>NC_056614.1:5188880-5501380 GCF_018340385.1 Cyprinus carpio
ATAAGTACAGTCACAGGCATTTATTGCATTTATTGTATAAACTGAACATAACATGCATTACAAACAAGTCGTGTTGCATTTCAAGTATTCTGAAGCCATACGATGTCTTTATGCGAAGAAGAGAGTAAAACAAGGTTTTAATCACTGAAAATGATCCCGCTCCGTTAATCTCGAAGATACTCGTAGCATGATGCAGTCGGTCATAGACGGTCAAGACATACAAGAGCCAATAGCATTTCACAACCAAAGCTGATGTAAGGCTTGTTCTGGCAGCATTTTTGAATTTGCACACAGACTGCAGCACGCAAGAAGAGCTTTACAGCGGACAGAGATGGTGATCGCACCTATTCCTCTCACAAATCAGTCATTTTACCTTGGAAGATTAATAATTTTTGGGGTAAATTATGATAGTAGTTGTATCTGCCTGTTATATCTGGTGTTTTATTGACAAATGGTAGGTTTAGGGGCAGGGGTTGGGTTACGTGCTCATAAATGTGTAAATAATGTAATATGAATAAAACTGTTGTGACTGTTTACTTTGAAAAATCACATCCCAACATATATGCAATAATGGCAATATTATTACCCAATATTTAATTGAATCAATATGATAAAATGTGTTGTTAATTTCTACATTAAATATTACAAACATCAGAGAAAGAGAGAGAGATTTTTTTTTTCAATACACTGTTTAAGCCAAAAATAAAGGTGTCTAAAATCCAATAAATGGAAGGCAGATTGGTGGCATCTGGGTGGAGAAATAAAGAAAGCCATATAAATGTATATTGGGCTGTATATTTCCTGGTTGCTTACAAGAAAATTTTCAGACACAATTACTCACTTAATAGGTTTTGAATTGAGATTATAATTCAAAATTATTAAAAATGACTTCTCTGTGGCTGACTGTATATCATACCCTAAGGAAAACAAAGAAGAAGAAAAAAAAAAGGGGGAAAAAAAACCCTCTGCATTTTCATATAGTTTTTATATGTCCCATTAATTTCATATGGTGGTCACACGTGTAATTTTTTTTAAGACCAGTTAGCCTTTCCTAATCATTTCCTTTTGTGTGTGTGGTTCCCTTTTTTTTGTGTGTGTGTGAGGGGTAGGTTACTGTAAAGGGAAGTTAATACAGTATAAAAACCATCATCGCTATGGAATGTACCCATAAAACATGGAAACCAGTGTGTGTGTGTGTACTTGTTTATGCAACATTGAGGGGACCAAATGTCCCGACAAGGATAGTAAAACCTGACATTTTTGGCATTGTGGGGACTGGCCTGTAATCACTATTAAAAATAGTAAATGATGTTTAGCTGAAAGTGTAACAATGCAAACAGGTTTTCTGTAAGGGGTAGGTTTAGGGTTGGGATTGGTTTAGGGGGTAGAAAATATAATTTGGTCAGTATAAAAGTAATAAAAGTCTACGGAAAGTTCCCACAATTCACAGAAATAAACGTGTGTGTGTGTGTGTGTGTGTGTGTGTGTGTGTGTGTGTGTGTGCGTGTGTGTGTGTGTGTGTGTGTGTGTTCATATAGTAAGTGCCACAAAATTCACCAAAATTAATACCATTCCAGTGAAGTAAAATTTTTAAAAATTCTAAACAGTGTAACATATTTTGTTTAACATCAAATTTAAGGCTAGGAGTTTGTTCGAATGAAAACCCACAGAGGACATGTATTTTTTATTTTATTTTTTTCTGTCTTGTTTTCTTGTAATTATGAAATATTTTTACAGTTATCTGGATTTTTTTTTTTTTTTTTTTTTTTTTTTACTGACTTTTCCTTATTATATCAGGTAACAATAAGGCAGAAAACTAATAATACTGCATGGCCTCTGTGGGCTTCCATATGTTTGTATTAGTATTATTGCAGTTCTGTTTGGTGTTGCACACTTCACCTTTACACAAAAAGTCAGCAGTACGTTGCCCATTTTATGAAAGTGTCCATGTTAAAAAAAAAAAAAAAAAAAAAAAAAAAAAAAAAAATAATGTTTGTCTTAGTTTGCAGCAGGTGCATCAAACTGTACTCTTTCTCTTTGGTAGCAAAACATTTACAGCATGCTTTTCATTTCTACCAATAAAGAAATCCCAAACAACAAAAGACTGTCTAAACAAAAGCCACATCCTTCAAACACACTGCAAGCCTGTTGCAGTCTTTAATGAGAATGAGACTCCAATCATTCCACAGCCATGTCATGCTGTCAGCACAAACCTGACAAATGTGACATTTTCACAAACAATAAGCCCAACAAAGCTATAAAAGATGACAAACAATGAGCCTATAGCAGGCCAGAGATTGTGGCTCTTGAAGAGGCATGCAGCTCAGAGTTATGAAGAAGCAAATGCATCAAATATAACATGGCCTGCAATTGAGGGTAGAGGGCAGAAAGACAATGCTGTACGATGTAGAGCCATACAATCTATCCACACAGGGTTGCTGGGTAACTAGTGTCTTAATTGCCCTGGACTGTAGAACACCATTATATGAGGAAGAATGAAGTGTGGAGTGACCAGAAGGAATAAAACCTCACAGCGAGGACAGCCAAGTTTCAGTGTAAAGAGTGGTACGATTATATTTCACCAAGTGTGTGTTTGGTTTGCTGTGGAGATATAACACTATTGTAATTCAGTGACATAAAGCAAGTGTGTGAATTCACGGTGTAAATGCATTTCAAGACCGCATTGCTTCATTCCTCCAAGCTGAAATGACTGAAACAAAAGCTCTGTTTCAAAATCTAGTAAGCCTCTGATACAGGCAGGTTTGAAGGCATCGTGTAGGTGCACTTTTGGCGAAGGTGGTTACAAAGGTTCTTCAAGACATCTTCAAAGATATTTTCTTTTGTTATACTTTATGAAGTGATTTTATTCCATGAATAAATAAATTAACATTTATTTATATATTTGTTTGTGTTTATTCATTGCTTGATGGCTTGCTTGAAATGCTATTACAATATCAAAATTTTAGATACCAAGTTTCAAAATTATCAGCACCAATTCTGATAGTCTAAAAACAGTAGTCTGACGAACATAAGAAAAAGATTCTGAAGCATATTGATTTTTCTTTTTTTATACACATTATTATTATTATTATTATTATTATTATTATTATTATTATTATTATTATTATTATGTTTTATTAACAGTAAATTAACCAATAAATAATGAAAGTATTAGGACAAATAATTAAAACAGAACAAAGATACAAATAAAATAATAAGTGGTTAAAGTTTTAGGAAATGCTAAATAAATTAAATGAAGTATGTCGTATTTTCCACCCCACATGGACAGAAGACAATCCTGCAATGTATTGATTCTAAATATAGTTTGATCAGTACTGAAAAATGTCTCAATCTATTTAAAAATGCACCACTTTAAATTTTGAGTGTGCTACTGTTAGCTTAGCAACATGCTAATACAAAACTCAACTGAAATCCGTTGTCCCTGCTAAATAAAAACAAACAACCAAACATCTTAAACCAACCTAATCTGGTTTGCATGTCTTAGCTGGAATAACATTTGAAACCAGCAAACTGACTTAGGCTGGTTTAAACATTTTTGTGTGTGTGTGTGTGTGTGTGTGTGTGTGTGTGTGTGTGTGTGTGTGTGTGTGTGTGTGTGTGTGTGTGTGTGTGTTCAGTCTTCTGTGGACTTCATGTGATCTTGTGCGGGGATGCTGTCTATGCAAATTGTTCCCATTCTGTGAGGTTTCATTTCAGGTAGGATGCTACCTTTTGAAGGTAGCTTCCTATGAAGGTAGTAAGTAAGAAGGCAGCTCACTAGGTTTCGACAAAGAGCCAGGATGTTAATGCTATATGCCTGCAACAGATTCCCTCAAACATATGAAAAACCTCAAACCGTCTGCAGAGCCAGCTGAATTACAGACCCTTGTCATCTGTTCCCAGCTGACACAGTACAAGAAAATAAGTCCCCTTGGATTCCTCTTTTAATCTAAACATCTTTCTGAATGCAATTCATCTTGTGCTCCCTAACAGCCGAACACAGATGCCTGTTTTCAACGATACCACCAAAGCAAGAGAATGGACAAACAGCAATGAGTTTAGCAGCGCTACTCACCGGCTTATCGGTGAATGCAGTGGACTCAGACTGTGCCATGTCATAGTATGGAGGCTGGAGAGGAATCTTCTGTATCTCATCCTCCTTGTCCAGATGAACAACCTTCGAAGGCAACAGAACCTGAGATGAAGACGCCATTCACAGCCGCCTGGGAATTGTGCTAACCTGTCTGTCTACATGCACGCATAATCTGTACAAAGACCTAAACACTTAAACAGTACAGTTTCAGGAAAAAAAAAGTGCAAAAGTTGTACCATTCACTGGGTCAGGAACCTCAAACTGACAGCTCTGTACCTTCTTTACATCTAAAGGGTTCATAATAGTACCAAGAGTACATATTGCTACCTTAGGATACATATTACTAGTGTGCAGCTTACTTACAAATTGTAGTCCATTACTGATTACTGTCATGTGACCATTAACAAACATCAGAGAACCATGAATATGCAAATGTTACTCAATTATTAACTTATCTTAATATCTCAGGGAGTCCTTCACATAAATGTATTAGGTGAAAGGCTGGCTGATTTTGGGGAATCACTCGAATACATTTAATTAATGTGAATTTGTGCATTTTGAAATGTTTGAAAGTCAAAGATATAGTAATATGTAATAATAATAATAATAATAATAATAAAATGTTCATCAGTATTTGTTGAAATGTTGAGAAAACACTTCCAGTGGTCTAGTGTTCAAATGCTATGGCCTCTTAATTTTCTTCAGTAATTATAGATGGGTCTTTGTGTGAAAATCCACAAAACTGGAAGACTTTCTGAAAGTAAATAAGCAATAGGTTAATTTCGAAAGGTAAATTTCTAACATGAAAATATGAATTTAAAGAGAACCAAGAAATTCTGAATAACTTATTGTTATTGGGTGAATAATATGTAATCATGTAATCAATATAAAATAACTGTAGCCTGATTATGAGTATTTTAAAATGTTATATACTCTAATTACAAGTAATTAATTTTTGGAATGTGATTATGTAATCCAGATAACATGTAATCAGTTACTACCCAGTGCTGGGTACTAATATACACCTTTTAGGCATAAATAAGGGACAAATGTGTCCTTTTGAGGGTCTTGCAGTGACAAGCTGATACATATACACCTAAAGGCACAGTTTTTGCACTTATTCAAAGGCCTATTCACAAAAATGATGCAACAAAATGGTGCAATTTGCAAATGAGTTTCTGAAAAGATTTTGTCTACTTGAGTCAAAGTGAAATGCAATCCAGTCTATCATTCATTGAATAACATGTTTCTCTGGGAAATTCAGTTATTTTTGTATAAGAATGTTGATACTGTTAAACTGTATAATTGACCACTACAGTGGGTACGGAAAGTATTCAGACCCCCTTAAATTTTTCACTCTTTGTTATATTGCAGCCATATATTGCAGTTTTTTCCTCATTAATGTACACACAGCACCCCATATTGACAGAAAAACACAGAATTGTTGCCTTTTTTGCAGATTAAAAAATAAAAACTGAAATATCACATGGTCCTAAGTATTCAGACCCTTTGCTGTGACACTCATATATTTAACTCAGGTGCTGTCCATTTCTTTTGATCATCCTTGAGATGGTTCTACACCTTCATTTGAGTCCAGCTGTGTTTGATTATACTAATTGGACTTGATTAGGAAAGCCACACACCTGTCTATATAAGACCTTACAGCTCACAGTGCATGTCAGAGCAAACCTTAGAATCATGAGGTCTGTGTAACTGCCTGAAGAGCTCAGACACAGAATTGTGGCAAGGCACAGATCTGGCCAAGGTTACAAAAAAAATTTCTGCTGCTCTTAAGGATCCTAAGAGCACAGTGGTCTCCATAATCCTTAAATGGAAGATGTTTGGGATGACCAGAACCCTTCCTAGAGCTGGCCGTCCGGCCAAACTGAGCTATCGGGGGAGAAGAGCCTTGGTGAGAGAGGTAAAGAAGAACCCAAAGATCACTGTGGCTGAGCTCCAGAGATGCAGTTGGGAGATCGGAGAAAGTTGTAGAAAGTCAACCATCACAGCAGCCCTCCACCAGTCGGGGCTTTATGGCAGAGTGGCCCGACGGAAGCCTCTCCTCAGTGCAAGACACATGAAAGCCCGCATGGAGTTTGCTAAAAAACAGAGAAATAAGATTCTCTGGTCTGATGATACCAAGATAGAACTGTTTGGCCTTAATTCTAAGCGGTATGTGTGGAGAAAACCAGGCACTGCTCATCACCTGTCCAATACAGTCCCAACAGTGAAGCATGGTGGTGGCAGCATCATGCTGTGGGTGTGTTTTTCAGCTGCAGGGACAGGACGACTGGTTGCAATCGAGGGAAAGATGAATGCGGCCAAGTACAGGGATGTCCTGGACAAAAACCTTCTCCAGAGTGCTCAGGAACTCAGACTGGGCCGAAGGTTGACAATGACCCTAAGCACACAGTTAAAATAACAAAGGAGTGGCTTCACAACAACTCTGTGACTGTTCTTGAATGATCCAGCCAGAGCCCTGACTTAAACCCAGTTGAGCTTCTCTGGAGAGACCTGAAAGTGGCTGTCCACCAACGTTTACCATCCAACCTGACAGAACTGGAGAGGATCTGCAAGGAGGAATGGCAGAGGATCCCCAAATCCAGGTGTGAAAAACTTGTTGCATCTTTCCCTAAAAGACTCATGGCTGTATTAGATCAAAAGGGTGCTTCTACTAAATACTGAGCAAAGGGTCTGAATACTTAGGACCATGTGATATTTCAGTTTTTCTTTTTTAATAAATGTACAAAAATGTCAACAATTCTGTGTTTTTCTGTCAATATGGGGTGCTGTGTGTACATTAGGGGAAAAAAATGAACAAATGATTTTAGCAAATGGCTGCAATATAACAAAGAGTGAAAAATTTAAGGGGGTCTGAATACTTTCCGTACCCACTGTATATCCTTAGCTATTCTAGTATGTATCATGCATCAAACTTTTTTTTTTCTTACACAATACAATTTTTGATTGCTCGTGACCATTTATTTTATTTTTTTAGGCAATACTTGCCATCATTATATTAATGGTATCAAGATTTATTTTAGGATAATGACTGGCTGCATGTACATTATGCCTTGCTTGATAAAAATATAACCCATGACAAAACAGATTACAGAGAAACCAATCCAAAATATATTGTATACTGTTATTATCTTGGATTTAGCCACTTGTCTGTGGCTATTTTATGTTCCTTGTGTCTGGAGATCAATGATATGAACAGACAAATGTCTCTCTAGAATGCTGGTTCTGGACAAATAAGCCAAAAAGTTTATTTTACTGGGTTTTGAACCACAGCAACAAAATAAAATTCCTATGTTGTGAAATACTGTTTGATCACAGTTTAGCTTTTCACCCTCAGTGTGAAGGAGCACATAGGGATCTATGACTTTGTTTTGAAATGTTGTCACACCAAAAAAAAAAAAAAACACTTTCGGCGAGAATAGGCCAACTATGTGAATGGTACGGCAGAATCACTGTGTATTTCAAGTTCTTGTTATAGCAGTGGTTTTCGATAAAGGGGCCGGGACCCACTAGGGGGTCTCAGTTAATAAATAAATAAATAAATAAAGACTGTTTATGTTGTGCATGTACGCCTGTGAATTCACAGCACCGTTTATAACAGCAGTCTGTTTCTCTGAAACTGATGAGCTTCATTCAAAGGGTTGTTGGCCACCTGCTGATCTCTTCGCATCACATGCAAAGGAAAACTGGGGATAAAAGACCTCTGACAGAAAGTGTCTCAAACATGCACACAAACATGTTTTTCTGACTAAATTTAAGTTTTGCAATATTTCACACCAGAAGTTCCTCTAGAAAAGAAACCATCGACCTGAGGGTGCAAAAACACTAAAATGGTTACGCACAAGATGCGTAGGGTGGCAAAAATAACTACGGGCTAATTTGCCCGCAGCACAACAGAACAACCACCTTAAAACTGCCGTAGAGAAAACATATGCTCTCTTGCCTATGAAAACGAACACAACAGAATAGTGCTTTCATTCCGTCATGTTTAATGGGGTGTGCAAAACCTCTTCCAACTAACTGCTAGACGGAAAAACGATGCCCGAGCCCATCCAATGAGCTCAGCGAAGGCCTCAGCCTCATTGTTTTCAGAGCAATTTTCATTAGGCTTACAGTGTGCTCCTTATGAAGCCCTTCCCGCTTCACTGCCAGCAAGCTCAATGTGTTTAGAAGTTTGGGATGGGATAGTTTCTCAACCCTTAAGTACTAAAGCGGAAAGTCTATTCCAAACCTAAATAAAACGTCTGGAGCTGCTTGAATTTGTGACTGTCATCGAATGAAAGAAAAGCGAGAACAATCAAGCGATAGCAGCCAGCCTTTTCATATTTTCTCAGGAATCAAAGACGAGAGAAGACAACAACAACAAATAAACAAAACAAAAGACGGAGACACTTACATGTGCAGCGGGGTGGTTGTTTGGCTCGGAGGGCTGTTTTAGTGGTTTGATGTGACTGAATCGAAATGCCTAAATGTGGAATAATCCTCCAGCAATGATGGTCTTTGAGTAAAGATTCCCAACAATCACCGCCTGCCTATGTCACATTTCTGAGGGATATCTATTCACTGTAAAGAGGACTTTAGCTTTACGGAAGATTTCTGAGACAGTGGAAAAAAAATCAATTTAAAGGAAGAATAAAAGGCTTTGCTGCCTCTTTGTTATGGCAGCCAACTATTTTGTTTCTTGTTATCTCTTCCCTGGGGCCTTGCTGAGAGGAAAGGGGAGGGAGGAAAACGCTACAGAGGCTCTTGCAGGTTCCCTCATTACCTAAATGTAACATGGGGACGATGTCAGTCAGGCTTATAGTGGCCTTTCATCTACATGCTGCTTATCGTTTTGGTGCAGGTACAGTATCCTCGGGGTCAGCTTTGGGTGATTCTATAACAGGTCTCGCCTTTTGAGCTAAATTTAACTGTACAAGAGACATTTGCATAATTATTCAGGGTCATGTGTGTTATGTTGCCTAATAAAGTCACTTTCACAGACCACATCAAGTGGCTTGACAGATAAAATTTTCTTTCCAGTGTTGACAAATTTCCTACTGAAACTAATCTAGTAATAATAATAATAATAATAATAATAATAATAATAATCATAAATTGTTACATTTATATAGCAGTTTTAGGTACTCAAACTGCTTTACGTTGTGAGGGGGGATCTTCACATCCATCACCAGTGTGCAGCATCCACCTGGATGAAGAGATGGCAGCCATAGTGTGGCAGAACGCCCACCACACATCAACTTATTGGTGGAGAGGAGACAGCGTGATGAAGCCAATCAGTTGATATGGCGATTGTGAGGAGGCTATGATGGTCAGAGGCCAATGGGCAAATTTGGCCAGGATGCCGAGGTCACACTTCTACTCTTTTCAAAGTACATTCTGGGATTTTTAATGACCACAGAGAGTCAGGACCTCGGTTTAACGTCTCACCTGAAGGAAGGTACTTTTTGACAGTATAGTGTTCCCATCACTATAGTGGGGTGCTAGGACCCACACAGACCACAGGGTGAGTACCCTCTGTTGGCCTCACTAGCACCTCTTCCATCAGCAACCTAGTTTCCCCAGGAGGTCTCCCATCAGGGAATGACCAGGCTCAATCCTGCTTAGCTTCATTGGGCGACCAGCCTTGAGCTACAGGGTGATATGGCTGCTGATATGATATAAAGCGCTATATAAATGCCTCATTCATTCATTCAGGACACACAGACAGGGTAAGTGAGCCAGTGTGCTCGTGAAGCTCAGACAGCGTTGATTTTGAACGGGGCTGCCTAGCATTCATCTGGAGAAACTCCGCTCTCTACCACGGACAAATAAGGATTTTTCACACTCTGCTGTTCTGTGTTTCACGGAAACCTGGCTGAATGACGCCGTAACGGACAGCACGTTAAATCTGCCGAGCTTCTAGCTATTTAGACCAGACCATGTCACAAAATCAACGGGGGAATCGCGTGGCGGCGGGACATGTTTCTAGCTCAATGAAAGGTGGTGTACATATGTAACAGTGTTAAAGAAGATGTGCTGTTCCGATCTAGAAGCACATTCATTCTCATGAGTGTTTACATTCCACAGCAAGCGCACATGAGCTCAGCTTTACAGAAAGTCACTGATCAGATCACAGACACAGAGCAACATCATCCGGACTCTGTTTTAATCATTCTCGGGGACTTTAATAAAGCAAATCTTTCCCATGAACTGCCAAAATACAGACAGCATGTTACATGTCCCACCAGAGACAGTAATATACTGACCATTGTTACTTCACAATAAAAGATGCATATTGCTTCGTCCCCAGAGCAGCTGTAGGACTTATCTTATATCGACTTACAGGCAAAAACTTAAATCTGCTAAACCTGTAGTAAAGTCTGTAAAGAGATGGACCAACTAAACAGAGCAGGCATTACAAACCTGTTTCGACTGCACTGATTGGAGTGTTTTTGAAGCTGCTGCCAATGATCTGGACGAGCTTACAGAATCTGTAACACCATATATAAGTTTCTGTGAAGATGTGCATCCTTACCAGAACTCATTTAACATTCAACAATGATAAGCCATGGTTTACAGCAAAACTTCATCATCTTCGTCAGGCCTAAGAGGACGCCTATGAAGGGGGGACAGAGTCTTGTACAATCAGACCGGAAACACACTGAATAAGGAGATTAGAGTGGCCAAGAGGAACTACGCTAAAAAGATAGAACACCAGTTTTCTACCAGTGACCCTGCATCAATGTGGAAAGGCCTGAAAGACATCACGGATTAAAAGTTTGTAGTGTGTAAGCACCATGCACTGGAGATGATGAAAATCTTGATGTTGATGTGGATGTGTTTTACTGTAGATTTGAAACTCCCAGTCTAACACCCCACACCCGCTCTGAACATCTCTTCACACAGCTATTAACACCTCCTGCAACCCCCCTCTCCCCCACTCCTATGTTTCAGATCAGTGAGGTTGATGTGTGCCAGGTCTTCAGAAAGAACAAGAGAAGAAAGTCACCAGGCCCAGATGATGCGACACCAGCTTGTCTGAAAACCTGTGCTGACCAGCTGGCCCCCATCTTCTCACAGATCTTCAACAGATCACTGGAGCTGTGTGAAGTCCCTGTCTGCTTCAAACGCTCCACCATCATCATCCCAAAGAAACCCAAGATAACAGGACTTAATGACTACAGACCTGTGGCTCTAACGTCTGTGGTTATGAAGACATTTGAGAGGTTGGTGTTGGCTTATCTGAAGGACATTACTGGACCCTTACTTGACCCCCTGCAGTTTGCTTACCGAGCAAACAGGTCTGTGGATGATGCAGTCAACATGGAACTGCACTTCATCCTGCAACATCTGGACAAAACAGAGACTTATGTGAGGATCCTGTTTGTGGACTTTAGCTCCACTTTCATCACCATCATCCCAACACTCCTCCAGACCAAACTAGCCCAGCTCTCTGTTCCTAGTTCTAGTGAGAACTGGTAAATTCACATCCACCAGCAGCACCACCAGCACTGGCGCCCCTCAAGGTTGTGTCCTCTCCCCACTGCTCTTCTCCCTCTACTCCAACGACTGCACCTCTTAAGACCCCTCTGTCAAGCTTCTTAAGTTTGCAGATGACACTACAATCATCTGTCTCATCCAGGATGGAGATGAGTCTGCTTAAGGCTGGGACACACCAAGCTGACTTCAAAGAACTAGCGGCGACGAAAGCTGATGGTGTTGTCGCCTTGCATTGGCAGCGTCAGACCAAAAAGCTGTGCTGGAACACACCGCACAGACTACAGCCGACGGCAAACTAACATGTGCGTTCTGTGCATGCGTTAGAGGAATGAGCTGTTCATATCAGCAGCTATTAATAGTATATATTCGTCATTCAAAAGGAGAAAACGAAACAAAGATATACGAGATAAACAGAGATATACGAAATGTAAACAAAGCAGCGATTGCTTACCATTTTGAATATCAGTAACATTGATAACTTCAATCATTTTAAGCAGCTCATGTTATTATAAAAACATTAGTGTATTAGAATCATTGGGAAAGATCATATAACATTTAAACAGCCTTCTGTCTGTACCGCATTCTTTCACATGCTTGTTTTCATCACTTTCATCACCCGACGCTGATTCAACATGTTGAATAGGGCAAACTGTGAGCCCGTCAAGAGCCGACGAGAGAACACGCCAAACAAACTAGCCTGACCGTCGCTCACCATCGGCCGATTGTCGGCTTGGTGTGTCCTGGGCTTTACAGACAGGAGGTTAAAGAGGTGGCTGCCTGGTGCAGTCACAACAACCTGGACATGAACATGCTCAAAACTGTGGCGATGATCGTGGACTTCAGGAGGAACCCCCCTGCACTCCCCCACTTACCATAACGAAAATCTCTGTGGTTGCAATGGAGTCATTCAGATTCCTGGGATCCACCATCTCTCAGGACCTGAAGTGGGACACTCACATCGACTCGGTCGGCGTTACAGAATACCGAATACCAGGATAGCCAGGCACAAGAACAGTTTCTTTCCCCAGGCAATCTACCTCATGAACAGTTATTGTTCTCTCATTGTGCAATAAAATTGTACAATAACCTTATACTTATTTATCACCCTAAATCCCACTACATCCCTACAACTTAGTTTTTTGTTGTTGTTGTTGTTGTTTTGTTATTATTATGATTCTATTCCTATCCTATCTATAGCACACTTGTACATACAATTTATTTTTATTTTATTTATTTGTGTGTGTGTGTGTGTGTGTGTGTGTGTGTATGGTCTATTAATATCTATGTGTGTGAATTTTATTCACATCTTATTTGTATTATCTCTGTGTTGTTGTCTCTGTATACTGGAAGCTTATGACACTAAAACAAATTCCTTGTATGTGCAAACAAACTGGGCAATAAAACTCTTTCTGATTTCTGAAATACTGTTGTCTATTTGACAAATTGCTTTTGTTCCTCTTTTGTAAGTCGCTTAAGTGCATAAGTTTAAACGGGAAGTTGTGTTGACAGACATACGTACAGAAGTATAATGATTTTACATTACAACAAATCACTGCTCATTTCAACGCAATATGCAGTTCCCAAGTCATTTTACTTCTGTAATTTGAGGTGTTTCCAAGTGCAAAAAGATATACGCACATGTTTGCACAATAACAACAACAACAAAAACAAACATTTAGGGCAGGACATGATTTACAGAGAGCCGAACGGAATGTGAAATGTGTTTGTTACATGCCAGAATAATGCCAGGTGATTAGAGGGGAGAGGCTGTGAAAGAAAAAGGGTTTTGTGCTGTCAATCAAAAACAAAAGTCATTTCAGAGGTGGAGAAAGACAAACACTATTTTTTTCTATGGAAAATAACGTGTAGTGATAAATAATCCCGGTCTCAAAAGTTAATGAAACTGCAGGTTTCAAGTTGACAAAGCCAATTAAAATTCAGTTTAGATCAAGTTTGGCAGTCTCACAATAGAAACATTCTGGTTCAACTCAGGGTTTGATGCTGAGTTTATGATGAACTGTGAAATTATTATATTTATTTAATTGTTTGGTGCTTTAAATTGTTCAAAAATGTCAGTAAAGACGTTTATATTGATAGTATGTAAAATGAATGCTCTTTATCTCTTTAACAAAATGTCCTAAAAAAGAAGCAGCACAATCATGTTCAACATTGATGATAAAAAGAAAAGTTTCTTAAGCAGCAAATCAGCGTATTTTAATTATTTCTGAAGTATCATGTGACACTGAAGACGAGTAAAATTCAGCTTTGACATCACAGGAATAAATTCAAAATATAATACAAGATAAAACTGTTGTCATGTTGCAATTATACATAATGAATATTGGCTTAAAGTGCACAATCTGATCTTTAATTTGAAGGTATTGACATCAAAATTGGAGGAAGAATTACGGCTCTTTAATATGTACCTCCCTTTTTTCAAGGGACCATAAGTAATTGGACAATTGACTCAAAAGCTTTTTCATGGACAGGCATGGGTTACTCCTTTGTTATTTCTACATCAATTAAGCAGGTAAAAGTTCTGGAGTTGAAGTGTGCCATTTGCATTTGGAAGATCTTGCTCTGAACCACATCATGTGGTCCAAGGAGCTCTCCATGCAGTTGAAACAGACAAGTGTTAGGCTTCAAAATAAAAGAGAGACAGCAGGAACATTAGAAGATTTCTTTCTTTTACACACACACACACACACACACACACATATATATATATATATATATATATAAAGAAAGAAAGAAAGAAAGAAAGAAAGAAAGAAAGAAAGAAAGAAAGAAAAAGAAAGAAACTGAACTAAGCTAGATTCAACCCAGACAGCCATTTAAATCAGCTTCGTGAGACATGCCTCAAGGATGTGTATTACAATATAAACAGGGTCTACTTTGATTTCGTGTTGACTTTAAAGCAGCTCCTTTGAATGTCTCTGATGTCTCTGAAGCATTTTGAAAGTTCAAGGACACACGTGTGCTAAAATTCGTTCACAATGTGTCTGTGGTGTAATTGAAGCACACACAGTGGTGAAGATAACAAGGAGAGTGGTTTAGTACAGTGGTATGTATGTGCACACTCAACTTTCTATAGATTTCTGTTGTAAGCAGTTTCCTAGCAACACCGACTGTGAGGACAACTGTCCTTTGTTTATACCAACAGCAGGTCTTCCCTTCATCGACACACCCTGCAATCCACCATGGAAGGCCTGATCTTATTGAAACTTACATGAAGCAAACATTTATGGGATCTGAGCATGGCAAATCAATGGCAAATCAATGACTCCTTCAATGCTTAAAAAAGCACAACAAACACATAAACAAACTCAAACACAGTTGTTTTCTGCCAGAGATGGATATTTGTATGGGAAGAAAGAGTAAGGCAAGACACCTGCTGTTTATAAATGCTACTCGCTTGTGATCTCCCTTATCCTGTGTGCTTTAAGATCAGGGAGACACAATCACAGCCTGAACATGTTTACTGTCAGGTTTTTTACAATTCTGTGCCCCGCAAGGATTCTTCACTTTCAAAACAGCACAGCTAGAGCCAAATGTCTCAGAATACTGAAGGAAATTCAGTTTAAAGATGCATTTGGAAAGATTTAGGAGAACCACGGTGACCTTCGATACACACTATCGATTTAGGGAAGTTGATTTTACGCAGCTTTCTTTGAAATTAGCATTGTCCACCAAGGACAACGTACCTCATTTCAAATACATAGCCAAAGACAAATGCAAATGTGAATTCTGGTGTGTCATGAATGCTAATTACAGTATTGGACATTGCACGAAACCTCAAATGTCAACAAAGCGTAATCTCGCAAATTAAATCGGATCTGTGTCATGCTAATTATGTCATTTACAGCACTGGCAAACATTCTGCACAGCAAAATTATAGAAAAATGAGCTCAGCTACTTGGTAAATGATAAAATTAATATTGTAGGAGCATAGGTGTGTTTATTTTGAACAAATTCTCACTTTTTAGACCACAAAGTGGAAGTGATAGATCATCAAAAAAATTAACTAAAATACAAGAAATGCAGGAAACTAGATAGTATCCATTACTACAAACTGGAAAATTTTAAATAGCTGCCCTGGACTCCCGACTTACATCTCGCATAGCCTTTGGACTGTATGACAGCATGAGATCATCTTGGCATAATGGCCATCATTCGTTCAAGTTCATCTACCTGGATCCATCATAGATTCACAATTGCTTCAGCATGTTTACTGCTTTTGCCGCGGCTTTCACGCAACAATATTCTTAGAGTTATACCTGATTTTTATTTTTATTTTTTTTTACTTTTTCCCTTGATGCAGTCCTGCATGCTCTGTTTTTCAGTTTTGTTGAAGGTGATTAAATCAACAGTTTTTCAGTAGCTGTTGAAGAGATTCAATTAGTATTTACAATAAAGCGCTCTGCGATGGCACTTCTTGGTTCCTCAGGCAGAATTGGAAATAAGCTGTTTTAAATTAGAGCTTCATTAAAACAGAGCTAAAAATTGCTAGAAACTGATGCACGGTGTAGAAACACTGCATTTACAAAAGATTGTGGTTTCTTTTGATCATCGTCAGAATTGGTGGATCAGGAGAAACCAATTGACCTGCGGTTGGTGTTAGTAGATCTGTACTGAATGCAAATCTGAAAATCACAGCATTTTACCTTTTAAAGCACAGCTGCAGTTTTACCTTTTAAAACACAGCCATCAGTTTTTATCTTTTTATGTTAACACTTCTATTGAGCAAGGATGCTTTAAAGGGTTAGTTCACCCAATTATCTCACTAATTACTCACCCTCATGTCATTCCAATCTTGTAAGACCTTTATTCATCTTCAGAACAGAAATTAAGATATCTGTGATGAAATCAGTGAGCTTTCTGAACCTGCATAGACAACAATGCAACTACCACGTTCAAGGACCAGAAAGGTAGTAAGTACATTGTTAAAACAGCACATGTGACTCCATAATTTTATGAAGCCACAAGAATACAAACATAATGATTTTATTCAACAATTTCTTCTCTTCCGTGTCAGTTCTGTGTTCCGTGTTAATGCACGTTCAGGAAAGTACCACAGCACATGCCTATGCAGGGTCAGAAAGCTCTTGGGTTCAATAAAAAAAAATATCTTAATTTGTGTTCTGAAGATGAACGAAGGTCTTACAGGTGTGGAACGACATAAGAGGGAGTAATTAAAAACAGAATTTGCTTATTTTTTTTATTTTCTTTTTTTCCCCTTAAACAAAGAATAATGTCCTGGCAGTTTTGCAGAAAGAACACTCACATTTATTTTAATGTAAAAGACTTATGCATAAAATGTGTCTATGTACATAGTAAATATGTGAGTAATCGATCTTTACATACACTGAAAAAATGTTTCATTCATCCAATTTAAACAATTTAGGGTAATGATTCACATCTATATTTTTTAATTTGAGGCAATGAAAAAAAAAAAAAATTGCCCTAAGGGCAAGTTATTTATTTTTCATTGGCTCTAGTTAAAAAAAATATATAGATGTGAATCATTACCCTATTTTTTTTTTATTGGATGAATGATAAAAAAAAATTTTCAGTGTATGTTCAGTTGTAAAATATTTGTTTATTGTAAAATATGTATGCATGAATCATTGTATATAGTAAATAATCCCATTAGAAATAAGAAGCAATTACAGAACAATATTGGACATGGTTGTGTTTTTCTGTACAAACTGAGGCCTGACAACATCACAAAACCTAGATAACAAAACTCTAATTTTAACTGAAAAAAAGTGCAACTTTATGAAGTTAAGCATGTGAAAGTAATGATTCAGAGGCAGACTGAAAATCATGGGTGGTGGTGTAAGTGTTTCCTGAGACAAGGCGTGTGTGGAAAAGAGGAAGACGCCCTACCTGGATCTCGTCAGACGTCAGGCCGCCTTTCATGTCGCTGCTCTTTTTCTTGGGTGGCGGAGGGGCCGGCTTATGAGCAGGGGGGAGGTCAGTCCTGTTGGAAGAAAAGAAAACAGACTGACACCCGGTACCCTGAGAGAGCTTTCATGCGGCCGTGGCTTAAGCCTTGTGTGAGCACACGTAATGAGAAGTCATGCCCACGTCTGCCTCTCCCGCCTGCCGGGGGTTTGATAGGCATCTCCTTACACTGCCTTTGTTGTAGCCAGTGCCATTTCAGCTATGCCCTTTCAATGGCTCTCACTAGCCATGGAGAGAGAGATAATGAAACAGGATTGTAATGGGCAAATGGAGAGGAAAGAATGGGAGCGATAGGACAAGGGAGGTCCGAATTATAGCCCACCAATGTTCCCATCAATCCCTTAAAGTGTCAGACAGACAGCAAACAGAGCACACAGGTCTGATCCATGATGTGAGACTCAGTAGGGCAGAGTTGCACCGGCCATTTGTTACTTCAATTCAGAGTCACCATCAAACTGGGAGACAACGGGGAACGCTGTAAAAATGTCATACCACGCCTCATGAATTTTATTATAATTTGCAGACGTAGCATAAATTGAGATATAAAGTTCACACTAGGTCACAAATAACTAGCATAGGGTTCACTTGGCTTGTAAATAACTCTGTATTAATTTGGTTGTATCATTAACTAGTGCTGTTCAGTTGCAAAATTTGTGAAATCAACTCGGGTTGCTGGTTCTGGAATCAACACTGGAATCCTTACTGTTGTCATCTATCTATCTATCTATCTATCTATCTATCTATCTATCTATCTATCTATCTATCTATCTATCTATCTATCTATCTATCTATCTATCGTTCGTTCGTTCGTTCGTTCGTTCGTTCGTTCGTTCGTTCGTTCGTTCGTTATTATTTAATGCACCTAAGCTAGTTAATGCATTACCAACAATAAGTAATGAGACTGGTGACACACTAAATTAGGGAACACTATTCACTACTATCTAGTTGCTTACTAGTATGCATACTATTGGCATACTGGCTGAATATTAGTACTTATATAGCAGATATTAATGCCTTATTCTGCATGACCATATTCTAGATCCCTTAACACTACTCAATATTTAAACATAACTACTACAACAACTACCTTACGTGCTAATAATAAGCAGCAAATTATGAGTATATTGAGGAAAAACACTTCATTAATAGTGCATATGTGTTCCCTAATCTTAAATCTACATTTGTGCAATGCAGAAATTTTTAGTAGCACTTTCAGCTAAACTCTAACTTGTGCATGACAGTGGTTACACTGCAGAAAGCATTCAATCACCCGCTGTCTAACCCAACCCATGACCTCACACATAACACTTCAGCACACCTGTGCCTCGGCACACACTTGATGTGGTTCTGGAGAGTTCATGCAAACACCCGATATTCAATTTTACTTCAAATAATTCACCAGTCACTGAGTTTAGCAAAAACTGTAGAAGGACATCTGGTGAATCATAAACTCGCCAATTTTCTGCACTGTAATTTCATTCATAAAGCCTGAAAATTCAAATAAAAGCTAGTTCCCAGAGGAGAACTCAGACAAAACTCAAAAGCAGATGTCAAACTGCCACACACACGCACAGACAAGCTCACACACGTAAGCACACATGCTCCCACGCAAGACGTTATGAGAATGTGGGTGCATACACAAACGCACATCTGCCCGTACGCATACATACACAGACGTTGCTCTAATAAGTTTTTGGGTGTCGTTATTTGCATCGCTTGAAGGAGACCCAAATAATTCTATGTGACAGGTGAGCTGCGCAGGAGTTGCCATCTAATTTCCAGAAAGAGGAAAGCTCTTTCCTCAAACATGTTAGCAGTCAGACATCATCCTGCTCATTCTGACAAGATGTCTGTGCTGATAGATAATGAAGCACGGTGTGTGTGTGTGTGTGTGTGTGTGTGTGTGTGTGTGTGTATGTGTGTGTGTGTGTCAAAAATAGAGCAAGGGAAACACAGGCTGTATAACACTTTTACATTTTACACAAATGCACTTAAACATGTAGATCTCTAGAGGCAAACACAACGCCTCATGTCGCTGTTGAGTTGCTTGACCTTTCCACGAGGCCAGTCGGGCTCTATAAAGTCAGGGCTGCTTTGCGCATGAGTGCCTCTCTCCATTTCCTCTTTTATACACATCACTTCCACTTCACATCACCTTGTATCACAACAGAACAGATATATAGTCAGAATTAAAAAATAAATATATAAAAAAGAGTGAAATTTGCATATAGAGGAATCAAGCATATTTTTTAACCATTACGATTTTTCCAATATAACATTATTATGCAAATTTCTAAATATGCATTCTTATAATTGGAATGTATGGAAGCCTATTTCTGCCACAGAATTAAAACACACATACATACAGTACAAAAATTAAATAAATAAATAAATAAATAAATAAATAGCAACATTTTATCTCACAATTAAGTAATTTTTAAATTTGTTTATTTTATTTTATTTTTATTCAGTGGCAGAAATGGGCTTCCTTAATACACTGCATCCAAATATGTTTTATTTATTTATTTCTACATTTTTTATTTCTTTATTTTATTTTTTTATTTTATCTTATTTTATTCTATTTTATATTTATAATTTTCACTATTCTTAAACGTTACATTATGACTATGTGAATGTAAAAGAACCAATTGATTAATTGTCATTACAATGATAACTTTATAAGCCTAAAAACATGCCTACATTTGCTTTAAACTATTTAACTTTTTTTTTTCTTGACAGGTTTCTTGACATTCACTCGGACAGAATCGCACGCACATGGTGTTGAAAGCCTAATGGTTGAGTCTGTAGGCTGCCAATACAAAGGTTGTATGTTTCACTACCAAAAGAATGTGAGTCAGTAACTAAAGAGTTTCTGTGCTCGCTGTGGCCTCAAGCAAAGCACTCAACCCAGAGTCACTTTTAAAGGACTGTGCATCAAATGAGTGATCAGTAATTTGCTTAAAAGGGGTCATACAATAATTTGAAGCAGTATTTAATATTTCTTTCCAAAGGTTCACTCATAAGTCAAGATTTCTGGTATCCAATTGAGTCATAATTTAGTTGTTCAATGACCATTTCCCACCATCTCTTCTACTCATACAGTTAAATGGATTGCGTTTTGCTGCTGTGCCTTTAATATTTCCGGAAACACTTTAATGTGATATTATGTTTTTTTATAATTTTTTAATAAGGTTCTATTAGTAAATATTAGTTAATGTATTAACTAACATGAACAAACAATGAACAATACATATGAAGTTAATGCTCATTTTTAGTTCATGTAATGCATTAAATAATGTTAACAATCACAACTTTATATTTTAATAATGCATTAATGCAGTGCTTCCCAAACCTGTCCTGGAGGACCCCCTTCCCTGCACATTTTGTATAACTCCCTAATCAGACACACCCAATTTAGTTCTTGCAGTCTCTACTAACGAGCTGATGAGTGGAATCAGGTGTGTTAGATAAGGGAGACATACAAAAATTGCAGGGCAGGGGGACCTCCAGGAGAGGTTTGGGAAGCACTTCATTAGTTACTGTTGAAAATAACATTAACTAAGATTAATAAATCCTGTCGAAGTATTGTTCATTCTTAGTTCATGTTAACTAAAGTAGTTAACTAATGTTAACCAATGAACCTTATTGTAAAGTGTTACCAGATTTCCTTGTAAAAAGAGGTGTCGTATTTGTGTAGGCCTGAAAACCAGTTAGCATTTTAGCACTTCCGATTTTATCATCTTGAACTTTTTGGTTTTTGGTTAAATGCCTAAAAGAAGGTCTGTGGTCAACACAAGCTCTCTCTCTCTCGCTCTCTCTCTCTCTCTTTGTATTATTATTTTTTTCCTACATCTTAAAGTACAGTTTTATTGCACTGGAGAAAATGTTTTGAATTTTACATTAAAATATTTTATTAATTAGCTGATTAACCCAAATGTGAATGGCTCGTAAGCAAAAATGGCCCACATTTCAAATCACATTCTTCCAAGGGGGTCATTTTAACTTTCATTGCGATGGATGGTGATGCTAAACCAAAAGCTTTCTCCAGGTATTGCTTCCTTGTTACAGACACTTTCATCCAGAAATAAAAGATGAAAATGAAAAAGAAGAGAGCTCTAAAAAGATAAATAGTTGAAGAAATGGAACATGTACGTACGCACGCACTTTTCACACAGGCAACAATTACACAGGATAATGATGATGCATTATAATTAACATAAAAGCTGCCAAGAGTCCATAATTCTACCAAACCACATATCTGCATAAGCATGCAAATGACTGAAGTTGTTCTAAGCTACTCTAAATATGAGTAATGTAACTGCCAGTCTAAACACTGCTTACAGGCTATGATAAGAGAATCTGCAAATACTGAAGAGCTTCTAGAATGTACATTTTCTTGTACTGCATGCTGTGAGGTTCTATCATCGTGTATCACCTCTCGTTCACTGTCTGCTGTAAAAATAATAATAATAATAATAATATGCAAAGTTTCAGAATTGAGTATAAATGTGTGTAATTAGTTGCAAGAAAATATCTTCTATTATTGTTTGGTCTATTGTTTTCTATGTCTAGTGGGGAAAAAAGTCTAGTGCAGAATCAACTAATGTTATAACATCACTACTGCAAAGCAAAAAGGACCTCATGTGCCTGCTTCTATTTAAATTTAAGACACACAGTACAATTAGAGCAGACTGGGTCTTCTTGACCCGTGTCCTCAGAAGCTGTTCCCAGCTGGCCACAGCTGGAGACAGATGTACTGCAGCGATGCAGTGTCCAATCAGCAGCTGCCTGCAGTGCTAAGACTGACATGTTCCTCTATCCAGATGCTGTCAGTATCTGGATTTTACAGGACTTAAATAACCATTCACTAATGCTAAAATGCATTTTGAACACTATGTAAAACTGTGAAAAAAGCATAACGGCTACAGCTAACGCTTTCGGTCTGGCAGTACGTGGGAAAGGAGACCAGAGGCTGTTGTTTTTTTTTTTTTTTTTTTTTAATGGATGTCAATGGAGGAGAGACTTCACTACACTGAATAAACAGCTTTTTAGAGGAAATGTCTTATCATTTAATTAATCGAAAGCCTGTCTGCTAATCTTCAACATGTTTTACACTTAACAATACTTTTGTATTCAACTATTTTTAGAGTTTACCAAAAAAAAAAAAAAAAAAAAAAAAAAAGCTGTTTTATAAGAGAAGTCACTGACTTTTTGAGACAGGTGGGATTCAGCTTACGGCACTTCTCACTCATTCCTATGGTATCCATAAATGACAATTGAGTGTCGCACAACTCTGATTGAAATTCAATGACGTCAAGGCTGTAATGTGATTGGTTATTAAGGGACACGTGATCCAAATTAGCCATTATGCTTTCTCCAATAGTAAGTAATACAGACCCTCTCATGTCCTTATAGTAGGGCAATCTCTAGTAGTTTTCAGAGTCAGAATTATTGTAGCAAATTGGTTTGTTTGCAGGGTTCATGTACATTGACTCATAAAATTACTAAGAAAAATTAGTAAAAAAGTAAAATACTGCTATTCTTCACTGTTTTATATGACTCACTTAAACATATTAAATTCACTTTTACACACACACACACACACACACACACACACACACACACATATTTTCTGTTCAAGTTTATAAGCATTTGTTCAAGTTAATCATGCCAGCTTTACTGAAATATTAATATTAAATAATAATATTCAGTAAAAGTTAAATATAAAAAGTTACATGATTGTAGTTTATCTACATTTAAATTATTAGTATATTTAATGTAACTTCCCCAAAATGTGCCTAAGAATCCTTAATGGATTAGGTCACACCAATCAATCAATCAATAAATAAATAAATAAATATTTTTTTCTTCGATGAAACAGGACACAAAAATATAGATTATTTTCGATTAATTTTTAATGGGTGGAGTGACCAAATTGAATGGCAAGATGTTACATAAATGATGAATACAGATAAATAATGTCAGTCTGTTTCACACAAAGTCTTTGGAAGCCTTGAGATATAGTGTATACCCCTGTGAGTCATCTGGACCACTTTTATGATACTTTCATGGTGCTTTATAGTTATTTTGGAGCTTTTACAGCCCAAGTTCTTATTTACGTTCATTGTTTTGAAAGGAATAACCAGAATATTCCTCAAAAATTCTCCTTTTGTGTTCCACAGAAAAAAAAAAAAAAAGTCATACGGATATGGCAGATTTTTCATTTTGTAGTCAACAGTTCATTTAAAATGCTGTCTAGGTAGGTAGCTCACTAGGTTTTGGAACTGCTAGAAAGTATGTTTTTATGTGTGTGAGAGAGAAACACAGACTTGCAGAAAGATAAGCCTTGACAGACAGCGTCACTTCCAGATGCACCATTATCTTTCTTCAAAGGGACAAAATAATGAAAGGCAGCTAAATAATTCAGAAACTTCCTTCTTTCCAGCTTCTCTTTTCATAGAAAAATATCACTCACTCTTTGATCCCATTTTGAATTCAGTGTGCTTGCTATATAGAGAAAATTGATGTAATTATTGATTCAATTAGACTTATGAGGTACCACAGTGGTTTACTTTTTTATTTATTGGGTATCAAGCTGAGACACATAATAGTGCTTTTATTCAGATGTGTACCAGGTATGAATCACAGCACTGAACAATTGATTTGGCTACTTAAATCCTCCAGGAAAGAAAGACCCCCAGACACAGCAAGTGGAAAATAACTCACGTTTTCAGTGACCGTGATTTCACCAAATACAACATGTTACTGAATCATCATCCTTATTGATCCTGGAACAACATTACAAGTAACCAATCAGAACTGAGGGATAACTTTTCAGGAAATATCTGTTTTAGGCTTACGATCAGGGTTAGGTGCTTCTACACCCTTGATAATCAGCTATCATTTCACACTGATTTTAGTAATAAATTATGGGTAAGGTAAGGTTTAGGGGTAGGAATTGGGTTTAGTCTATATTTTTGGACAGTAATGTTTATCCAGGATCAACAAAATATGTTGATCCACGAACATTTCTTACTTGGCAAAATCACTGCGACTAGTTTCCGGTCTGTTGCATTTCATCTGCATTGGTTTAAATGGCACACTATACTTTAACAATCTTATATCTGATGAATGAAGACAATAGCTGCATTTACATGGACCCTACTAATCTGATCGTAATAGGACTAGAAGCACAATCAGAATAAAAAAAGTCACATGTAATCACATAAATCGGATTGAATTGGTCAGATATTCCAAAATGGCGGACACGTCAACGTATCTGGAGCAGTTGAATAGGACATCTATACATATATATGTGCATTGATATATATACGTAGATGCCTCATTAGCGACTGTTTCTATGAGTCACGATACATAAGCCATCCGCCATATTGTAATGGTCAACCAGACATCACCAATGACCACCAATCACCAGTTTGACACCGCTTAATCAATGAATATTCAAAGATGCCATACTCCTGCACAGCCGATGGTCTGTGAATCCATAGTATGGTGAATGACATCAAGTTGACCGTTCCAATTTTTAAAAAAGCTATTTGTTAAAAATTGTTACTGAATTGTTAAAAAAACTGTCACACTCTTAGTCTTGTTGTCTTTCAAAATTTCAGTGCAGATGCCTTACCTCCAGTGGCATTTGGATATAAAAATTGTGGTGCACCAATGCCAACTCGAGATCCAACTCCTCCCACTTTACATATCCCTAAACCTACCCATCTCCACCCCTAAACCTACCCATTTCCACCCCCTGGATCCCATTTTCACCCCTAAACCTACCCATCTCCACCCGCTGGATCCAATTTTTACCCCATTAACCTACCCATGTCCATCTCCTGGATCCCATTTCCACCCCTAAACCTACCCATCTCACCCCACTGGATCAAATGGTTCCAATTACTCTTATACATATTGTTGTTACAAAATGTAGTTATATAATTCCTGTTACATGAGTACTTAGTGAAGTGAAAAAGTGTTGTTACCAATGTCCTGTTACACATTTGTCCTTACACAAACCATCCTGAGGGTTGTTACATGTGTGTAGTTACAGTAATATCACAGCTGTAGATACTATGTACTAATGTGTACTTACACTGTGGTTACATACTACGTACACATTTAGTTACTATGTATGTACTCAGGTATTAGAGACACAATATAAAGTGGGATCCAATTTTTATATTCTAATGCCACTGGAGGTAAGACATCTGCGCTGAAATTTTGAAAGACAGCAAGACTAAGAGTGTGACAGATTTTTTAACAATTCAGTAACAATTTTTAACAAATAGCTTTTTTTTTCTCAATTCAATAAACAAGAAGTTAAGTTTAAGTAACTCCAATTTAGACCCAATACAAACAGTTACTCTGCCATTGCAATTTTATTTTTTTATTTTATTTATTTTTTCTAAACAAAGCCACAGCAAAACCAGTGCATGTTTTTGAGAAACATTCTTTTTGAATGAAAAGTTTAAGAGGGTTATTTAATGACTCAATTATAAAGTCATATTTTTCCTTCCTGACTGAGTCTGTTTTGAACAAATCTGTTGAAGGAATGATTCAGTGAGTTACTCATAAATCAAGGCGTTTTACTAAACAGGGCAAATTAGCACGAGAGCACAATTCCAAAACAACGCCGATGGGAGGGGAAATTTCTGCGGGTGATTTACTAACAATGCACAAATTATAGAACACAGACATTTACATATCGACCAACGGAATATACAAAGCGCAGCACAAATTAGCGTAGTCGCAAATAAAGAATAAAGAAGCCACAGTACATTGAAAAGGACTAAAAAAATTAAGGTTTGCTAGAAGCTTTGATAGACCTGGTCCAAGTCGTCTTTAATTTTTTGAAGCAAAAAAAAAAAAACATGTCTTGGCAAACAATATGTTCAGATAATGTGTTCTTCTGGCATGTGTTCTTTCTGTTCTCTGCGGTGCCTTCTCCTAGCAACACTAATTGCAGCCATTTCAAGTGCAAAATAGTTTAAGACATGCTTTTTTGTTGTGTTAAATAATTGCACAAATGCCAGTTATTTAATAAAAAAACACTCTGAATGATTCATTTGAATACTCTCCTCCCATAATTTTTGGGTCTGAAAGGGAAACTCCTACAAATGCACATTCAATAAGGTCAAGCACAAAAATAACTGTCCACGCCTTTTCAGCGCTAATTCATCACTGAGCATCTTTAGTAAAACCTTACAGTACAAACAACGGTTTACGCTGGTGCGAGCTATTAGTAAAACTGGCCCAAAGTCTCTTGTTTTCTTCGAGAACAAATAATTTTTTTTTCTTTTTTTTTTTTTTTTTGCTGTTGTTGGGGCGGCGAGGGGGGTTGTTGCATACCATGGTCTCCATATTTCACATCTATTATGACCCAATATGAAGGGAAAAAAATGGCCATTATATGTATATATAGTTTTGTTTGTTTGTTTGTTTGTTTGTTTTTTCTAGCAAGTTCTTGGATGTTAATGAACAGACCTACTGGTTGACTGGAACATCAAAATACTTGAACCCGCATGAACAGTGATGTAGCCATTGTTGGCAGGAAACATAAGAGTTTAGGTTTTCCCGAGGATGTCTGGCCACCTTCACGACCTGCCCTTCTCCTTGGTCTGTCGGCCACGAAAGGCTCAGGGCAGCTTAAGAGTGGAGATTTGACAGGGATAGAGAGAAAAACATAGCTAATCCCTGCTCTGAAAAGAGTAATCTATGAGAAAGAGTTAGGAAGAAGGGGAAGAGACAGAAAAAAAGGAAAATTACTTTCTGGAATCCTTTGACAAAGGAAGTGAGGCTATCAGTCAAGAAATGCCATCTAAATCCGCAGAGAAGAAGAAAAGGTTTAAATATGATGTCTTTTTTTGTGTGTGTGTGTGTTTTACAATCAGAGCTGCAACCTGGGCTGTCACTGAATCCAGGTTTATCTTGTGTTTCTTTATGACTTCAGGTCCAGATCTTCATGGGCAGGATGTGAAGTGAGGCCAGTCTCTGGCACCTTCATTGATCTCTGTTGATCACAATCTTATTTGGTAATTTAAATGCTAATGAAACTTCTAATTTGCAACAGGGAAAACGCAATCTGATATGGAGGAGCCAATGATTTACTGGTCTAACCGTCTGTCTAGCTATCTGTCCATCAGTTTATCTGTTTGTCTATCCATCCGTCTGTACATGTATCCGTCTATCTGTCTGTCTGTCTATCTGTCTGTCTTTCCTTCCATGTATCTGATGGTTTGTTTCTGTCTATCTGTCCCTCCATGCATTTGACTGTCTATCTATTTACCCTTTCACTTATCTGTCTGTCTATATGCTTATCCATCTATGTGACTGTCTATCTGTCTATCCATCCATCCATCCGTGTATCTGTCTGACGGACGGACGGACGGACAGGTAGATAGATAGATAGATAGATAGATAGATAGATAGATAGATAGATAGATAGATAGATAGATAGATAGATAGATGGATGGACAGATAGATTGGCAATATGCATGTAAATATATTTTAAATGTATTTAAGTTAAATCACTTACTGTATTTGTTGAGATGCAGCAAATTTCAGGTGCTGTGAAATCTCTTCAAGAAAACCCATAGCCGATCCATATTGTTGTCTTTGGCTTATAATCAACCCTGTCATTGCCCTGTCACTGGAACATGCTTTCTGCTAGTGCACGGAAGTTAAATTATTGCAGCACAGCCTTTAATATCACTTCAGCTCTGGTTGTCAGAAGTCAATACCAGCCCACTTATGAGCCAAACTGCTCTCAAAAATCAAATAGTGCCACATTATTATTGTACACAGGAACACATTTAGAATCATGGGAATAGATTGCATCGATTATATACCTCTGCATGTGTCAACATAAAATGACATATTATCACAAACTCATCCCTAGGGATATAAATTATGCTTTATTGCATTGTGCCTTTATCTGTTTTCACAGACTGCCCATCCATTGAGAATTGAATCACAGCAATTGACTCCATGAACTGCCAGCAGCGTTCTTCACGATCAGCGACCAGCCGTTATGTGTCATTTAGGCCTCTGTGAGAACTGAGAATTATGTGAATTGACTATTTCTGACACACATCACTGTAAAGACATCAAGGGATACTGAGTTCACATACTCTTATAGATATCCCTGTTACCAGACTCTTTGTTGTGACTCTGAAAAGCTTTGATCTGTACTTCACCTTGATTTCAAAACTACACTACTGTGATATTAAACACTGCATAAACATCACAAAGAATGACACGATCCTTTCCAAAGGAAAAATAAATAAAAAATAAATGATCATGAAACATACAGAATATTATATTATATTATATTATATTATATTATATTATATTATATTATATTATATTATATTATATTATATTATTATATTATATTACCTGTTTTACCCACCATTACACCAAAATGCAAAAATCTACTTCAGCAATCAATGTTTGAAAAATAATTTGAGGAAGTTGAATTTTTTAATATCGCATGTAGTCAAAACGGTTCCTAACAGAATTACAAACATACAAGCACAGATACGACAGCTCTACTATCACTGTATCACTGTTCCCCAGGGAGTCATATTCTGGACATGCAGACAGAAGCATGCTTGCAGGCAACACAGGGAGAGAAAAAAGACCAACGGAGGTTAGGGAGTTTTAGCATATTGAGCAGAGTTTGCAGTGTGAGTCAGTGTAAAGTAGTTTTAGTTTTAGAAGTAAAACTAGATGAGAATCCTCTTGAGGAATGATTGTTACACAAATAACTTTTCATCAAAAGAGTGCATGATTAAAGTGCACACTTCAAAAAGCTCAACTTTGTAGCTTGCACACATCATTTAGGCCTTTCTTCATCTCTGGCTACTGAAAAGTAATCTAAAAACAGTACTGTGCTTGCGGTCTGGTCAAAACTATTAAAACTTTGGCCTTTTTTTTTTTGGTTATTTGTACTGGAAGCATGGGAGAAATTCTGATTGACTGACTGAATGTTTAATTGTTTGAATTTTTGTTTGTTTGTTATGATGCATCTTTGCCACCAAGTGTAGTGCAACAATTGAAAAATAGGAATATTTGAATTACTTTAACATTTTCGTATTTCCTCAAAAACGTATATATATACATATATATATATTTGTTTTTCCTATTAATGCTCAAATGCTGCTCACACAGAGCTCAAAACAGACAGAACTGGAGGCCATCATGCCACACAGAGACTCTATGAGGGAAAATTCAGAAAGGGGGTAGACTAGGTGGCCGTGGCCTTTACTTTCCTGGTGGGGGATTCGGGTTTCTCTGGGGCCTCAGTCCCAGGGGCCTCTGGCTTTGTCACACAGCTATCGGCCACTGCGATGCTGGGATCCAGAGAGAGAGAGAGAAAGAGTGGTTACTGAAGCAAAGCAGCAGAGAAAGACAGCAAGCGAGAGAGGAGAGCCTCATTTGTTCCTAATTCATTCCTGTGAGACGAAATCAGCGTGCTTTATTTGTCTCTTTAAGCCTGTGGATTGATTGCGAGAGAGAACGTGGGTAGATGCCAGGTCTTTAGCAGGCTACTCCATCTTAGGTGGCGTTTCACAGGGTCGACTGAAGCGTATTGACTCTTGACACAGATAAAAGCTGCGGCTGGATGCGTGTTAGAGCTACAGCCGAACGCTTTGACACTTATTGCAGCTGCATGGGGTTATTTACATTTACAGACAAACACAAGTGCTCCATTTATTGCTGGGTGGTAAATTTAGAATTTTTGAGGGAAAACAACAGCACTGCGTTAAATTATGATTTGAAAAACCCTTATTTTTTTCTTTCATAAATAATGACAGTCATGACAAACAAAAGAAATTACATTTAGGAGGGAAAAATAAGGCATCCTGAGTAAATCACAGAGGGATGGAAAGAGAAAGAAAACAAACAGCTAAGAGGCCTATACAGTACACACTGTTAAAAAAAAATGAGTATGCAAAGTTGTAAATAAAACAATGATTGTTGACATATGTTTTACAAGTATTGAAGCCCTACTATAGGCAAATGCATTATTTTTTAGATTTTTTTTTAATGGTCCTGACAAATTTTCTTGTGATTTCGAGTTAAAAAAAGTTGTTTTCTCAAGATAAAAACCTGTTTTTTCATTACACAAATTATGAGAAATCTTGCACCTTGTAAGTGAGACTGGTGTTTCTTTCACGTCGGCTTGGTAATAAAGTTGCATACCTAACAGCTTTAGTTTTGTTGAGATCACAAGAAAATTCAGTTGTGATCATGAGAAAACAAGAAAGGAAAAAAAATGCTTTTTTTGACTTCCTTGTGGCTACAAGAAGTTATTATTTCAGTCCTTTTACTTCAAAATGTCTTACTAATTAATAATTAATTAAACGTGTTACTGTTTCTTCGCATGTAATTGTAACATTTACTAGCAATTTCTAAGTTAAAAAAAGTTTCTATAACATTTTTAGTGCATTTGGTATTGCTATAAATATAATTATTTATATTGATAATATTTAATATTTAAAATAATGAATGAATATCATGAATTATTAAATCATAAATATTATCTAAATATTATCTAATATTAATTTTTGGGAAGCTGCACCATATTACGTTTTCCCTTGTTATAAAAAGGTTGTTATCTTAGATTTTCCTTAAAACCACATTGTTTTATATGTTGTTTGATTTGACAGAAAAAAAAGAAAAGAAAAGAAAAGAAAAGAAAAGAAAAGAAAAGAAAAGAAAAGAAAAGAAAAGAAAAGAAAAGAAAAGAAAACATAAGCAGTGTAGCAGGTTTGTTAAAATATTGTTTAATAACAACAATAATAATAATAATAATAATAATACAGACCACTGTTCCAAGTGATGCTTAGTCCTGATTCCAAACTCAAATATCAAGCTTTCAAATCATAAAACAAAATGGCATGGTTTCTCTCAAATGAGCATCATAATTTCATCTCTTCTCCTGTGCCAGATTTCATGCACCCTCACACTGGTTTGCCAGGGCGATATTCCCATGAAGCCAACACTGTCCTGTGAGGGATTAATTACCCTCTCAGATTACACTTTACATTTTTAGATTATAAACTTTAAATATCAGAAGTTAAATGGGGATAAATGGCAATATGCTGATTTACTGATCCAAGTGACTCAATGTGGGTTGAAAGACAAGTGATATTAATACCTACGTTTTAGTGTTTTTGAACTGAAGCATGACTAAAGAACAGGACTAATAGGACCCGTTCTGGAAGCTGTCAGGGTGTGTGAGTTCACATCTCCGTATGGCTGAGAAAGAAAGCCATATGTCCTCACATTCATCTCCCAGTGTTTATATTTCATATGAGGGCAGTGGCCACATTGAATTTTGGCCTGTTCACTGAGCATTCTGGGAAGGCTCTCAGAGGGAATACTTAGCTGGAAACTGGTTGCAAGTCCTGTGCAATATGTTTCAGCAGTCCCGGCTTCACAAATTAGAGAAACATTGTCAGGACTGAGTTACCCAGGACCACATCAGGTCAGACTATCACTCAATATCTGCCGTCATAACATTGATATCTTACATACTGTAAGAAAGTGAAATATTTCAAATGTACCTATTAAAGACAAAGTGATACATCTGATAAAATTATCACAAACAATGTAATTGTATCTTGATTGGTAATTTTAAGATAAACTGACACCACTGCATAAAATTATTAAGACATATACCTTGATTTTTTTTACCTAGATTTTTTTTCTTGCAGATAATCCTCACTTGGTTATATTTATTCATATAACAAGAAAATAAGTCTTATTATCTTATTCAATGTTGCGGTTTAAACAAGAGTGTCTTGTTTTAGGATATTTATTTATTTATTTATTTATTTATTTATTTATTTATTTATTTATTTATTTATTTATTTGTGCAATTCCAATGAATAGTTCACCCCAAAATGAATTTGCTCACTGGACAATATTATGGATAGAGGACTCATATTTTAGCCAGAAGCAATGGTTTAAAAAATTAAAACATCTTAATGATGATATATATATATATATATATATATAAATACATAGCTTTTCACTTAAAAAAAAATGTTAATTGATGTTCTGGAGTCATGTGAATTACTTGTGAATTATTGTGATGTTTTTGTCAGCTGTTTGTCATTCTGACGGCACCCATTCACTGAGGATAACTGGTGAGCAAGTGATGTAATGATACATTTCTACGAATCTGGTGAGATGAAGAAACAAACTCATCTATATATTTTTAGCAGACTGGTTGATTTTTATTATTTATTTATTTATTTACTTTTAATTTAATTTTTATTTATTTATTTATTTTATATATTATTTATTTTTTGTGAACTATTGCTTTAATAACGGCTGTCAGGAAATGCTGAAATGTCAGTTACCCTGCAAATTGGGAAACAGTCTGTAATTCTAAGATAATTTGTACAATTGTTTCTACAATCCACTTAGGCTTATAATGCTTCTAGAAAACGTGGACCAGAATGGTATAGCTCATCATTATTCATTTCTAACAAATACCCTTCTCAATTATAGATGCCCCAAATCATCAGGGCCAAAGTTTCGGTCTTTTCTGAGTTCCCATATAGTCCTGAGTTTTGTGAAGTGTGCGCTTCAAACCGTTGACTGTCAAGTGTTCTGTTTATTTGCCATGCTTTGGGATTTGACAGGCTCTGGTGCTAATATGATGTGCCTCCTGCAATCAGCCCTGATTGAAACATCTGTCTCTCAAACTGAGAAATGGACAAATCAGGTCTACACAGCAATCAGGAAACCTCTTTAACAAATAGGTAACATGCTCTTAAGCAATCAAGTGCATCCACTAACAGCAAAATGAGAGATGCATTCATAAATGCTTCTTTTCTGGATATTTTAAGTGTGATGACCCTAAAGTATTGAAGGTTGTTCTTTCATTAAGGTAACTAGAAGCCCAGCATTATGATGGGATGACACAGAGTAATACTTTCAGAAACAGCTGCTGAAGCATTTAATGTTCACTCCTGTTGTGTCGCTGGAGTTTCTGAAGTGTAATTCTTCATAATGACAATGACAGGCACTGCATTACTGTTTCAATCACCTCTTTCTCCAACCTTTAAAAGCACATAGCATTAATAAAAACTCATGGTTATCCACAAATAATTTAAAATAAATGTTTACTTTTTTTATTATCACTTTTACTATTTTTGTCAACCAGGATTGCTGCCAGTCAGTGGATATAGACCACAACCGCAATTAAATTTTAAATTATAAATTAAATTACATTTTTAATTGTATTTTACAGTGAAATATTAAATATGCTTGCATTGTTTGCAGCAAGAGATTTGTTTGCATTTTGCTTTATGATTTCACTGAAATCCCATAAACAAGATGAACCTTCTTTTCAGTGCTTCCGCTGTGCTAGATTGGTCCCTGCTGTAAACAATTTCATAATGTGGTGGAGACGAAATTGGCCATGGAAAAAAGTGCCCACAGTCAATGTCACCTGTGAGTAAAGTACTTACAGATCGTTGTCTGTTTCTGTGCGAGGCTTCTGTCCTCTCCTGTACACCATACATATCGTAGCCACCACTCCTACAATCAGACCGGCCACTACCACAACTCCCAAGATGCCAAAAATTCCGCCAGGAGGTCCCTGTGGCATTGGCTTTTCTGCAGGAGAAGAGAAAGAAAGAGCATTATGAATTGTCCCTGATTCATCCCACCACGATTAAACATCACAAATATAAGAGTTTGCAGGCTGACACAGCACCAGCTGACCACAGATAATCAAAACATCACTGTGTTTACACTCCTTCATTCCTGCATGTTAAGTCAGAGTGAAGAACACGCAGTGTGGGATGTTTGCGTCTTTTCCTCAGATGCGTTATTTAATCGACAATTAGGCCTAATATTGACAGCAGGTTTCACTTTGGAAGCAGGATTCCAGTCAGTGTTTTTTTTTTTTTTTTTTTTTTTAAGAGACATGGTGGTTCATGTCAGAGCTTAAAGGGACAGTTCACCTAAAATGAACATTCTAGCATTATATACCCTTAAGTTGTTCCAAACCTGTATGGGTTTCTTTCTTCTGTTGAGCGTAAAAGAGTTTGCTGGACTTCCATAGTATAGGGAAAGAAAGAAAGAAAGAAAGAAAGAAAGAAAGAAAGAAAGAAAGAAAGAAAGAAAGAAAGAAAGAAAAAGAAAGACTGTTGAAATATCTTCTTTGGTGTGCAGCAGAAGAAATACATTCATACAAGTTTGGAACAACATGAGGGTAAGTAAATGGTGAGGAAATTTTACATTTGGGGTAGACCATCCCTTTAAAAAAGGATGATAGCAGTGTTAGAAGCACAGCAATGAAAAATGAGAGTAGAGACAAATATTCTCTTCCATTATTTGACATAGATCTGAGTGTAATGGTTTATTGAAAAAGAAAATTGGATTTGGCACTCCAAAAATTACAAGGTAAAAAAAAAAAAATTTAAATAGTGATGATGATGCTTTTTTTTTTTTAAAAAAGCATTGTCAGTTTTACCTGTGCATTACAACGCAAGGTCAACACAACACTTTAGGTCTGTCTCAAAGGTCGCGAGAGGCTACATTCTCACAACCTTTGAAACTGAGAGCAAATATATGTGTGAATTTCAGTCAATACTGTTGAGGTGTGAAGATAAAGAGGTTTCTTCTGTAATTCTTGCATCAGGGCTGAAAGCAGCAGTTTCCTTTGTATTTCAGCAGATAAAACTCAGCCTGGAAACACAAAAGTCACAGTGCAGTGATCTCCACAGGCTAATAATATTAGCTTTTTGCTAGATTTAACCGTTAATGTTTACTTAAGTAAATATTGTTGTTTTAGGACTGCAGTCAACCAACCACATAAATAGTGTACACGATCTGCTAAAAGAATCATTTTGTTACTGCATTCATCTCTTTTTATTATTATTATTCTTAGTATGTGGGCTCAGCAAAAGTGCATGAACTTAGGTGCTCCTTATGAGAGCACTATAATTTTAGATGTTAATATTTATGCAAAAATGCCAGCAAAAACAATCAGACATAATGCATTCCAGCAAAAGCACATTCTCGCATGTAACCCAACTGAGCAGCTGCTTGTGGGTGTTAAGCCACTGGGTTTTTTGGCAGACTATTGGGGCAAATATGTTCTGAAGACTGCGGCAGCTGTTGCTGACTTTATGATTGGCCTCTAGTTTGTGTCAAAAACAGTCAATGTTGGCAGCAAATGTCAACATGGCAAACAATTCCACCGTCAGGGGTATCTCATAAAACTGGTGCAGTGTGACTGATGGCCAGCAGGGGGTGAGAACGTTCACGGTGGCACCATATGTGCTACAATCAGTCACATGTCATAACTCGTCTGCATAGACTAGACTACTCATCCAAATTATGCTCAGATGTGCAACACTTAGATTTAATTACTAAATACAGCAGATGACAGAATTATTGTCAACAGGAACCAGGCCAAGAAATGTAATATAACTGAACACAATAAGCGAGAGCTCTTTGTGGCTTCGGTGCTATATCTCTAACGCTCATGTCATAAATAACATTTAATTCTGCTGTTTGATGGCATTCTGGCTTGTTCTGCAAGATTGTGTGTGTGCTTCCATAGCTTTCATGGAGATTGTGTTGTCATATACTTAGTGCCGAGTTTGATCGATTTGCATACAAGTGAATGTTTTATTGCACAGTGGTTGATCTTTCATAGTTTGAAAGACTTTATGGACGTCTCAGCTGTTTCATTGAAATATCAACTTTGTCTGCTTTTGATAAAATCATTAAGGGAAATAAAAAATGGACGCAAATGAGAGACGTTTGGACAGAGAACAAGTATAGAGAGCTATAAAATTTAAATGGTCGCACTGGAAGAATTTGATGATAAATATTGGAGTATTTCAAAATCTGAGCACAGTTTGACAATTTTGAAACTCTAGAAGAGAAAAAAATGTGGGATTAATGATGTTTTTTTTCCTGAAAGATAAAAAACTGAGAAGTAGGACATTTGTGTCTCTCTATTTAATCCCATTGCTGTCTAGAAGAAACAACTCAGATATTGAAGAGATCTCGTTTATAATTTCTATTTCCTGTGGGAGTTCTAACTCTACTGGTTTGAAATGTAAGACTGCAGTTGAAGTTATTTTCTATTTGCAAATCTAGTTATTAACTCAAGCTAAGAGTGACATTTTGGCATAGCTTTAAAATTAAAACAGATAGCAAATTATTCATTTGATGAGAGTTCATATTGGTATCTTTGATTTTGATTGCAGAACTTGGTATCTTGGCAAATCCGAGCACAGTTTGAGACATTATTGATATATTTTCTGAAACTTTAGAATAAAAAGATTTCAATTTGCTCTCTATTTAATCTCATTGCTGTCTAGAAGAAGTAATTGAAATATTAAAGAGATCTCATTTGTAATTTGTATTTCCTCTGGGAGTTCAAACTCTATTAGTTTCAAATGTGAGACTGCAGTTGAAGTACATTTCTCTTTGTAAGTCTGGGGTAGAAGCCAAGAAATACATTTGGATCTGATATTAAGTGTCCAGAAAAGAGTTTTACTTACTTAACAAGTAATTGGTATGTCCTAATAATGTGATATGAACAAAAATGATATGTGATATAATTATATAACTATCACTGGTGCTAAGAAAGTGTGGATCTGTCCTCACATGAATCAGTATTTTTCATTAAACTCTAATCCTCAATCACTGGCTGATCCAAGATTATGAGCACGGATTTATAAAGTTTCATCCATGTCAAAAAAGCGTATGCATTCTCGCTGATTCAATAGTACTAGAAAGATGGGCAGAAAACAGAATAATGCATTCTCATGAATCTTTAACTGCTGAGTAGTCCATCAAACATCAAGGCACAATGGCTCAGACTCACTTCCAGAGATCCCGAATTGAATAGCAGAGCAGCATTAGGATTCCGTCCTCAAACAGAGTCTGCCAACCTCAATAAGCAAAACTTACCAAACCTAGAGTAGAATCAATGGCTTCTCTCCCAGTGCTGTGAGAATCTCTAAACACTTTCGAGACTCTACAGAGTAAGACGCCTATCTATAGCCCCCATGATGTCTTCATTATTATCTGACCATGACTGTCTCTCCTGACAGGACGAAGCTTCTGTCCCAGGGGTGTTTTTTCCCCAACAGCCTCTGATCGCTTGGCTGACTCTCTCTAGAACACAATGATGGACATTCAGGGCACCACTTCACATAATGGCGAACAATGGCAGCACAAGTCTCCACACCTGTAAACCGCCCCACACCGCTCTCACTTTGTGCTTGACAGTGTAAGCAATTACATGTCACTTCGGGACAACTGCTTTTGGGGCCCTCGCTGACCTCAGGCGTTGTGCTTTCTGCAGTCTACTTGGAAGTCATGGTGTTTGAAACCTCCAAACGGCAGGAAAAATACTTGCACTTTTCACAAGTATATTACACATTGGTGTTCCTCTGATGTTTTAAAAGTCACAGACCAAAAAGGACTGTTAAATATATAGACATTTGATAACGCTCTGCTTTTAATGGTCATTTCATGGTTGATATTATATATTTTAAAGATGTGTAAACCATACTTGTGGAAGCCTCAGATAGCTAAACTTCAGAGAATAGGACTGTGATTTTTGATCTTTCTCTTTTAAGATATTGGGAGTGTCCAACAGAGTAGCCAATCAGAACCATATCTGATTTTGAATGGCAGTGCATAAAAAGCTATATTAATGCGGTGCTTGACACATGCACACACACACACACACACACACACACACACACACACACACACACACACACACACACACACACACACACCACTCGCACACAAATCAGAGCAGAGAAACTTGTGTATGGCCCACCGCCCGGCGACTTTTATTAATAAAATAGCTTTGAAACTGGATCACTCTTTTTTTACAGTCCATGGGATCTCTACATTATATTACTCAACAACGAGGAGGTAAATCGCTGTTTTTAACTAACTAAACACACAGCTTAATTTTTGTTGAAATAGATGCACAGATGCAGATAATTCACAAACGTAACTTTCATCTCTCTCTCTCTCTCTCTCTCTCTCTCTCAAAATGTCCATTTTTTTAACATAAAAAACAGTGGACTAATATTAAATGATTTGCAACTTCTACATCTTACCTCGATTTCTTGTTTCAGTGTTAAACTCACTCTTCGCACCGGAAATCACGCTCTGCTTCTGTGAATGGTAAAACCCACCTACTTTGATTTGATTGGCCATCTCAGTTATTGTAACATTGACGAGTGCTGTTAGACCGCAGAGGCAGAGCAGGCTGAAGATATAACTTTTAAAGGTTTCTGTCATCCTAACAAGAGTGCTGTGTAACGGAGTGCAGGAGATCAGTGCAAGAGTTTCAAACATTGGTGGGGACAGTTTGGCCACATTTAATTATTGTGGGGGACTTTTAGTTATTTATGTTTTTGGTCATAAAACTTATATTAAATGATGTCAGTCATTTAACATTTCAGTCATAAAACTTATATTAAATGATTTGCCCTCTTAAAATGAGTCTTCATTTTCAGTTGATAAATTAAATTGTTAATGATAAATTTATCATTTTGGTCTGTCCTACTGTACTTCACTACTGTACTTCACAGATCTCAACGCAAGCCAAATGTCAAAACCATAAAACACTGTCAAAATTGTGATTATGTATGTATGTTCTATGTATGTTCTAAATGCTTGATTCTGATCAGTTGCAGCTGGATGCACTTATTTTAAGTAAATTTTGAAAGTAAAAAAAAAAAAAAGCATGATGGGAAACTATATATATATTTATATATATATATATATATATATATATATATATATATATATATATATTTTTTTTTTTTTTTTTTTCTTTTTTTTTTTACAAATGTATTGTTTATATCAAGCTCAAGCATTCAACCCTGATACTGAAGTTTCTGAGAAAAAAAAAGGAAATCAAATATTGATTGATTGATCGTTTGATTGATTGATTGATTGGTTCATTCATTCATTCATTCATTTTATTTTAAATACATCTCCATTTTTATTCTTTATTCAAAGTATCACTTATATGCAGATCATTTTAAGACAACATATTGAGAAAAGGGGCAAAACAGATGAGAAATACGTGCGTCGATAAGTAGAAAGACATTGCATGTTAGAGAGAAAAGAAGAAAGGGCTTTCTGCTATGAGTTTTATTCCCATAACTGTAGTTGCCCTTTGGGCCTGCTTTCCATTGCCTTAGTGCAGCAGTCAGATACAATTTTGTGTTACATAACACAAACACACAATGAGGACAAGAAAAGGTTCAAAATGCAATTTTCCTTTTATGGATTGGAGCCTCAGATACACTGCAGAGAAAGGGAATGATGATTTTTGGTCTTTCTCTCACCAAGTAGGCAACCAGAACCTCTGAAATCTCTTTCTCTCTCTCTCTCTCTCTCGATTATTGTTGTTGTTGTTATTATTATTAATATGAAATATATTAAGATTAGTATTATCATACTTGTTTTAATAGTAAATTGCTCTTGATTTTTGTTAGTCACAAACAAAATAACTCTTTACTGTAAAACATACCTTCAAACTGTTCCTCCCTTCACAAAATAAACTTTTCTCTCATTCACTTAAGGGAGTAGGGGTGAAATCACTAAAGTCCAGTTACGTACAGAGTTGTACAGCTGTGGCCCAGAAGGCTAAAATAATTCTGTCATCATGGAGATAGTTGGAGCAAGGCTTTGTTTCAGCAATTCTTATTAATGACCTTGTTCAAGACCTAGCTCCATGAGGGATGGAAAAATCAATCCAGTTCTCAAAATGTATAGCTAAGCATACAGAAGGAAATTCAATTAGCCCCTGCAGGATGGTGTTACAGTAGTAAAGCCATGCATGCTGGAAGATTCAATTAAACTTTGAAATGCATTGCTGGGAGAGGGATATTTTAAAACAACTTTTAGAGTCAACTTTTTCCATTTAAACTTTAAGGTATGATCCTTTCTTTGATTAAATTGCTGATGATCATGCCCAAGGAACTGGATTATGGAACACCTGTGCTTCAGTTTTGAAGACTGAAATATTTTCTCTCTCTCCCTTTTTTTTTATATTGTACCAGATAAAGGACGTCCCATAAGAGGGTTACTGACATGATGCTCATGCTGCTTATCTCTTTTTTAACCATACATTCAACAATATAGTCAGACATGCAATGAGCTCTTCACCATTTATTTCTTGGCATTTTAGGAGAAACATCTGAGATGCTTAAATAATATGAGATCTGAGATGCTTAAATTAATAACAGAGAACTCCATCAAGTCTTCTCAGCCATGAAAGACCAACCTCTGAGCAATAAAACTTTCCTCTGGGAAACGTATCGGACTTAACTTTTCTAATCAGCACATAACCTGAATCTTTAGTGTCAGTCACTGAGAGAGAGAGATACATAAAGTTCACGGCAGTAGGAATGACACAGCAATCACTTTGCTAGTTGATCCTTTAAGGCCAAACCCCAAGGACTCGATATTATTCTTTAGTTGTTGTGATAGCGTGCGGTAAAGGCCATTGAATTATGTTGGAGTTAAATAATAGCCTTTCTGTGCGACTGTATTACAGACAACAGGCTCTTTTCTGTTGAAAGAGCAGCAGGCCTGCAGAGATGTGATCAATAGGTTTGTAATGCACTATAAACTTCAACAGGCGGCCGAGCTGGCAGGCCAGAGCAGCGGTCTCCTACCCATCTCCAAAAGCATGACAGCCTGTTTGTGGATCATAAAAGAAGAATCACAGGGGCAGCATTTGACAGCCTTTCTGCTATGATTGCTCAGTTAAGGTGCTCTGTGAACAAACTAATTGAAAATTCTATTTGTTTTGACATTTGTGGCCACGAGACAACAATAGAAAGTCCATTTAGGGGGATCACAGTTGAGTTACCACATGAGAGGATCTGATGAACTTTAATGGCATTTCGGGAAAACACTAGGCAATTTTCCCACGTTTTTAAAAGTTAAATAAAACTTTTATGGTTTAATGTGAATAAATGGTGTGCGTGTGTGTGTTTGTAGTAGGGCCCTATAAAATCTGCTGCTTCTTCTTCTTTTTTTTTTTTTTTAATAATGGTAAGGAATGAACAAAACATTAACAATTTGATTAGTATTTTAAAATGCAATCAAATTTAATTTACATTTTATATATATATATATATATATATATATATATATATATATATATATATATATATATATATATATTTCCTCTGGCAAGCAAGGAGTTACACAATCGTTTACTGTTTGAATTAAATTATTATTATTTTAGGTTAATGTTTAAAGACACTGTGTTGCAGTATTAAGTTTATAGCTCTACTTCTGATTTATTTGTCTAAATTGTATGACTCCGTCCATGTTTCCATGATTCCATTTGCATTTTCCACGTAGTAGAAATCATAGGGCCACGGGTTTAACAATATCCCCAGACTCTGTTTTCAAACCAAGTTTAAGCCCCCCAAAAGCTTTATAAATAAGCAAAAAATATTTGAAACCCACCTAAGTAACCAAATATTAGTTTTCTTATAAATCACTGCATTTAAGAAAAATATAGAAATGCCACTTCTGTCCTGTCTCAGAAAGTGAAAAATTGTCATTGATTTTCAATGAGAGCAGAGAATCAACCCACATATAGACCTGTAGAGTCCATGTCAGCAGAGTGATGTCTCTGCCCCTTCTGGATACGACCTTGATGATTAGTGATGCAGCCTCCTCCTGGGTGGCAGACACCTCCATCACCTGTCAATGGTGCTAATGCAGCCCCCCTGAGCAGCTCCATGGCTTCAGATCCTTAACATTTTGTCATATAAGTTACTCTGTAAGTTAACATTCAATGGTATATAAATCATATACAGTGTTCATGGTTACATTCTTGTTAAATTCTAGTGAATGACATGAAAAAAATTATATGAATGTTTACAAAAACTACAATATGGGATGGTCTGAGCTCCTCGGAACAAAAACTGATCTCTAGTGCCATATAGGAAGTGAGAATAGTGGGATAAAATTTGCAGTTAATGTATTTTATTTTATTTTATTTTATTTTGTGGTAGAAACATGCTTCCATACTATATAGTTTATGTTTATATTAAAACATTATTCTAAAATAACAATGGAACCTTGGGGTCATGCAAATACCATTGTATACTATTCATAAAGCACCTGTACTGTAAAAAAAAAAAAAAAAAAAATACTGTTTGATACCACCATAGTATTGCAATAGTGCTTGGATGTCACTGCTAATGAATGTTAGACACATACTTAGTCTTGTTCCACAGATGCCATTTCTGTATACAAGTATAAGCAACCCAGGGAACATCACAATACGAACAGTTTATTAAAAGATAAACGTTCCTCTAACGGCACATTCATGTACCGCACACAGTGTGCCAGACGTGAATGTGAGATCCAGCTTCCAGACATCACATGACATATCAGTTTCTCACTCTGCAGATGTGAACTTGTGCTCTGTATCTTACATCATACTGAGAAGAATCAGATTTCTTCATGGTTGGATCAAGGGAGGAAGGCTGGTATTTTTAAGCATGATGGTCACAGCAGGCTTCTTCTCCTTCAGAGCGATACAGGCCTCAGTGCTGGTCACAGTTCTCCGAGGGGAGCAAGGGCTAGGCCATGCAGATTTGCATTTATTTATCATTTGAACTTTCTGCGTTATAAATTCTGCCGTCATTCTCCAGCCCAATTCGCTGCATGGAATTCACCACTGGTTAGCAATGTGTTCCTGTTTGTGACCACTTCAAGTTGTAATTGATTATTGATGATATCATATGGTTTGACATAAACAGTATTTCCTGTTTAGTAATATATCTGTTATTACAAGCATAATGAGATAATCATGGGCAACCACTTTTTTTCCGTTGGGTCCCTAATGAATAACATATTTGCCCTTTTCCAAAACCTAGTGAGCGGTCTTGCTTAAAGAGGTCCTATACAGTATACTGTATGCTTTTTCACTTTTTTCAACTTTAGTTAGTCTGTAATGTTGCTGTTTGAGCATAAAAAAAGATCTGCAAAGTTACAAAGCTCAAAGTCCTATTCAAAAGGAGATATTTTATTTAACAGAAATCACTTTTCAAAAACTACAACGAATGATTCGTTTGGACTACAACGCATATCTTCTGGGATTTGTGATATCACAAATATCGACGAATGGGACTAGACCTGGTTGAGCTGCACTAGAGAAGGCAATGAACGTTATCACTGTGTCGGATACACGCTAGCTTTCCCAAGGCAGACAAGCTGGTTACAGTCATCAGGGTTTAAATCGTGCTCAAATTGATATGATTTTGATGCAATAATTACACTGAAGCTTGCAGGCGGCTATGGTAAAAGGGGCATGACATTTCCCGACCAGGCGCCGAGTGGAGCCAATCACACACTGGCCCAGCTAACCAATCACAGCACATTTCGTATTTCAGAAGGCAGACCTTCATTTGATACATGAACTGTTCCAGCTGTTCATGCCAGACTGGGGAGAGAGGTATTGTAATAATGTAAAATATGTGAAAAATAATGTGTTTTTTAAACAACCTAGTATGAGAGCCTGTTTTAGTACACCCCCAATACAAAATCAAGACTTTGTAAAAGAGCATAATAGGACCCCTTTAATACTGTTTACATTGGCAGCTGGCTTCTAAACTATTATCCTTACTGAAATGGCAACATTCATATGCATTTCTAGCACACATACATTTGCCTAAAGAAACATTTCAAATAAATAAATAAATACAAATTCTGTCATCAAAATCAGATATTTTGAAGAATGTTAGTAACCAAACAGCTGACAGTTGCCACTGACTTTTCGAGGTCCAGAGTTGAAGTTTAAGTATGAACAACTACAGTTCAGTGCAGTGCAAATATTAACATATTGGTTACATATTGGTTGATTGTATGTATTAGAAATTAGATAACATTATCAGTAGCATTCATTAAAAGAAGTTGACTCATTTACTAAAGTTTAAATTATACATTTAATTTTGTTCTGTGTGACTTCTGGTGCCAGCATGCTTCAAAGGACTGGATAGTCTTAATCAAGACTACACTTTAATATCTTAAGTAAATCAAATTTCTGTTATCATTTTAGACCATAAAATACACTACAGATGCACCATAAATAATTATAAACATCAAGGGCGTCTGCAGGATTTCATATGTGGGCATAGACAGAGGGGAGTTATTTATTTATTTATTTATTTATTTATTTATTTATTCAATATATGTTCATGTAAAAATAATAATACTGATAATAATAATAATAACTTCTTTAAGACATGAGACTCTTCAGACCAAACAATCATTGAGAGCAAAGGCTGAGCAGAATGAAGATGTGTCTAGACAGCTTTTAAAACTGAAAAAAATAAAAATTAAAAAAAAATAAAAAATAAATTATGATTTGATTCAGACTGTTTTGCAAACCTATTTGGCCAGTTTTGTGAAAAGAAATAACTGACTCAAAATAATGATTATTTCATAATCAATGACATGGCTGATTCAGTTGACAGAAATATGTTACACATATAACAACTGCTGATATTATTTATTTATTTATTTTGCAGGGAAGTTGGAGTGCTTATTGAGTGGATATGGATAAGGTCAAAATTTCTTCACAGTGATGAGCCATTAACAGCTAAAAATTTACTCTGTACCCCACACTAAACTATAATGTATGCTGCCAGTGAGCATGCCAAATGCAACACATCGTCGTTTGGTCTATAGCCTACAATACTAAACTTGTGCATCTGTTACGTTTTACATTACATCTTTCATTATCTGTACACTTAATTGCATAGCTTTGACCATTCTCTGTAGATCAGACCTTCTATCACACCTCAAATTAAGTACAATGCCTACATGCTATTGGTAAAAAAAAACTTTTCAGTCATTACTTTCAGCAAGTATGAAAACAATAGGAAAACAAAGCCAAAATTCAGATATTGAAGGCAACTTGTCCATATTGAAGGCAACCTTGTAAGTTTTAGCATCTACTTAGATGTACAAAAAAAAAAAAAATAATAATAATAATAATAATTTCCACATATGTCTGTTACATACAAAGAATGATCTTGAAATTAAGAATACATGCTAAGCTGCCTTAAAATGGGACCAAAAGATGGCATAGTTATGCTTCCATCTGCATCCCATCTATTGTGCTTAAAAAGCTGTCTAGGATGGCAGCTCACAAGGCAATGGAATGCTATTGTACATCTTAAGACTCCGTGTCAGTTCATGTTAAGAACTGGCGCTACATGCATGCAAACATCTTGAATTATCAGGCATGCTTCCATGTCAGTACATCTCATGCAGAGTATGTACCTTTAGTGTGAAAATGAGAGGGGAAAGGCATTTCAATTGCTATGTAAAGAGCTCTGTCATCCTTCAGCTAGGTATTTTCCATCCTGGACTTTTACCCTTGTGTTAAGATCTTTCAAAAGTTCAAAGTGGCAAGACTCCACTGTAACATGTTAGTCACACATTGCAGTATGTGTCACGCATTAAAATAAGAGGCCCTGAAATCAGCTTGGCCCACCTGGACCAGACCTCTTTCAATTGACTAATAGTCTGTCACCATGATGGGGCATGCTAGTAGTTTTCAGTGGAAACAGATTCAACTACTGATTCTCTCACTAACGTGTTCTCATTTTTGTCCATGCATAGAAATCCAAATTTTTTTGAAAATATTTAAAAAAGACAACTTTGCTCACCCTTAGGTCATCAAAGATGTACAGTAGATGAGTTTGTTCAGAACAGATTTGGAGAAATATAGCAATACTCACCCACAGACCCTTGCGGTGTATGGGTGCCATCACAATGAGAGTCCAAACAACTGATGAAAACATCTCAATAATCCACAAGTAATCTACACATCTTCAACTCCAACAATTAACGTCTTTTGAAGTAAAAAGCTGCGTGATTGCAATAAACAAATCCATCCTTAAGACATTTTTATTTGTATTTTTTTTTTTATCATAAAACCATTGCTTTCAGCTAAAATATGAGTCCTTAATCCATATGTGGCTTTCTCTGGTAAGAAAGTCATCTAATCTAAATCAGAAGAGAAAAATGCACAGAAAAAGCACTGCTTACAGTCCAAAACAGTTCTAAATATATCTTGGTGGATTGTGATGTGAGAGGACAACAGTCTTTTTTTCCACTGGAGGAAGCTTTATTATGGATTATGGCCAGATAACATTAAAATGCCTTGTCATTGAGCTTTTCACTTCACAAGACATTAATTGATGGACTGGAGTTGTGTGGATTACTTGTGGGTTATTGTGATCTTTTTAGTAGCTATTTGTACTGTCATTTTGAACACCTGAACATTCTGGCACTCATCCACTGCAGAGAATCCATTGATGAGCAAGTGATGCAATGCAAAATTTCTTTAAACCTGTTCCAAAGAAAGAACAAACACATCTACATATTGGATGGCAATGAGGGTGAGTAGATTTAAAGCAAATTTTCCTTTTTGAATAGACTATTATAAGCAGCACATCTAATATACCAGTGTTAGGTGCTTTTAACTTTTATAACTTTTTCAAGAGTCTATACACACACACAACAACAAATAGTTTCTATCCTCTGTTTTTGCACTCCCTTTATGGCTTTCTTCAATTGATGCACCATCAAACAGAAGGATGCATCTGAAAATGTACTAAATGTGTAGAGACACACACTCCCATCTGCATTAATGCGGTGCACATTAGACAAAACAGCTTTTTCAAAGCTTTTAATACTGCACTATGCACATCTCAGATGGAAAATGCTCCCGCTGGCCCGAATTGTTTTCCGAAGGCTGAACCTGGTGTTCGTCTCCTCTGCTTACCGCAAAACACTGAACCGATGGCTTCTCCATACCTCACTCCAGAGTTTTTGGGCGCATTTTAAGAGAACAGACTGAAAGTTTAGTAACTGACTCATGCCATCATGGCAATGAAAAGAGAATACGTCTGCCAATGATAGCCACCTGTTCCTTCCAAAGACTACAGTGATGGGTATGTTATTACAACCTTACACTCCTGGTGCCAAGACACTGAGACAACTCCATCAAAAACAGAACTGTCTCGAGAGAGAGAGAGAGAGAGAGAGAGAGAGAGAGAGAGAGAGAGAGAGAGAGAGAGAGAGAGAGAGAGAGAGAGGAGAGAGAGAGAGAGAGAGAGAGAGAGAGAGAGAGAGAAATGGGTGAGGAATCGTGGGTATGGAGAAGATCTGCAAGCAATTTATGCAGAGTAGCATTGCTGCTTTTTTATTTCCCCTTGTTTTTTCCATGTGGGCCAAATACCACAGGCCCCAATAAAGAAACAGAAATGTGGTTTAATGAAGTTCATAAATCTGTGTTATTTGCTGCCAACTCGGAGCGCCACTTAATGCGTCTGCAGATCCTTCCCTCCTCGTTCACCCCGCTCCCGCCCACCCCATGCTAAATCCACACTCTCATTAAAAGTTACACGTTTTCAAGCCTGTCTCCTTCAGAACCACAAGATCTTGATGTCATCCTGTTTTCCACTGCTGTTTTCCCACTAACGCTCCATGAAGTAAGGCATTCTGCCTCGTCCTGACCGTGTCATCCATCCGGCCCTTTCGGTCTCAGCCCTACATGCAGCCTCCTGGGAAAGCGACTGTGATTGTTCCTGATAGTTGTTCTTCACTACTCTGCAGAGGGCAACACTTTATTAAGGACAAATTGCTAACACCTGGTATGTGTTTATTAAGAAAAATCCGGGCACATTATTGGCTTCTGAATCCTCTGGTACGAGGGGAGAAGCACCTGAGGCCATTCAGCCTCTTTGCGGCCCATAAACAAATAAATCGCAATAAAGGAACCACCCAGCTGTTATACCTTGTTACGAGATGGTAGGGCTTCTAATAATTTTGGAAATTTTTCTTTTACAAGTTTTCTAATGTGAAGGCATTCATACGCCATTTGTTTTGTTCCAGTCACTCACTGTACAAAGACCCACAATTGCAGCATGTTTCCGTTTGTGCTTTGGGACTTTCTGTTCACAATGAGTAACGTTTTGTAATTAAAGCTGTACTTTAACCTCAAATGCTAATGAAAATCCCATTCCTTTCCACAAAACAGAGATGGATAAATAAATAGCAGTTGCATGACCACTCTGATGTGGGCACACAATCAAAAAATAGATCATTATGTCCATTGTTTCCTGTCAGTCCGGTAAGGTCCAGCAGGAGATCTCCATCTACAGGTAATCATCCTTCACATATAATAGATCATTAAAATACCACAAACTGGGCAACCCAAGGCTTTCCAGCAGGCTGGGTGCAACTAACTAGCTCAAGATGACTGCACCATGAGTGCAAGCCTGATGTCCAGCAGAGGAATACCAAGAATGGTTGTACTCATTTCAAAACCGAACGTACACAATTGTTTTGGTCCTTTACAATCGTTGCTTGTCAGATTGTACCTCAAAGTCTATTATTACGATTGTCATACATTCAAGTGGGGCTTGCCATTAGTGAGCGACCGAGAGGATAATTAATGATCAGCTCTAGTGAACTGAAAATGGCTGTTAAAGGGAAGTGGATTCCTTTAGATAGAATCGATTCCAAATTCTTGATTCCCAATGCCTTGGAATCAAGAAATCATTTATTTATTTTATTTATTTTGTAATCAATTCCCATCCCTAATGGGTCACTTTACACCATTCGCTACCACCTTGCTTTCTGTGGATTGTAGATATATTATATTATATTATATATCCCCCTTTCAATGTCACAACTTGGCATCTAGAAATCTGAATTTCCTACTTGTAAATACGACTTTGTTTGGTCATTCAAATGCTCCGACTCCATCTGAGGGGCACATATAACCCAATGAGATCTTGGCTAAGACCCAAAACTTGGTTTGTGTTTTTGAACTCTATAGTGACATGAAGTATTGTAAAAAGCAAGCACTTTCGATAATGTTGTTAATGTTTTGCTTTTGAAAGGAATATTTCTTACACAAAATTCATTGCATAGGAGTTTAATTGGCTGGGGTTGAGAATGTCACATTAAACAGTCAAAACTGTGGCAAAATTTGAATGGAGTGTGCACACGAAGACTTGTATTCCTGGTCATGAGGATATAAGCAAACCCTGCATTTGCCAGCACATCTGAATTATCACTCTGTCAGGCTGGCAATGGCTGGTTAGATGTCCCTTCTGTGACAGCTGTAACCACACGTACATTTTGCTCTAATTAAACTGCCGGGGAACATAAGGAACTGTCATGCAATCAGCTGGAATAAATTTAAAGCAATGCATTAAGATAAAACTTTGAGCTTTGAGTTGATGGGGCAAAAGAATATTGTCAGGAGTTAGTAAAATATCTACAGAAATGCTACTCTTCATCGTCTATAGAAGGTGTATTAAAGCAATATCACACTTATTGTTTTGTAGGACTTTTGTTGCTGTTGTTGTTTTTGCTCAAAATATGGAACGTCCCAGCTAATGCATGACAGTTCACATACCCAGTGGACAAAAAATAAATAAATAAATATGGTGTCCCAAAGACTCTCTTTGTTTAGAATTACTTTCTCAAACATTAATTCAATAACACCAATGCAAATATTACCAAACAAAGTCAAAGTAGTTCTGCGAACAATTCAGTGTTTTTTTTTAACAGACTGATTAAATTAATGACTCATTCATAACGTTCATGAATGAAACAGTGCTTTGGTTAAAATAATTTAGCTTTCCAATGCTACTTATGAGACAGACAACAATTCTAGGACAAACTTACTGTATTTACTAGAGTAAAAATAACATTCTAATTCCAGAGAGCTCCATTTAGGATGAAACCATTTACATGAATGTTTTGGGTTTGCTAACTTTACATGTGTGAGAGAATATTTGGAAGTCTGATCAATCCCTCATGTATTATTCTACAAGTTCTGGTGGAAATACAGTGACATTAAAAGAGTGTTTTGTTTTTAAAGTGAAATTAAACGTTACCACACCAATAAGCTAGTTATTTTTTCCTCAATACTGCACTGTATTTAGCTCCATATGTTGCTGTCACACCAGTCTCAGCTCTTCTAGTCCAATTTTGATACAATATGATCTTTATATATATATATATAAATATATATATACATATATATAATATACATATACACACACACACACACACACACACACACACTGCCAGTCAAAAGTTTGGAATCAGGACGTTTTTTTTTTTTTTTTTTTTTTTCATCAAGGCTGCATTTATTAAATCAAAAATACAGAAAAAAAAAAACGTAATTTTGTGAAATATTATTGCAATTTAAAATAACAGTTTTATATTTTAATATACTTTAAAATATAATTTATTCCTGTAAAACAAAGCTGAATTTTCAGCATTATTACACCAGTCTTCCTTCAGAATTCAATCTAATATGCTGATTTATAATCAATGTTGGAAACATTTTTGCTGCTTCATATTGTTTAGCCTGTGATACTTTTTTTCAGGATTCACTGGTAAATAAACGTTAAAAGGAACAGTGTTTATTCAAAATATAAATTTTGTGTTACAATATACACTACTATTCAAAAGTTTGGCATCAGTAATTTGTTTCTTTCTTTCTTTCTTTCTTTCTTTCTTTCTTTCTTTCTTTCTTTCTTTCTTTCTTTCTTTCTTCTTCTTTTAAAGAAATTAATACTTTTATCCAGCAAGGATGTGTTTAATGGATAAAAAGTGATAGTAAAGACATATATTTTAGAAAAGATAACTATTTTGAATAAATGCTATCCTTTTTATTCTTTTATTAATAAAATATTAAAAAAAAAGATAAAAAAGAAGTATCACAGGTTCCAAAAATAAATAAATAAATAAATAAATAAATAAATAAATAAATAAATAAATGAAAATGACGTTACATACAGCCATTTATGGTGACCCATACTCAGAATTTGTGCTGTGCATTTTACCCATCCAAAGTGCACACAAACAGCAGTGAACACACACACACCGTGAACACACACCCGGAGCAGTGGGCAGCCATTTATGCTGTGGTGCCCGGGGAGCATTTTGGGGCTCAGTGCCTTGCTCAAGGGCACCTCAGTCGTGGTATTGCCAGCCCGAGACTCGAACCCACAACCTTAGGGTTAGGAGTCAAACTCTCTTACCATTAGGCCACAACTAAATAAATAAATATGCAGCACAACAGTTTCATGTGACACTGAAGACTGGAGTAGCCTACTGATTTTGAAAATGAATCGCTGCGTCACGTAAATAAATTACATTATAAAGTGCCCCTATTATGGGTAATGAAAGGTTCATATTTTGGTTTTGGGAGTCCCAAACAACAAGTTGACTTGCATGCAAGGTCAAAAAACTTAAATGTCTTAAAATATGCATTTTTTTCCCCTTTTTTTTGCTCAGTGACTCCCAAACGATTCGTTTAATGATTCATTTTTCCAAACTCCTCCTTTGATCACCATTACTTAGCCCACAGCTCTGTGGTAAACACCCAAACAGCCATGTTATATGTGTCAGCCCAATGCAGAAACGTATTGATAAAGCATTGCAGTTTGTACTCTAACGTATTGCTCTATTCTTTATCAGAACTATAAGTTATAACAATGACAAACATTCACTATTCATCTATACATTTCTAGACAATTGCGAGTGAATAGATATTGCTGTTAGACAGAGACATACAAGCTGTGTGGAGCGAACACAATACATACAACTAAATACGTATTTTGCATGCTATAGTAGGCTTCAGAGTACATGACTTTCAGAATAAAAATATCCTGATAATTTACTGACCCCCATGCCATCCAAGATGTTCATGTCTCCCTTTCTTCAATCGCAAATAATTTATCAGTCACAACTTATATAACAAAAAATAAATAAATAAATAAAATAAAAAATACCCTTTTTGCTTGTCTTGTCTAGCTCCACCATGTGCATGCATACTCTGTGTAATAAGGTTCAAGACAGGGTATGTCTTAAAATTCCCAACACTTTTCTCTTCCAACTTCAAAATTGTCCTTTGTTTAAATTAAAAATTAACATTTATTTATTTATTTATTTTTTTTTTTTTTTAATTTTTGGAAAGAGTGTTTGACCATCCTTGCACGTTCACTTTGTAAACACTGGGTCAGTGCTTCTGCAGCGATTTCGTATGATTTTGGAATTGAAGGAGAAAATTACTTGGGAGTTTTTCGACATACCCTAACTGTACCCTAATGGATTTCCCCTCACAGCGCAGAGCACAGCGTCTTATCTACAGGAATCCGCCACGGTGTTTGAGGGAGGGTACCCTGATAGCATACACTTCCGGGCCTTATCTGGGCCAAATATGGCACATATGGCTGAGCTCTGGCAGTGGCAGAGGTCATTTGGGCCAGATTTGGCTCACACACATCAAGCCGGTTTTAGTGTCAGTTATGGCATGTTGTATGTGGGCCAGATCCGGCCCTTGTGTGACAAACCGGTTTTTGGTTGAGTTCTGGCTTGTTGCGTGTGGGCCAGATCCGGCCCATGTGTGACAAACCGGTTTTAGGTTGAGTTCTGGCTTGTTGTATGTGGGCCAGATATGGCCTATACCAGGTGACCAGATGTGCCATTTTCTGAAGACACGTCCTGGCAGATCACCTTACTTTACCAGTCAGTGGTTCTAAAACTATTTTGAGTACTGGACGCCCAAAATATTTCAGGACACGTAATATATATACATACACACATTTATTTGTCCTACACGGACCTGTTATGAAGCTGCAATGTTATTCGATTTTTTTTTACATTTTTGTACCATGTCCTCTGGTGTGACACCATGTCCTTTGAACTTTTTTGGAACCACAACAAATGTTTTATGCTTTGTTGTGCATTAATATGACACCCCTAAATTATATATTTTTTAAATTAAAAAGTGCATGTTAAGCTACATAATCATAGAAAATTTTGCAAATGTGTCTTGCTTACCACTAATGACAGGTTAGCTTGGAATAGCAAGGTCATTAATTGACAGAAAAGGCTGAAACGTCCTTTGGTGTGATAAAAAAAAAAAAAAAAGTCCTCCATTGTGACACCTGTACTGTCACACCACAGGACAAAGTTTCTTTTAAAAATCATTTTAAATAATTAAATAATATTTGTTTAACTCCTTTTTTTTATACTTTTTTGATAATTTTCAGTGTCCTTAAATGCAATAATTACATTCATTAAATTAAGCTCTAATCATCAAAAAAAAAAAAAAAAAAAAAAAAAAAAAAATGAATCTATAGAATATATGAAAATTTCACTTTTTAATAAAAAAAAGTTAGAAAAAATTAACTTTTTTCATGATATTCACATTTCTTCAAGATGCACCTTACACACACACACACACACACACACACACACACATACATATATATATATATATATATATATATATATATACACACACATACATACATATATGAGTGTTTGTAAAAGCAACAATACAAAATCTTAAACTATAAAAGTGCTACTTTGTCCCACTATTAAGTGCAGGCCTGGCATTTTGCACTGGGCTATAGAACTACAAAATGAATTTTAAATTAGCAATATCATAATTGAATGACATTTTTGAATTGTTTATGTAGTAATCTAATTCTATCCACCAAGCAATTGTATGTGAATGTGTGAGACTTATGGTCATGGTTATAGGGAAATAACAAGAAGAACAAAGTGCAGTAAACGGTAAAACTGTTTGCACTACAAACCAGTACGTTCATAATTAAGACAATACATTAAAAATAACATGGTAAGATAAACAAGTTCGCAACAGTAAACAGCAAAACAAGCTGTTTGTACAGATAATATAGCTGGAATGACACAGACACATTAAATTTACAAATGGCCGCGCCCCCTCTTACAGAAAAAAAATAAGGGGCATATGTTTATTCATATGTTTATTTATGTAACGTAAGCGTGTGACTTTTAATTCGTGACGTGCTTTCATGGGCGTGCGCGCGGACCCGATGGAGTTGCCATGGATGTTTATTTATGTAATGTAAGTGTGTGGGTTTTAATTCGTGGTTTGTTTTCGTTTTCGTTGTTTTCAGGTGAGTTTAGTCCATAAAATCACACAAATATTACTCATAACTGTTGCTGACACTTCTCTTACTTGTATTTGACTCGCTTCTGTTGTTTATTTACTTTATAGGAATGGTTTAATGTCTTCGAAAAAGTCCGTTTGCATTTCTACTGTTTTCAGACGACGTATCGTCAGGTATGATAACTCTATTGTGCTCTTATTTATGTAAGTTTGGGCTTTTAATCAAATCTTTATCTGTAGATGATAGCTTTTGACTGTTTTGTTGGTAATCTTTCAATGGATGATTGGAAATTGCTTAATTTAACCTTAACATTTACACTTTACTGTTTATCGATGACGTCACGTTATCAAGGAGCGCGTTTGAATTGGCTGAAAACTAAAGTTGTTTTGATCTTTTATGGTAAAACATAAAACTGTTCTGCGATTTCAAGAGTGACAAAATAATCCTTCTACAACAGAAGGGAGTGTCCAAGATTTCAATATTTCTGAAGGGAGCTGCTGACAGATATGTAGGAAGCGCTGAAAAGGTTAAGTAACCTAATATGCATTTTTTCACAACATATATCACAATGAATCTGTTATTTTATTTATTTATTTTTTGCATTTCACCTGCTCTAGCTTGTTTCCATCTAATAAACCTGGAACTGCATACAAAATATTGTTGGCTCTGTGTCAAATTGCTTGTTTTGTTCCTAGATTCTTCAGTGCTGATGGCCTGCTGCATCCAGCAGAGTCGGAGTGAACCTACTGTAAGACAACATCTCCAAGATGCTATTGACCACAAGACTAGTACAGTAAGTCAAACCTCAAATATACAGTACACTAGTGTTCAAAAGCTTGAAGTTGATACAATTTGTAATAATTATCTTCTGCTCACCTCTGTAGTAATTATTTGATTAAAATATGTAAAAAGAGTAATATTGTGAAATATTATTACAATTTAAAATAGCTGTTTTCTATGTGAATACATTATAAACTTATTTATTCCTGTGATGTGCAGCTGTATTTTCAGCATCATTCCTCCAGTCTTCAGTGTCACATGGATCCCTCAGAAATGCTGATTTGCTGCTCAAGAAACTTATTATCAGCGTTTGAAACAGTTGTGCTGCTTCATTTTTTTGTGGAAACAGTGAGTGCATTTTATTTTTCAGGATTCACAGATGAATACAAAGTTCAAAAGACCTGCATTTATTTGAAACAGATGATTTTGAACAATTTGATGCATGTAACACTAACATTCAAATGTTTGGAGTCTATGTAACAACGAATCCAAAAAAAATAAAAAATTCAGCACGTCTGTATTTTAACATTGATCATAATCAGAAATGTTTCTTGAGCAGTAAATCATCATATTAGAATGATTTCTGAAGATGTGACACTGAAGACTGGAGTAATGATGCTGAAAATTCAGCTTTGATCAAAGGAATAAATGACATTTTAACATAATATTCACATAGAAAAGAGTTGTTTTGAATTGTAATAGTCAAAGTGTTTACTATTTTACTGTAATTTGATTCAATAAATGGAGCCGTGGTGAGCATAAGAGATTTTTTATAAAGGCATAAAATATCTTACAGACCCCAAACTCTTGAATGGTTGTGTAAATTACAGTTATGATGTTCCTCCCAGCTTAAATTTTATTAAAATGTATTAAATGTTACTCTGGCATATGCAGTCCATTCTATAGAGACTGTGTCTGTTCCCCAAAAACAGACAACAAATAATAATGTGTTATTAAGGGATCTAGAAAAAATTATTTTCAGTTTAAACCTACTAGATTAAAAATAGTACTCAATGTACTCCATTGATGAAATAGTAAAAAAGTGCACATTGCCTGAAATGATATGAATAGCAGTTATGCTAATCTTTCTCCCTTTGCCTTCCTGTTCTGCAAATGTCCATCCCAGGGTTATTAGAAACTGCACAGCACACTTGCAGGACTTGTGAGGACTTCAGATGATACCAGTACTCAAAAGACCTTAGATGATGGCAACTATAGATGGACATACAAACTACCGCCACTGCAAAAAAGGTAATGTTAATTTGAAAGAGCTGTGTCACAGTATCAAGGGCTCCCTTATCAGTTCTGCTTTCAGTACTGGAGAGTAAAAGATAATTTTTTTTTTGTTTGTTGTTTTTTGTTTGATGTTTTTATTAGTACATATGCGTTATCTTGCACATTTTATCTCCCCAACAGATTCTAATTTGAAAGAAGTTTATAATGCATGTTCACTACTCCCAATTCAGAAGACTGAATCAGCCTGTGTATCTGAATGATTCTCATACTCACTCCTCTCTGCCGCGTCTCACAGAGGATCCATTTACAGAAGCCTGTTTTGTAATGCTTGTTTATACTCGGTATACTCCAAACCGCAAGACTCTACGAGCGCATCTGGGAATATGGACAAGGCTTGATGCACGGCTGCAGCCTGTGTCAACTCACGCTTGTCTCTGTATTTTAACACAAATGTAAATTCAGTTTAACTGCATTGCTAATTTTACTTAGAAGAAATGAAACATTCAGCACATTTTCCACTTGTTCTTAAAATCCTAAATACTTAAAAAAATGAATAAATCGTCCTAAAACACAATAGAAAATTTAATGGAATTAAGGGTTATAATGGGAATTATATTGGCTTTAATGTAAACTATAATGGTGTCTACTGGTATTTGATGGATTCTATGGTGGGATGTAATCTGGCAGATGGGAATAAATAGAACAACAGTAATTCATATTGGAATAATGCCCTAAACACACTACAAAAAGTAATTTTGTTATTGTTTTAATGGAAACCATAAGAATTTCTGTGATGGTTTCTATTGTTTTTTTGTTTTTGTTTTTTTCAGCAGGGTAACGAAACCCATACTGTGCTGCACACTATTGACAATATTAAGCTAAAGCTTGACTTTGCAAAATTAAAATCACAAATCAAATCGCAACTGCACTATCTGTCAAAAAAATCACAATTAGATATTTGCCCCAAATCGCACAGCTGCAATATGTTATGTGATATACGTCATGTGTATATGTTGTCTTTCATTTACTAACTGCTTGTTTTCTTAAAAAAAAAAGAAATAATAATACTTGCTTCTCTAATCTTTTTGTATTCATTTATATATATATTATATATATACACAATTAACAAAAGCAAAAAAAGGGCCTCTAAAACTAGCTTGTTCTTTTCTTTTTCTATACTATAGGTTTTTTTTTATTTATTATGTAATAAAATAAAAAATAAAAACTTGCTATGTGTACTGTTTTAAGCTAACAGACTTGTTAAAACACTTATATATCATTGCTCTTTTGTTGATTTTGATTGCTTCCACTGTCCTCATTTGTAAGTTGCTTTGGATAAAAGTGTCTGCTAAATGTAAATGTAATGTTAATGTGTATTTAACTATATTTATAAATATTTATCTGTATTTTTTATTTTGTAATAATGTAAATGTATTTGTTTTATATCTATACATGCATTTGTATTCATGTATGTATATTTATTTGTCTAATTTTTATATTAAAAATAAAGCAGTTTAGACTACATGAGTGTTTTCTTTATTCTTGATGAATTACATATGCTTTTGTGTCTAGAAAGGGTAAATATGGGCCATATCTAACCCAGAAGTCTGGGCCAGGTGTCGCCCATGCCATTTGTGAGATCCGGCATGGATCTGGTACAGTTGTGGCTGACTTCTGTCAGACAAAACTGGGCCAGATGTCACCCACACCATTTCTGAGATGTGGCCCAGATCTGGTTCAGTTGTGGCTGACATATGTCAACCAGACTCAGGTTGAGTCATCGCCGTCATTCCGCGAGGTATGTGGGCCACATGTCATTTGCTATCAAGTTTTCCCGGGTCTCCGCGCACAACAAGTGCATAACAAGCTATATTAATGCGGCACTTGACACACGCACACACACACCACTCGCACACAAATCAGAGCAGAGAAACTTGTTGTGTATGGGCCGCTGCCCCGCGACTTTTATTAATAAAATAGCTTTGATACTGGATCGCTCTTTTTTACAGTCTACTATGGGATCTCTACATTATAATACTCAACAACGAGGAGGTAAATCGCTGTTTTTAACTAACTAAACACACAGCTTAATTTTTGTTGAAATAGATGCACAGATGCAGATAATTCACAAATGCAACTTTCATCTCTCTCTCTCTCTCTCTCTCTCTCTCTCAAAATTTCCATATGTTTTTACATATAAAAAACAGTGAACTAATATTTAAAGATTTTCAACTTCTACATCTTACCTCGATGTCTTGTTTCAGCGTTAAACTCACGCTTCGCGCTGGAAATCGCGCTCTTCTTCTGTGAATGGTAAAACCCGCCTACTTTGATTTGATTGGCCATCTCAGTTATTGTGACATTGACGAGTGCTGTTAGACCGCAGAGGCAGAGCAGGCTGAAGATATAATTTTTAAAGGTTTTCGTCATGCTAACAAGAGCGCTGTGAAATGGAGTGCAGCAGATCAATGCAAGAATTTCAACTATTGAGGGGGACAGTTTGGCCACTTTTAATTTTTTTTGGGTGGGGGGGGGTGTCCCCCTCAATGTCTATGGTGCTTAGCTTGTAGCTTTTGAATTGTTAGAGGCATATGCACACCATATAAAACACATTGGCAGCATGTACAAGTACCATAAATGAATTTAGCCAATGGAATGCAGTGAACACAAGCTATAACTAATAGAAGTGTATGGAAATGTTACAAGCAGAATGGTACCTTCATTCACTGCACAATAATAAAAGCATGTTATTATGAAGTGTTGTCATAGTAACACCATTCACTAAGCCATGAGAAAATGTTACTACATCATGTGATATTCAAGTTGTTCCAAGGTGAGACCCATTTCCTATTCTTGAGAGGCTTTGATGTCTCCGTAATGCTTTCCTGGTCCAAGGTCAGGTGTTAGTTTTTATACAATTGAGAAAAATTCAATTCATTCAGTAGCATTTGCTTTAGTACTTCCTTCATGAGCAGCCCCACCAAATCCCTGTCTGTAGCAATGCCGTTTCCCTCATCGTGCCAGGGCGCATTTTAATTTCAGGGCATCTATAGTATCAGCTCAAAACAGGAAACCCATAGTACTTCGGTAGATTCTGATTCTCTCCCTTTTTATTAGCAAAATTGCTTCTTCCTGCAAGCCAAGTGTCTCCACGGTTAGCATCAAGAGGTCAGTGCTTTAATTTCTGACTCCATTTAACAGCTTGCTGAACAAAGACCCATGTGCCGTGTATTTATATATATATATATATATATATATATATGTATATGTATATGTCATGTATGGGTTTTCAATTTATCTATAAGCTAGGTAACGCAGGCCCATAGAGTTCTGGCACTTACCTTCCACTGCAAGCTCATATAAACAGAACTACGATGATCTTACATGGTGGCAGCTGACTTTGTAAATGATATTTAATTTATGTTTGCCCTCTAAATTTCTCCAAATCCTCGCCGGTTGCTGGAATATATTTATTTGATCTTTTCCTTTTACATACAATTCGCTGCAGCTGCAGTTTAAAGCTGCGGTTAATTCTAGCGGTAATAAAACCTCAACATATTTTACTCCAAAAATGTTATTGTAAATTAAGATTATATTAAATTATATTAAATTATCAATTTATAAATACTTATTTTTTTTGCAAGCTTCCTTGTGCAATACTAACACCATGGTGCATACAGTAATTTGTGAACTATTGCACTACCAGCTCCTTATGTAAGGCTTTTCTGATATAGTAATCTTGCTCAGAGGCTCACCTGGTACAGCATTAAACTTGCAATGAAACTTGCATTGGTACAAGGCCTGTCGAACATGTGTCACTCAATAGAAGAGCTCAAAGACTTGCAGAAGCAAGCTAAAATGCATGATTGCATCAGCAAATTTATTTGCTTTTGTTGACACTATCGGTTGTGTTTAAAGTAAGGTTTAATAGGTTTTAGGCCTATGTTATTTAACGCAAGAGCATTAACCTTATATTGTCACTCACTGACTGGACATTTACAGTAATTTGCAATCTGCTGTGACTGCTGAAACACTGTTTCAGATAAAACTGAATGTGCTTTGAGTGCAACTCATTGGACATTTCACTTCAAAACTGCGGCCAAACGTGTAAGAAGAAATGCAATATAATTTAGCAGAAATGTCTCCACAGGCACATTCAGTCATCATTCAATCCAATCACTGGTGGAAAATCCAGCTAAAGCACAGTAGCTGGTTTCTAGTTGGTCCTTGTAAATGCTGGTAGATAAGCAATAAACCAGCTATCAGGGAGTCAAAATTGCACAAAAACACCATAAATGTGCTCCATAAAAGTATATTCCAAGACATCTGAAGCCAAATGATAGCTTTAGAAATAGAGCCTTGACTACCAGAGTACAATTTTATTTTCATCATAATAAATAAATTATGATATAATGTAATAATTGTAATAATATAAATAAATAACTAAATAATTCTTTATTTCTTTGATTTTGGAATGCCATTGGGTGAAATATCCCCCTAATGGTCAAGCTGGTTTTTGGAACATAGTAGATAGTCAAGCATGGTCTTCCAGTCCCGCCAGATCCCCACCAGCTGGTAGTCTAGCTAATGAACAGCATGGGCTGGCTAATAACCAGTTAGCATGTTCCAAAACACAGCTACACACATCTTTAGCTAGTTTCGGCCTGATTTTCAAGCAGGGACTATGTATGAAAATACCATGGTTTTACAATCTGATACCACCACTGTACCATGGTACCACCGTAGTTTTTTTAAAAAGGATAGTCAAAAGAAACCTAAACATTTTCCAGAGCCTGATTTTTTTTTTTTTTTTTTTTTTTTTTTTTTTTTTTTTTTTTTATCAAATAAAGCTTATGGTCAATAAAAATATGCATGTGTGGATCCAACAGATGTCAAAGATGAAAACATACGTAAACAACACAGGAAGGGATTTTCAGCATATGTGGAAATATACACCACACTCACACAGGTTAAGCAGGTACTCAAGTGTACACATACATTTTTCAGTTTGCATTCTTTCATACAATCCATGATGGAAATTAAATGATGTGATGTGTTATTTCCACATTTTCCCAGTATGTTCTTAAAGCACTAAAGTGATCGTGTACACAGCTTTGACAAAGTTTGATGCACTTGACTTCTCCATGTGTCTAAAAAGGATATAGATGCCTTAATCATCAAGAAAGTCCAGACTGAGGTTTATGAAGCAATTTGTTCACAGGGTTCATAGCTGGCAACCCTCAGAGAATGCCTGCCATGAATTCTATTCATAGTAGGAATGTGGGGTCTTTCATCCCCTCCAAAAACACAAGTGAGACAGATAACACACTCTAGACGTCTCATTGATGGTGTGAAACACTAGCGTGCCCTCGTTCCCTTTCTCTCAGCGGCCCTCCCCCAGGCCTAAGAACACTACGCTTGATCCACACCTTCTGTTATTGTTAAGGAAACACTGGAGCGTGCTCTCCAATCTAGAATGCATTTCCCCTTGAGCCCTGGCTCTGTCCACAGCCAAAGATTGCAACCTGAGTGAGTGCAGGGAGACTGTTGAAAAATATAGAAGAATGGATCTAAAAGCCAAGGCAGGAGAGAGAATGTGAGAAATGGTTTGGCTCCGTGGCAAGAAGAAAAAACAACATAACAAGCCGAAAGCTGGTGTGGAGCACAGAAGACAAAAGAGCAATTGTGCAGCACAGAACACATGGCCAACAAAGTGAAGCAAATGTTCAGAACAGCTGTAACACCAATAATAAGCACCAGCTATTTTATAATATGCATGTCATCCACATTTGTCGATTAAAGGGATAGTTCACCCAACAAGAAAGTTCAGTCAAAATATATTAATCCCCAAGTCATTAAAAACCTGTATATCTACACACCTGTCATTTTCACTGGAAATCGACCACTTGGGAACCAACAGTGTTTGAGATCATTGACATAAGAACAAATGATACTACAGTATGTTGCTACTTACACGTATTGCAAAAGTGAAGTGTTCAGTAAGTGGCAGAAATGTCTGGTGAGTGAAAGTAAAAGTTAATGATCTATCACATTTAATACCACCAATAACATACCACCAATACTATACCCAACCCTAAAAATAACCAATATTGTCGAAAAAAAAAAAAGTAAACATTACATAAAAACACATTTTCTAAAGCAACTGTGCCATTTTGGCCTGATTTAAAAAGATTTTTTTTTTTGTTTTTTAGCTATTATTGTGCCTTGTGTCTCACCCAAGTGCTACTGTACATATCGCAAGTGCAGTGCTGTACCAGGTGAGCTACTGAGCAAGTTTACTATATCAGAAAAGCCATTTATATGGAGCTGATAATGTGATGCATAGCATGTTAACAGTGTTTTGAGGTCACAACACAGTAATATGTGTGATGAGGAAGACTCAGGAGGCTCGAGAGGATCCATGTGCAGAGGTATTTATTGGGGTGGAGAGGAAATAACTGAAAATCTGCACTTGTAATAATAATTTGGTGACAAGGAAAATATATTTTTGGCGTATCCTTCCATTAGTGATTATGTCAGCTGGAAACTGCAGTGAATTGTACATTTTTTTTTTTTTTTTTTTTTTTTAGTTTGGAGGTACATTTTTAAGTGAGCCTGCACTGCAACTGTTAATAATTTATTTCCTGATAGTTGACAGAGCTTAACTCTCATTTTAAGACAGAACACAAAATGATAAACATGCACATTTTCACAGGGAACAAAGAATTACTACCATATGATCATACAGTCTTAGCGCTCAGTGAGTAAATACAATACAGGAAGTAGAAAGACAGGCACACAAAGACAGGTCAAATCTTTGACCATCCCAGGCCAAAGATCAGCCTCAAACGATTACATGTGATAGTCAGGGTAATAGACTATCAATTCCAGCACATCCTTGGTAAATTGACCAGTTGATTTAAGAGAAATCAAACACTTCATGGCAGAGGGCCACACATTTTCAACCAGGACAGATGATGAGAGAGCTTAGGTCCACTCAGAAGGATAAAATGCCAACTTATACTAGGACAAATGAGAATGAGCAAAGTCAAATACAAAACGTCTTTCAGTGCTCAATGTCTACCTACACCCATCGTTTATGATGTCCCCTGTTGGGAATTCTGTTCCTGCCTGATGCTTTTTGGGCAGGTAAAATTAGGCTATTTAATGCACTGCCTAATTTCACTTCACAGCTTGCTGTCGGTGCACTAACTTTAAAGATGAGGAGGTGAAGAAGGTCATCCTTTAAAGAATGAGGAGGGAAATCTGCTGTCAGGCTGGGAGGGAGGCTAAGCTTAGATCTGCCTCTGGTCTCTTTAATAAGGATGACAATCGCAATCCCACATGCATACCATCTTACCCAGTGCCCAGACCACAGATTGTCCATTCCCTGTCTACACACTGCTAAAGCACACATGGAAATGTAAAAAATCTTGCCATGGAAGCTGCTCAGTTAAAACACACACACACACACACACAAATTAGTATGCACTACAGTATATTTTGGGTGCTAGTTGCTGTACTTTCACAGTAGTTTTACTGTAGTACTTTTACAATGTAATACAATGACAGTAAATGTGTCCTACAACAGTCAGCAGGAAAATATCTTGCTGTAGAGTCATGATCATAATGATTCTACAGCTGAAATGCTGTAGGATCATAGGATCTGCTGTAGGATCATAATTATCACACACACACACATTATGCAATTAAACAAGGGCAAATTACTGGCTTTTGTCCAGGGGTTCTTTAGTAGCAGTGTTCCCTTTCAGTCAGACGAATTGGGATATCGCTTCGATAGACCAATCTACTTCAAGTGTAAACTAAAAGAGCCAATGCACATTGGCATGCAATTATTGCATCCAGCTGCCACTGCTCACAGTGTGAGTATATTAAGGCAGCGGGTGAAATACATACCAGCTTTTCACTTCAGAGCCGAGCGTTAGTATTGTTCTGCTCAACTGTGTTTGCTGTGAACTACAAGTTCAGCACACTCTCGGAAGCTTTGTGTGTTGGTGAGATGGCGTTTCAGCGGTGGTCGTTCCCAAGTCGAGTGGGTTGTGCACTTCAGGCTGCACTACCCCCTGTCGTGTTGCAAGTGGCCAATTCCCCTGTGCGCCTCAGCACTAAAAGAGCATTTCCTTAAGGGCAAATTTCTATAAAATAGCTTCACAGTGAGTCTTTGTAAAGATGATGGATCGTCCTTATAAGGATGTCGTTTCACCCATGGGTTTCTGGGTGCGGTCGTTACCTGGCAACGGGTGATGGCCACGATCGCTGCTACATGTGTCTGGGCATTGAGCATGCTGAGGTGGCCTTCGTGGATGAGTCATGTTCCCATTGCAAGGATGATGACCATCTTGGAGCTGCGAACCAGGCTCCGCTACGATCCGGTGCTCGTTCTGGTGGCTGACAGACGAGAACCACTTCCAGCAGTAGCGCGGGTGGTTTGAGGATTACAGTGGTGGTAAACCCCACAGGGAACCAACACGCTCGGGACCATCACTCCTCTTGCACCTCTGATCCAGTGGAGCAACCCTCGGAATGCGCTGGGCCCTCTTCAAAGAGCATACCAACAGTATCCAGTGGGCCTCCCCCCGACCAGATGTCGATCTCAGCATCGGAGGGAGAGCTGTCCGATGAAGATTCTGCCACGCTGCCGCCCTCCAGGATGGTGGCAAAGCCTGAACTGGATCCGGCGATGACAGCTATGCTTTCCCAGGCTGCCAAGAGGGTAGGGATCAAGTAGAAATCTCCACCGCGTCCCGAGCCCTTGAGGTGGGATGAATGGTTTCTTGAGGTGGCTCGCGCTGGTTCTTAGTGCCCCGCCCCGGTGCCTTTCTTCCTGGAAGTGCAGGATGAGCTCACCAGGTCGTGAATGGAACCTTTTACTGCCAGAAACTGGATGGTGGGCTCCTCCTCCACACCATCCTCGACGGCGGTGCAGCGAAGGGGTATTTGGTGATTCCCCCAGTGGAGCGGGCGGTAGTGACACAATTGTGTCCCAAGTCTGCCTCCTGCTGGCGGGGAGACCCGGTGCTTCCTGCCCAGGCCTGTAGGCATTCGTCTGGTCTAACCGGCAGTGCCTATATAGCTTGCGGGGAAGCTGCTTCTGCCTTACATGCTATGTCAATACTGCAGGTGCACCAGGCCAAGGCACTGAAGGACCTGCACGAGAGTGGTCACGATCCGGAAGTTCTGAAAGAACTCTGAACCGCCACTGACCTCGCGCTCCAAGCGACAAAGATCCCAGACCTGCCTCTTCGGAGACGTAGCCGAGAACCTGGCCCAGCAGTTCTTGGCTGCACGGGAGTAGACTGTGGCGGTCCAACCTTCTGCCCGGCGGGCAGCTGCTGCCTCCACCTGTCCACCGGCTGCAGTGCCTCAGCCTGTTGGGACTTCGGGTTAACGGGGAAGAGAACAAACTCTCCCTGATGCAGAGGATCTCTTTTCTCGGTATGGAGTTGGATTCAGTCGAACAGACGGCGGCCTCACAGAGGAACGTGTGCGGTCAGTGATAGCCTGCTTGAATACGTTCAAGGGCAGAACAGCGGTCCCACTGAAAATTTTTCAGAGGCTCATGGGGCATATGGCGGCCGCAGCAGCACTTACACCGCTCGGCTTGTAACATATGAGACCGCTCCAGAACTGGCTTTATGGCCGTGTCCCGAGGTCCCTAGAGTAGATGTCCAGGCATGCTGTGGTTCACATGGATACCTCCACCACTGGCTGGGCACATCAATTGCCTAGAGTTGTTAGCAGTGTGCCTTGCCTTAAACCGTCTCTAAGGTCGTGAACGAGGCAAGCACGTGCTAGTCCGTACGGACAACACAGTGAGCATTGGGTACATCAACTGACAAGGAGGTCTGCGCTCCCGTCGCATGTCGCAACTCGCCCCCCACCTCCTCCTTTTGAGTCAGAAGGTTCTGAGGTCACTTTGTGCTGTTCACATTCCGGGCCTGCTCAACCGTGCAGCCGACGAGCTGTCTCGAGCAATGCTCCCGGGAGAATGGCGACTCCATCCCCTGATGGTCCAGCTGATTTGGAGACGATTCGGACCGCTCAGGTAGACCTGTTTGCTTCTCCAGAGACCTCTCACTGCTAGTTGTCTCAGTACACAGATGCACTGGCACAAAGCTGGCCGTGGGGCCTACGCAAATATGCATTACCCCCAGTGAGCCTTCTCCTAAAGAAACTGTGCAAAGCCATTTCACCATGGCATCTGAAAACTCTCACAGCCAAGAGTCATTGTAATGCTTAAGACTGAAAGCCCACAGAGAGGTTGGCCTGAATGAATGACCCTTACATAAAAGCGTAAGCTATTCAGATGTTCTCATGTGAAAACTGAGTTGTCTGGAATATACAAGCATTTTTCATCAGTGCTTAAGTTTTTATTATGTTGCCGAAATATGGAAATCCCATTAATTACAGTTTAAAATAGACCAATAATTCCAGAGCTGGACCCAACATTAACAATGAGAGCTATTTCATGTGTAAATGGCAAAAACACATGAGAAAAACAGTTTCATCCAGGCGCTCATTTAAATTTAAACACCAAGTGCTGTGACCTGGCTTATGGGTTTGAGAAACCAATGCAGGCCGTCATGAACACACACACCTTGTGCAAATAAACATGGGCAAATTACTAGCTTTCATCCTGGAAGTAAAGATTTTTTATTTATTTATTTTTTATTTTTTTACAATCTTTTTTCGGACAAATTAGTCATGTAGAGAAAACAGCTTAAAATGTTACTTTTGATATTTTTTTTCCTCATTAAAGAGACCACCATGGAAGAATAATATACTTTCTCAGTTTATTTTATAGTGACAGCCAGACAATATTTACAAAATGTTTTGACATTTTTTCTATCAGATCCATTTTAGACACACAGGACATAATGCACAAGCTACCATGAAAGCTACTTGAGTTGAATGAAGTCGAGTGAATTCACATCCTGATATGTCAGCATGGAATCTGCACTGTGCAAACAAATCCAGCTTTCCTACAGGAACTAGATAGATGTACTAAAGCACACTAATACACACACACACATGAAAACATGGCACTGGGGAGTATACGATCACTCAAACACAAATACACATACACACACACATAGGTAAAGGAAAACTGTGTCTTCTCATGCCTGGATGAAAGTGCCACACTGGAATCAAGTTGTGCGGTTTAAGCCTTGTCTTCGGTGATATAGCAAGGACAGCCAAACAAAATAGCACTCTCTGTCTGCAAACGCTTAATGTGACCGTGGAAACTCTCTGTGCATCCATCCTTTGAGAATTGATCATCATATATTTTGCTTTTAATATTTCATTTCTCAGCGTCCTCTGATTTTCATATTAAAGTAAATTGGTCCAGGTAAAATAGTCAATATAAAATGTCATGACATCAGCAGTGATTCAGGGTTTTATTTTCCGGCACTTGAATTCACAGACATGTGATTCATCTGGAAATATTCTAATAAGGGTACAAGTGAGGCGAGCTTCACTATTACTAATGCTCTTAGTGCAACAGACATAAATGATTGCTTAAATAATGTAGGTTGTTGAGGAAAGGTGTACTTTTACTCTTCTGAATAAAGTACAGTTGTTACAGTAAGAAGTAAAAAAAAAAAGTTAATTATAAAATATAAAGCTGCACTGTCAGACAAGAAGTCAAAATTGTAAACATTTACAAGAAGTCAGAACTGTCACACTTGCAAGAAATATAGTCACACTGTGAAATATAAAGTCACAATTATGAGAAATAAAGATGCAATTGCAACATATAGAGTCACATTGCAAGGTATATAGTCACACTGTAAAATACCGTATAACATACATAATCTATAACAAAAGATGCAATTGCATCAATACAAGAATACTGTCATGTGAGATACAGTCACATTTCGAGATACAGTGAAAATGATTTCCAATTACAAGAAATAAAGTCACATTATGAGACATGACATCACAATTACTAGAAACAAGGGTGCAATTGTGATAGTCTCATTGTGAGATATAAGGTCATAATTTAATTCACAGTTCTGAGAAACAAAGTCACTTTTGTGGCATGTAAAGCCACATTGTGAGATATAAAGTCGCATTTGCAAGAAGCAAGGTCGCTATTGTGAGATACAGAATCACTTTGCAAGATATAAAGTCACAAATGACAGATATAAAGTTGCAAAGGTAAAGTCAGCAGGACATTATCTTAAGCAAATATAAACGTTGTTGTTTTTTGGTTTATTTTCCCCAAGCAGCTCTACTTTTCTGACTTTTGTTTTGCGTTTATTCTCTTGAGGCTCTTAAACATCAGGGCCCATATCAGTCAGTAAGACAGCAAATTCTGGCAGCCTGCAATGCAGTAAAAAATAACAATTAATCCTTCAAACAATGTGATGTGTTGTTAAATTGAGGGTGTGTGAAGTTTATTCCTGACAGACTGCTTTTTGCACTCTAACTGATTGCTGCTGCTGGATAATCTCGTGTGTAGGTGTGTGTATGTGTGTGTGTTTTAATTAAAGTTACACGTGAATTGGGAGAAGTTGAATTCAGAGGAGGCAAGGTGAAAAATTGTCTCGTTTTCTTGTCTTCATTTTGAGGCTGCTTCTTATCTTCCTTTACTCTTGGCCACTGCTGAGGTTATCTCCCAAATTACTCACAGAACTAATTTATTTCTCAAATGAATCGGGCTCTTCGGAGATGGCCCATGCCACCAACCCATATCCCTACCAGCTGTGCAGTGGTGGCAGCTTTCCTACATAGTTGTGACGATTCACCAGCAGCGTGATGAAGATCAAAACTCACATCACACAGTGTGTGCACACACACAGGTTTAGTCATAAGCCCTAAACACAAGCACACAGAGGCATTTAATCACACATTAATGCAGCTAAATAGCTGTCACTTTTGAACACACAATGCTTTTACACTGTGTATATCATCTTAATGCTTCAGACTTTGATTCTACCCAACGGGTTTTCTGCTAAAACATCCAGCTTCAGCTAGCTGCTGTGTTTTGAAACATGGTAGCTAGATTCTAACTGGTCTACGCTAGTCATTAACTTGCCCAAGCTCTTAGCAGCCAGATGATGTAGTTGTGACATCTGCCACTAGGGGCTAATGAAGGCCTGCTAACCAATCATTGACATGATTGACACTAATCAGTCAGACTCTTTAGTCTCGCATAGCCAGACCTTTAGACTGACAGCAGAAAGTTTCATTGACCAAGAGGTCATCTGACCAAATTACAGTTTGTTTTGTTCAGCGTCATGTTTAGGGGCCTGAAAATGTAAAGTCGATGTCCCTACAATAACAGTCCGGCGTGCAGGCAATAAATCATTCTTTCAAGAATGTTATCTTCAGTCGTCAAGAGTCTATGCCATAAAATCCAGCCCAAAAACCCTGTAGAATTCAACCAATCAGATGATGGCTTTGACTCTCCTGATGTGTTTGCCATTTTGTGTGATATTAAGTCTGCAGTCCATAGGTGTGACAACTGAGGCTAAGGGTACATTTACTAAACAATGTACTAAAAACAGAAAAGTTTCATGTACAGATGACAATGTTGTCAAAACAATGTCTATTCACATTGCTTTGTAAAAATAACTACATCGTCAGGCCAGTAGTTGGCGATGTCACTATGCAAAGAAACACTATGTGCCTGCACACATACGCATTCTTCAATAGGCCTACTCGTGCATGCCTTTAGACCGCACATGTAAAACGCATATGCACATCGTCATCATCTACACAAATTTGCATTTTTGTAGTTTACACTGAGATGATAATAGTTTCATTGTCATTAATATTTTTGTATAAATGAATGGCCAAAACGAAAAATAAAAAAACAGAAAAGTACAAAATGCAAAAAATGCAAAATACAGTGAATAATTATTTGTTATAAATTATTTAGATTTTTGAATGCATTTTAAGAATACCTTTACCATCAACTGATTAAAATGTGAAACACCGCTGTTTGCGTCAAAGACGCATGCAGACTCTGATGTAAACAAGCCCAACACCAGTGTTGCCAAGTCTGCGGTTTCCCACAGAATTGGGCTACTTTAGCACTGTTGCTGTGGGTTGTTTTTCATGTCTTCATGACCCCAATAACATAATATTTAGCCCCTGGAATGTGAATTTTACCAGGGGAACTCTGCCAAAAACATGTATCTTATCCCCTGGAAGGTGGGGGACCCCCTTGAAATGTGATTGGGTTCGTTTTGGAATAGTTTTGAGTAGCAGCTGGTTGGGTTTTGTTGTGAAAACCTGACAACCCTGCCCAACATGGATGAGAAGCGGATGGCACAACCAGTGAAGGAGACATGCTGAATGAAAATGCTCATTCCCTTTCTAATAGCGCTGATGGAACAGCAGAATTACAGACGTTACCCTAGCAATCTCGTAAACAAAGTAGCTGCACTACAGCTGTTTCTGAACAGGATTTTAACCTGTTTTTGCAGACCAAAGCATTGTTAAGTCTAAGTTTGTTATGTTAGAAAAGCTATACACTAGTGTTCATTTCAGTAGGAAACTGTAGTGAATTGTTTTACCTGCACAGGAACTGTTTTGGAGTTTTACAAAAATGTATTGCAGGTAGAGGCACATTTTTCCAATGTTGGAAATTCCTTCACTTACATGTATGTTTCACAGAAGAAAAAAGCAATACAGCTCTTGGAACAACATAAAGGTAAGTATATGATTTTTAATTCCATATTGAAAGACAAAACAAAAGTATGTAATGAATTCTGCAGATATAATATTTAACTGAAGATGTATTTGTTGATATGAATCACATACTGTAGTTTACTTCTAGGTCATCATCATTGCAAAAGAGCACTTTCTTTTTCATTTTCTCTCAGAAGGGGTAAAGAGCAGAAACTGTTCTGCATATTTACAGGCATTTGTGTTCCACAGAGACGACAGATGAACCAAAACATCTTGAAATGAAGAACATTCACGGCCGGATAAGTTTTATCTTAAACCAAAAGCCAAAGAGCACTGTGGGATTTTCTGGGGACCAATCTCTTGAGAATGGTACTCCAAAAGAACTGAGAAGTTAGCCTTGTTCATGAGACACAAAAGAAGGATTCTTAAGCCTTTTTAGAAAAACTTGAAGGAAAACAATGACCACCATATTATTTCAAGATCTTGTTCTGCCTGATGTGCCTGTATGTCAGGCCTGCTTGCAGAAAACCTTGAAACTTTGCAGCATTTGTTTTCTTTTTGCTCACTCTTTCACTCTCTCTTTCCTCATCCCCATCTGTTTTCAGTTTTCTCGGCATGTGTGACAAACAGCAAAGAAATTCCAAACTCAAGTCTCTCTAACCCCAACTACCCCCTTCCCCAATCCCCCTCCCCTCCCTCACTCTTTTCTTTGGCTGGGCGGCTTATGTCTCACATTTAATCATGATCACTTTGCCAGCCTGCAGAGCCCTTAACCAATTGTGAGGGGGGGTAGAAAGAAACCCAGCTTGAGAAGAACAAGAGACTGAAATAGGGGGGCTGGCATCTCTTTAGATTTGGAAGTCTAAGCATGTAACCAGCATGTTGCTTGTAAATTAACTGGCAGCTACAAGATATTTATTTTGTCACCACTGCAAATTTGGGCTGTTGCCAGATTTGAATGGCAGCAATTTTATCACAGTCACATCAGCTGGGGATGATGGGTGAATGGGGTGCCCTGAGGAGAATTGTGTTGGGGGTAATGGTACGGGATATGTTCTGGGAGGGTAAATTAATATAATCTGGCAAATTAATTATGCAAATTTGGGTTCGTGCAGCTAATAGCCTTGTTGGATCCATTGATCTTAAGCTGGTAGCTATGTTATGGGACATGGTAACATGTTTGTAGGTGGTCCAAGTTGGTTAATAGCTGGTCAAAGCAGGTCACTGGCTGTTCAGTGAGTGATCATGTTTTCTTTAGCACCTTATATTGGTATGACTAGATGTTAACTGGTTTGTTGTTATTCTAAGATGGTCTACCAGCTTAGACAAACTATCATTTGCATTATCATATCAGATGGGATGTACTTTTTACCCACATTTCCTGGGCTGTTTTGGGGGAAGATTGAGTAGAATGGATCTACAGTAAAATTAAGATGGAAAAATCTTGGAAATCTAGTTTATTTTGCTTTAATATGGGTCCAGAAACGTTTACAATATTTTTGTATTTTGTTTTACAAGTTTATATTCATGAGGGTGAGGAAAAAAATGAATAAATAAATAATAAAAAACAATAATAAAATGAAATACTAATAATAATACTAATAATAAAAATAATAATAATAAAATCAATCATTTATAGTGATACATCTTAAAAAATGAATATATATATATATATATATATATATATATATATATATTAAGGTAAAACTGTTTATATTATTACTAGTGTATACTAATAATACTAGTGTAATTTTTAGATCAAATTTAAAGATCTTGACCAAAAAATAAGTGCTACTGCATTAACCCTGAATGAATGATGACATTTAAATAATAATAATAATAATAATAATAAAATCAATCATTCAATTTTTTTTACAGTGATACATCTTAAAAAATGAAATATATATATATATATATATATATATATATATATATATATATATATATATATATATATATATATATATATATATATATATATATATATATATAATATTATGGTAAAACTGTTTTAATTTTATAAATGCATATAGTAGAAAAATGTTTATATATATATGTGTGTACAAATTGCTCCCACGTCAATACTATTAATACTGGGGTAATTTTTAGATCAAATTTAAAGATCTTGACCAAAAATAAGTGCTACTGCATTAACCCTGAAGCTAAATAAATATGACTATATATATATATATATATATATATAGTATATATATATATATATATATATATATATATATATATATATATATTGGTTATAATTAATTAGGAATAATTAGATCAGATCTTAGAATTAACTATAGCAGAATCAATAATACAATGATTTAGTCTGTTCGTCCACTGACAGTATAATCATTTATCAATTCTAGGAAAGATTATTTTCCTGGCCAAGAAATAATAACTTTCCTACTTCATACAGTGCTAGCATTAACTTAGCATGTAGCAAGATCAACATTCAGTGACTCTGAATTGTGAGCAGTACACAGAGGCAATCAATTGTGAATATAAGGGATTTAATAAATGAAACTACAGCTAACATACAACAAGACCAAGCAAAGCACATATATACTGAATGAAGGAAAGTAAGGAAAGAGAGAGATAGAGAAGAACAAAGAATGGCAGTATAATATAGCATTAATTAACCTCAACCTAATAATAATCACCAGAGAATCAAAAATCACCTTGACAAAGGGGCCCAAACTTAGACATGCATCTAACTAGTTGGAAACTTTGTTGCTGAGCAAGCGTCCGGATATGATAGACAATGGAGGTTCTTGATGAGTTCTGTAGGAATGAGCTGGAGGCTTTTGTTGAGTTATGAAGATTGGAAGAGTCCAAAGCGAATCAACAAAGTAACTTGAAGATAAAAACTGCCGGAAAGTCAGACTCCGGGGTGATGAGTCTTGGAAAGTGTGTCTTAAAGGGTTTGAGACATGATTAGTTTGTGTTAGGGACTTTTAAGGGTCTACCAGTCAAACCCATCTTTGGCAGACTGACTAATGTAGAGGTGTGTATTTTGAGCGGGAGAGGTTCCTTTGTCTCACACAACACCGTATCTGCATGGTTCATGGTGGTCTGGAGGATTTGTCCAATGTTAAGTCACAGTATGGTAAAAAAGAGCATGGTGCAAATTATGGTGACATAATATACACCATTAATCCAGGAATTTTGATACCTGGCATGCCAGGGATTGGGAAACATTAAGGCAGTAATACATTCATATGTCTAGATCCAAGAAATTGGAGATTAGCTACAGTACTACAGAGTTATAACTAAGCTACTATAAACTAGGAACATGCACACAAACAGGAATACACTATATACATTTTAATTGTGGATAAATTTCCTACTGTCCTTTCCTATGTGTATTGTGGCTTTTAAGTATGTCTGGGCCACAGTTAGTAGCTCCTTGTGGGGATGGGGGAATCATTCCCATCATCTCCCCGAAATCTCTTTGAAACTAAACTAGAAAGCCAACAATTGTCCTTGCTAGCATTGGTGAAGATAGCAGAGATGTTATCGCTCTTTTAAATGACGTTAGACATGCATCTTTAATTTTAGTTATAACAAAGTTTATGATGCCTAAAGCCTGATCGAACATCTTGATCACATCCAAACATTACATAGGTAAAATACATTGTTTACTTGCTCTGAAAAAAATAAGTGCATAAAATGGATTAAAAAAAAAACTGTATTTATAAGGTGTTGAAATCATACAATATGATTTGTATGGAAGCATTAAAAAAAAAATTAAAAAAACATTGTACACATTTCTTCTGACAGTATAGTGCAGCGTACAACGCTAGCCTTTTTTCTTCCATGTGTGAGATTCTATCATACATTAGGTTATCTTGTCACATCAGCTTAAGAGAACAACAAAACAATTTGTGCATCGGACTGGTTCCTTTAAATTTGTTATCTGGAGCGTGTACATTAGTTAGGCCTTTATATTTCAGTCGCTCTCAAATTCCCCAGACAATCCCCAAAATAAAGAAATAAACAGAAACAACATTATTGACGTGACAGTACACACTTATGCTTTTGATCTTATTGGAGAAAAAAAAAAAGCACGTCTTGTCACTCTCAGGCTTATAGACCGTCTTCTCTTGTCGACGGGGCTCTTGAAGTTTGATGTGCTGTAGATTGTGGCAGATGTTGAATGTGAAATGAGGTACATTCTTTTAAAGGTCACAGGCACTGCTCACAGGGCTGTTTACCGCCCTGAGTGATGAATGCGTACTCTACACTGAGCTAGTTACCTGCCGCCTAAGCGTGATTCCTCATTTTGATTTGGGAGTATGTGGATTTTAATGTCCTAAAGCTCACAGCCGTTATAGATGTATGCATTTTCTACCAAAATCCCTCTTAAATGAAGCATGTCTATGAATGAATAAACACATTACTCATGTTTGGCTAAGATCTTAGCGTTTTTGTGTTTTTATAGCCATTGCAATAGCTGAAATGTCATCCCTGACTCTGGCCCTGTGGTGCTGACAAAGCTGTTATAGACAGACGGAGTTGATAAAAGCAGACACCCATTAGGCTCCATGTTCACTGCCTGCATGAAACCTTCCATTACACAGAAATGTCGCAAGCTAGTACAAGGAAGCCTGGCACCATAATAAGGCAATGGGCAGTCTGTTCCAATTGAAACCACAAGGTGAGCTAGAATGTTCTGCCTGCGAGATAGTACTTGGGTAGAATTTTGATGGCCTGGAATCTAGAGCACGTTGTAAAGAAGACGCTTAAAGTACCAAGTGAGGATTGAGAGACACCTTGCATGCTAATAATGAGATGGAATCCGGTTGTCTTGTCTCTGCGCTGAGGCTTTGATTATGTAGTGCATAATTACAGAACTATAAAAAAACGGAGACACAAATCCTAATAAGGCTTGATGAAAGCACACACCTTCCAGGAACTGTCAAGAGTAAACATTATCAACCATTACCTCCCCAATTATTATGCATTGGGGTGCTGCAAATCCAAGCTCAAATAGATTCATCTTGGTGAATGGTGCAATTTTTCTCTATTTTATTGTTGCCTAATATATATATATATATATATATATATATATATATATATATATATATATATATATATATATATACACACACTCACCGGCCACTTTATTAGGTACACTTGTTCAGTTGCTTGGTAACACAAATTGATATATCAGCTAAAAACAGGAAACAGAGGCTACAATTCGCACAGGCTCACCAAAATTTGACAATAGAAGATTGGAAAAACGTTGCCTGGTCTGATGAGTCTCGATTTCTGCTGTGACATTCAGATGGTAGGGTCAGAATTTGGCATAAAGAACATAAAGCATGGGTCCATCCTGCCTTGTCTCAACGGTTCAGGCTGCTGCTGGTGGTGTAATGGTGTGGGGGATATTTTCTCGGCTCACTTTGGGCCCCTTAGTACCAATTGGGCATTGTTTAAATGCCACAGCCTACCTGAATATTGTTGCTGACCATGTCCATCCCTTTATGACTACAGAGTACCCATCTTCTGATGGCTACTTCAAGCAGCATAATGCACCATGTCACCGGAATACCATGGCTTAGCCAGACTGACAGAGGACCATGGTGGAGCCAGAGGGAAGGTGGAGTCCAACAGAGCCAGAGGGACGGAGTGATGAGGCGAAGCCAGAGGAGTGCAGTCCTGACCAAGGTGGGGCTGGAGGGATGAGGGAGCCCGGAGTTGGAGCGACAGAGGATCAAGGTGGAGCCGAAGGGAAGGAGGAGTCCAACAGAGCCAGAGGGACGGAGGGACGAAGCGAAGCCAGAGGAGTGTAGTCCTTACCAAGGTGGAGCCAGAGGGATGAGGTAGCACAGTGGAGCCAGTGGGATGACTGGCCATGATGGTGATGAGGAAACTAGGAGCCAAAGAGGAGTCCAGGACTCGGAGGCTGGAAGTGGAGACAGGGGATCCTCACGCCTAGGCGGAGCTGGAGACTGGAAGTCCTGAGGCGGATCAGAGCACCCATATTGCGAGAGATAGGGCTAAGGAACTGTCTGGTTTTAGAGGAGGCGGGAGAGGGAGGCTGGGTGGGAGCTTAGGAGACACAGGAGAGCTGGATGAAACCAGTGGAGACCCGGGAGACATAGGGGACAATGGTGGTTCAGGGAAACTGGGAACAACCTTTCCAAACCAGTCTATTAAATCCATTTAAAATTTGTCCAAAACTTCCTCATAATATTGTCCAGAGGCCAAATACAGTTCATCCTCAGTGGCGGGAGTGTGGGCGGGGCTCCCCTCCAAGCCCTCAGTCTCCTCAAGGACTCCCACAGCTAAATACTGTGATGTCGGCTCACACACCTGGAAAGTCGCTGATCCAGTTCTGGGTCCAGGGCAATGTTCGGTTCTGCCACTCTTTCCAGTGCTGGCTCTTTTATCGCGGTAGGCTTGGACTCTGTGGCTGCGGTGGGCTCTGGCGAGTTCTCCATGCAGTGGCGAGGTGATTGCTGGCTGGACTCTGGATCGGGAGTGGGGCTGGTGAATTGATGTCTACAATATCACTAAGAGTAAGCAATTTGTAGGCTGACTTACTTAGGGGTGCAAATGGTGGGCTCTGAGGGCTCAGTGGTGAGAGTTTGGGATGTGATCACTTGTTTGCCCAAACAATAGATGAGAAGGGGTAATGACAGAATTTCAAACCATGTATTTCATACTTCCTGAGAAGAAGTGCAGGAAATAGGAGTTTGACTGGTGTGGTGCAGATACTGAAAACAAGACCAGATGGTACTGGGTTTGAAACCTCGAGTATTGTGCAGCTGTTGTTCCCTTTAGGAGTACCTTGCAAATGTGCCGCTGTGAACTCCAAAAAGCACAGATAGGGGTTCAAGCACTTCCATGAACAGATGTGGCTACAACAAACAATATTAGGAGTCTGTGGTGGCATCTCCTTACTGCCGAAACCACATCAGATCTCTGCAGCTAATGACAACCAGCTGAGCGCTTAGAGTCACTGTTCTGGGATGAAAACAAAATATTATGCCCTCGGTCCCCAAGCACATTTTAATCATACAAGCCTCATTCTAAATACAATTAATTAAACTGCACACACACTACCTGCAAAAACAAACACCTGTCCCTGCATGGATCACTTTCTACTATAGCCCATTCTGACAAAGTCTTATTGTTTTTCTTATATTCTGCACAAAAATAAATCACTTTCTTGGGACTTAAAGCAGTTGGGAACATGTAAGTAAGTCCATGCAGTCATAAGCAATCCATACCGTTGTTTATCGTCCATCAAATAGAAAGTAGCACCCTCAGCCAGTGACTTACACTGCCAGCAAATTAAGACCTACAAAGTGCCACTCCTCTGATTTCTCTTCAAGCTTCATCAAACAGAGTGCGAAAGCTGTCATGTGTTCCCAAAACTCCAGGCTTCTCATCGATCAATGGCGGCTTCAAGCCAAGTGCCTCTATCTGCTTTCTTCTGCTCTGTGGCTGGTGGTATGCCACCAAGGGTGTTAGCAAGAGCCAATGTACGCTCATATTGGGCTGCAGTGCCGGCTCTGTTCCCTCCTGAAGGTCTCAATTGTAGAATGATCGGCCAGCCTTAATTGGAAGCAGTTTCTTTAGCTAGAGATAGGAAAGGCAGTGATAAAGATCACAAGAGAAAGTAACTTAATTAAAAGCAGCCCACTTACTCTTAGTCTTCACAAATACAGTGATTTTTTGAAAATCAAAAAGTGACCACAAGACATTCATTTCCAGTTAGAGTTGGCAAATGTGATTTGGACATGTGCAGAGATGCTACAAAGTTGAAGAAATATTAAGTTTATGCAATAATAAAATAAAATAAAATAAAATAAAATAAAATAAAAAAATAGAGACAAGCAGAAATTAAAGGGATAGCTAACCCAAATATGAAAATTATATTACCATTTTCTTATTTTCATGTCATTCCAAACCACTTTCTTCTGTGGAACATGAAGATATTTTGAAAAAAGATGGGTGCAATGTTGGGAAGTCCCCATTGATTTTTTTTTTTTTTTTTTTTTTTTATGGACAAAAAATATTGAAATATTCCTCAAAATATCTTTCAGTGGAACAGACACAAAATCATAATGTTTACTTGGTATGTAAATTGATTATACCACTGTTTAGATGCTAAATGCTATGCAGTAATTTTTGCTGTACAATCTCTAACAACAATGCAATTTTTTTTTTTTTCCTAAACTGTGAATTTCATATATGTTTGTCCACTTTTTCTTTTCTTTTTTTTTTCTTGAACGCAGAAGACGTGTCAGACATATTTCCAGGTCTCTGGTGACACATGACTCCATAGTTCCATCACTTTACAATGTGAATAGTGAAAGTGAAAGTGATGTGACATACAGCCAAGTATGATGACCCATACTCAGAATTCGTGCTCTGCTTTTAACCCATCCAAAGTGCACACACACAGCAGTGAACACACACACACACCATGAACACACACCCGGAGCAGTGGGCAGCCATTTATGCTGCGGCCCCCTGGGAGCAGTTGGGGGTGCTCAAGGGCACCTCAGTCGTGGTATTGAAGGTGGAGGAGAGAGCGCTATACATTTACTCCCCCCACCTACAATTCCTGCCGGCCCAAGACTCGAACTTGTCGAAAATGTCAAAGTTTAATGAGTGGGCAGATGACATGAACTGGCTCGATGTTAGTAACATTGAAAACAGATGGGCAGTCATATTCTGCATACAGCTTCCAATTGGGGTGAAGTTCAATGGGTTTGTCCACAAAATGGAGAAGAGCACACATATAACTTGGTTGGGGAGTATTTAAACGTAGGAACTGCAATCCATGCTAGCTTTTCTCTGTGCTCTCTTGTTTGGATTGTTAAACCACTACATATGCATGATCTAAATTACCTTACTTTGATGTTTATTCTAAGTATCTAGTAACAGCCTCAGATGCAGGATATTTTCATTCGCTAATAGGTATTGCCTTGTTAGGTATCACCTTGACAACCGTTATATTACTTTTCCATTCCAAACAGTTAATTTTAAGTAGCACTAAAACTGATTCCTTGAAAATTTATGACATTTAAACTACAATACATGTCGTTAGTGACCTTATTTTCAGAAGTCATGGCCAGCCCACCAATAGCATTAGGGTGTGCAGCAATAGGAACACCCACTGCGACCAACAATATAGCCAGTCTGTGACCTCCAGAGAAACAATAAAGTTGTATGTACGTGTGAATGGGGCCAGTACTCTGAGCTCAAGTCATTGGGGGTATTTTTGATATGAGCCATGATAAAATGTAACATTGCTCTAGGTGTATCTCACCAATATTTTTTTTGGCTCCGTAACTACAAACTGCCAATTAAGAATGTAGATTTTGAGTTGATATAATCAACCATGGTGGAGAGAGTATCTTTTGTTTTACAATATAATATGATTACAGATGTCTGGGTGCTCATAATCTTAAATTCTTGGCGTTCCATGTCATGAAAAGTGCAATGTTGTTTCTTAAAGCATTGCTTAAGGATAAAAGTGATTGTGAAACATAAATTATATCCAGCAGTTGTACACTGCTACACACAAAAAATGAGAAATACATAATATGCATTATGTTTACTATCATTCACATCAACATATGTTAAGAAAGCCATTGGTTTGATCTTCCATTCCACTTCACACAGACTTTCCATCATAGTACAGAGATTATGTTGACCTCTCTGTATATCAAAGGTTCAGTGTCTGTATTTTATCAATTTTAAGAAGCCTCCACTGAATTCAATACAGAAAAGGTCTCTTTGTCCAGCACAATAGCAGCTCTGATTGATGGGACTCCTGAAAGAACTGCCAGAACAGAACAGGACCCTCTATTTCAATTCCCTGTAGGAGATGAGTTTTGTCAGTTGTCAAAATGGAGAGCAGGAGGGAAAGAGAGGCTGATTTAGTCTTCCTTTCAGACAGACAAGAGCCACCATAGACCTCAGATAATATATTACAGGCTAATGGTGCAAATCAGCACAATTGGATCACAGATTGTTTGACGTCAATGAACAGTTCTACCTGAAATCTTTCTTTACATGTTCCGTGGCTTTGATTGGATTCAGTGTTTTGAAAGACCACATCATCAAAAGACCCGATAGCGGTATTTTTTTTTTTTTTTTTTTTATGCCATTTGCATGTCCTTCATATAGCTCATCCAATGATAGTCAATAGTCCTGTGGTGAATAAGTTAATTGTCCAGTTCAGCAGCTGAGCTTCAAGACTGGACATCATTGATGATATTTGCCTTCTGAAGTGCTCATACACTGAAAAAAAAAAAATTAAATAAAAAAAAAAAAAACGGAGGTAAAAAAGAAGAAGACTGAAACAGTATTTTACTGTAAAACTAATAATCTTTGTTTTTATATATATATAATTACACTGTATGATAGTAAATATTACTGTAGTATGTTTTAAATATATATATATATATATATATATATATATATATTATATATATATATATATATATATATATATATATAATTTCAGTATTTCTACATTAATTTAATCTAGAATTTAATGTGTTACTTGCTGTTTCTTTGTAATTATTTGTGGAATTTACTAGCAAATACAAAAGTTTACGTGACAATAGCTGTACCTAAAAATGGAAACATTGTTCCTTTTACATAAGGACAACAATGTTGTCAATACGATCTGGGAAAATGACTAAAACCACTGTATTATACATGCCAGGCCAGTAGTTGGCGATGTCAATACACAAATATAGACAGAATAAGTAATACTCATGCATATGACTTCGCCATTTTCATAAATTCACATTTTCACAGCTTACACTGCAACGATAATGGTATTGTTTACAAAACCTTGCATGAAACCCATTTTCAAAAGTTTGCATTATCAGGCTCCTGAAACGCCATTTTTAGTGCAAATTAATGGAATGAAAAAAATTAATAAACACCCCCTGAAATAAAATTCTTTTCTAGCTTTTTCGAGTAAACAAGCTACTACTCTATTTCCCCCCCCCCCATGTGACTAGAAACTATTTTAGACAAACAGTCCCTAAACAGGTCTGTCGCTTGTCCTGTTTAAGTGGCTACAATGTGGACAAGACAAGGTCAAACACGTGACTGCACAAGGCTAGGAATACTGTCACTCTTCATGGAAAACAATTAGTTTAAATACAAATCCTACTTTAAGCCTGTTAGCATGCACACGTAGCATTAGCCCTTGATCTTAGATCAAAGGTGTGTTAGGACAGGCAGAGCTTTTTTAGAGGGGAATGAGGAGGTCTAGATTCTGTTAAGAGTTGTTTTCTGTGTTTAACATGGCATGTTAGCACACACGCCTGTCCTCTGGCAGACTGCCCTACTCTGCCACCACCTCCTACGGCTTGTGTTTATCGTAATAAAGAACAGCGCAGTTGAAGCCAAAAATCTTTCCGCAGCTAGGAAAAAAAAAAAAAAAAACATTCAAATAGCTTTTCATCATTTTTAACTTCCAAAGTTTGACAGACATTATAGGTATTTCCTACAAAAGTAATTAAAGAAACAAAAAACAGCCACATTGAATGAAGGGGTGGGAAGATGGAGAGATAATCAAAGCCAGTCAAAACAGAAATAAAACAACAAGGCTGGAAGCAAAAGATGTAAAATGATCCACCGCAACCTTTGACCTCTGCTTCTATTGTTTAACTCACCTTTAAGTTAAAAGCTGGGCTCAACATTCCTTTAACAAGAGCAGCATTTGTCCTGTGTCACTTACAGATCCGAACAAAACCATCTGGAGACCGGATCTCTTTTTACTGATTGACGCCAACTATTGTACTTGGACGTGAATGTCAATAGGGGGCTTTTAGCTTGCTCGGTTTAGACTTTAAAGCGGTTAAACACAAATATTCTTTGTTGTCACAGTTAAGATCTACAACAGGTCAAAATCCTCATAAATTACCAGAAACAAATATTCTCCTGTTTAAGGTCTTTTTGGGTTTATCAGGGTCTAAGCAAAAAAGCAGCTGTTTTTTTTTTTTTTTTTTTTTTCTCTGCACCTCCCTCTCCAAGGGACTCCATTTAGAGGTTTCCCTCCCTGACTGCTTTTATTTGTGCAATGTAGCCTGGAAAATTATAATCCTTGAGGGATTCTGATCAGATCATGTCAATTTAACACAATCATAATCCAAAAAGAGTAAAGAGTAAAATATTCTCTGACTCAACAAATAAGAGTTCCAGAAGGAAATCTGTTAAACTGGAACATGAATATAGCTCAATGCAGATGTTTCAAAGTCTGTCAAAACTACTGAACACATGTCTGTCACATTGTCAAGTATGATCATCATACAAAATTCTAATGCAATTATAGTCATTCAACTTCATTGTGTTCAGTGAAGATTTTGTGTTTAATTTATTTTAGTTTTAGTTTTATGATTTAATACAAATGTATTGTCAAAACTACTGTCTAATGAAATAAATACATACAATTAAAAACCAATCAGTCTATAGTGTAATTCATTTAATTTACAAAATGTATTATTATTATTAACAACATAACTTGTATATGGAATAAATAAATAAATAAATAAATGTGGAGAATTAACATTGCATTAACAATAATACATTTAAAAAAGAAGTGAAGTAAAATAACATTAACATACAAATGTATTTAAAGCATTGTCCTTTTTTCATCTGTTCACTCTAATGCAGTAATGTTTTATTTAACCTATTTATTAAACTAATGCAAAAAAAATGTATATTATTAATAAATTGTATTAATAAAATTATTATCATACCCTTCTACCTGACCCCCATTGGCTAGAAAATTAATTCTGTTAGTTCCAACACACAAAATAAAGTTTAGAAAGCCCCACTGAGCCACAGTGTTGACTCTTCAGAAAGTCAAACTATGACTGACTTGCAGTTGTTTCTGCTCATTAAACAGAGACAACTAAAGAATGTTCATTAAACATACATTTAAGGAGAGTGCATACCGTGTCTATGATAAACATTGTTAATATTTTGCAGTTCTACCACAGTTAATAATGCAGTATGTACTGAGTGTCCCTGAGCTGCCTGGGAACAAAGGGGCTGGAGTCTGACAGGGCAGAAGTTTGCATTTTGCAGGAACACAGAAAGGCAGCCTGACAAATCCACGCTAGTAACTTAATCAGTATCGTGGGCTTGTTGACTCTGCAGGTGAAAAGGAGAGGCTACACTCTGTCAGCAGGAACTTCATGCTGTACATGCGCCACTGTGCCTACCAATATCTGACTGATGTTGGACATGCCAGGAGGATAGGTAAACATGCACTGGTTCAAATAAAAACAGGTTGTGAAAAGAGATGTTTTTTAAGGCAAATACAAATGTGTCACCATTTTCACAGGTTTGCATCATGTTGCAATACACACAAAAACAATGTCAGAGAACAAGTTTTTTTTTTTTTTTTTTTTTTTTTTTTTTTTGACCATGTCACAACATTACAAATGTTCCAGAGCTAGTTTCTGTCTGAGTCACGTCCAAACTGTGTTCCGGAAAAAAATTCTGGACAATATACATCTCCAGGCCATATCGAAAATACCATGACATAACTTCCTTCCTTACTTTTACCGGGCCTGGAAAGTTAATACAGTACCAACAGATAAAAGAGCTGTAGCAGGACATAAGGTTTAGTAATCTACCATTGCCTTGCATTTGTGAACATATTGCACGTTCACTACATTATAAATTACCACAGTAACGTTGCGTGACTTGTGAACATACAAACAGAAGTCCAAAAATACAACAAAAAGACATCTGGAGCTCAGCTGTGAGAACAAAAACGCTTTCTTAGTTTCAAGGTGAAATGCAGTTAATGTTGAAAGCTTGCTCATTTAAGAGTGTGTTTTTTTAAACATTCAACCCAGAAAGTATTTTTCTAAGGGATTTTGGAGTCCAAAGGCATGCATGACTAGATCAGCTGACCAGACCACCAAAACATAAATGTTTTAATGTACGGTGAATAGAAACAAACTTGAGAGACTCATAAACAGTTAACTTGGGAAATTCATTAGATGTTTTGGTAAAAGTCAGTTTGTATCCCTAAAAGCTCATTCTGCTAAGCATTTAACTGATAAAAAAAAAAAAAAGGATTCTTAAACTAAATTACCCTATTAATTTTGAGGATTTGTATTATTATGATTATTATTATTATTATTATTATTATTATTTTATTTTGGGAAAAGTCTATTTGTTTTTTCTTCATGTTTTGATTAAAATATTGAGCCTTAGAAATGTCTCTGTTACGTATGTAACCCTTGTTCCCTAGAGGAGGGAATGGAGAAGTCACGTCGGTGACCGACGAATTGTGATCTTGCTTAAAGAGACCAATCCATTTCAAGTGTAACTAAACGAGACAATGCACATTGGCATGCAATGATTGCATTCAGCTGCCGCTGATCACAGTATGAGCATAAAAAGGCAGCAGGTGCAACGCATACCAGATCTTCGCTGAGGAGCTGAGCTGGTGACTCATTTGAGAGAACACAGGAGGATACTGGCTCCACATGAAGGCTATAGAATCTAGCGAATGTGTTGGGGGTCGCCCAGCCCGCAGCTCTACAAATATCTATCAGCGAGGCACGACGAGCCAGCGCCCAGGAGGATGCAACACTCCAAGTAGAGTGAGCTTGCAACCTGAGCAGGCAGGGCACACCCTGTGCCTGATAAGCCAGGGTGATGGCATCCACTATCCAGTGGACCATCCTTTGCTTAGAGACGGCATTCCCTTTCTGCCAGCATCCGTAACAGACAAAGAGCTGGTCTGAGGTCCTAAAGCCTTGTGTCCAGTCTACGTAACATCTCAAGGCTCGGATGGGACAAAGCAAAGCTAGGGCTTGGTTTGCCTACTCCAGGAGCAGCGCTTGCAGGCTGACCACCTGATTCCTGAAGGGAGTAGTGGGAACCTTGGCCACATAGCCGGTCCGGGGGTCTCAGGATTACCTGAGAATCAGCCACCCCAAACTCTAGGCATGAATCGTGGACCGAAAATGCATGCAGGTCCCCTACTCTCTTGATGGAGTCAGTGCAAGCAGGAGCAGAGATTTTATTGAAATAAACTTTATCTCAACTGACTCAGATGGGCCCTGCTGTAGTGTTTCAAGCACCAGAGACAGGTCCCAGGAGGTCTTGCCCCCTTAAGGAACCTGATGACAAGATCATGCTTCTCTACTGACTTCCCTTCTACGTGGTCATGGTTAGCAGCAATCGCAGCCACATAGACTTTAAGGGTGGAGGGAGACAGCCTTTGCTCCAAACCCTGCTGCAAAAAGGAAAGCATGACCCTGATCGGGCCTCTCCGGGTGTCTTCTCATCGAGAAGAACACCACTCGACGTACATGTTCCACTTCAAGGCGTAAGTGTGTCGCGTAGACGGTGTCGTAGAGTTATGGTGTCAACTACCTCTTGGGGTAGGTCACCAAGAACCTCTGCATCCCGTCCAGGGACCAGACATGAAGTTTCCAGAGGTCTGGATGTGGGTGCCACAGGATGCCCCGTCTCTGAATCAGTAGATCCTTCCTCAGAGGAATCTGCCAGGGAGGAGCTGTCACAAGGAGCATTCGTTCCGGGACCATGTCTGAATGGGCTAATACGGTGCCACAAGCAGGACCTGCCACTCGTCCTCCCTGACCTTGCACAGCGTCTGTACAAGAAGGCTCACTGGGGAAAACACTTACTTGTGCAGGAACAACTGGCATTGAGACGTTTCTGGAGAGGCAAACAGGTCTACCTGAGTGGCTCCGAAATGTCTCCAAATCAGCTGAATCATCTGGGGATGGAGTCTCCATTCTCCCGGGAGCGTAACTCGTGACAGCTCGTCGGCTGTATTGTTGAGCAGACCCGGAATGTGAATGGCACAAAGTGACCTCAGAACCTTCTGACTCCAAAGGAGGAGGTTGAGGGAGAGTTGTGACATGCGACATGCCTCGTAAGCGCCCTTTGAGACGGTTCAAGGCAAGGCGCACCGCTAACAACTCTAGGCAATTGATATGCCAGTGCAGTTGGGGCCTGTCCACACCCCGACACTGCATGCCCATTGTACGTGGCCCCCCAGCCAGAGGTGGAGGCATCCATGTAACCCGCAGCATGCCTGGAGACCTGTTCTAGGGACACTCCTGCCCAGAGTAACGTAAGGTCTGACCATGGGGTGAAGGTTTGGTGACAGGCCGGTATAACTTGGACCCGGTGAGTGCTGCGCTGGCACACCTACCTCAGAACTCGGCCATGAAGCAGCTGCAGCGGCATAACTGCCCCAGGATCCTCTGAAATAATTTCAGTTGGACTGCTGTCCTGCCGTTGAATGAATTCAAGCAGTTCAGCACTGACCACGCATGTTCCTCTGTGAGGCATGCTGTCTGTTCGACCGAATCCAACTTCACACCAAGAAAAGAGATCCTCTGCATTGTGGGTATGCGTCAGGGTTAGTTTTTTCTTTTAAGAGCTGACTGGAAGAATTGCAGGAGCACCAGGTCCCTGTGCTCGCACAACTGAACCCGAGACAGTGCTAGTATAAGCCAATCATTGAGATGTTTGAGGATGCAAACACTCTCCTCTCTGAGGGGAACAAGAGCCCCCTCCGCAACTTTCGTGAAGAGACGGGGAGACATGGACCTTGTACTGATATGTATGTCCTTCAAACGCTAACCACAGCAATGGTCTGTGGTGTGGAAGGATCGACACATGAAAGTATGCATCCTTCAGGTCGATCGCTGCAAACCAATCATGGGGACAGATGAACCCGAAGATGCATTTCAGCATCAACATCTTGAATGGTAACTAGCGAAGGGCCCAGTTCAAGACACGCAGGTCCAAGATTGGTCGTAACCCACTGTCTTTCTTGGGTATAATGAATATATCTTCATATCGGCTGGAGGGACCAACCCTATCATATCCTTCGCCAGTAGGACTGCAATCTCCGCAGGCAAGCCAGGAACATAGACTGCCTTCACTTTCGTGAAGCGGATGCCACTGAACTTGGGGGGATGCTGGGCAAACTGAATCGCATAGCCAAGGCTGATGGTCCGCAGAAGCCAGCGAGACAGGCTGGGCAGCGTTTGCCAGGCACCCAGATACCATGCAAGTGGGACCAGAGGGACCAGCGGAACCACCGCCTACCCACAGTGGGGCAGCAAGGTGGAATGCAGGGACCCAATTTGGACGGCTTGTGAGCGGAACAAAAAGAGGTCTGAGTGTGCGGTGCAATGTTTAACTGGTTCCACAGGTTGGCAGAGGGTGCGTAAGTAGGGTCTTATTGACGCTCTTGAACCACCCGCTGCTGCCTGCTGGAGTTGGAGGAGGATGCGTGTGATCGAGTGTTGGTCTGTCCGCAACTCTCCGTGCCCTCCCGGGACCCAGGGACAGAGAAAACCACTCTTGTCAAGATTTTCCAGATTCTCTACCTGGGGTAGGGAGAGGTGCCTTCACCATACCCCAAAGAGTAGCTTCCTCCCTCTCTGGGTCGCCCGTCCTGGGGCCTCTTGATCTTCTACTCACCACCAGGTTTGATGAGGGCCAGGACTGGTGGGACAGCCTGCCTATGCCCAGCTCCACGGCATCACTTGCTGGAGGATGTTGCGGATGTGGTGTGGGAGCAGGGGCGGACACAGGGGCCGCCCTTGACGACAAGCAGGCTTGGGCGCTGCAGCTGGCGGATGGGTGAAGCAGCAGCTGCCCACCGGGGCAGGGTGTGACGAACCGCCTCAGTCTGCTTCTGTGCAGCTGAGAGCTGCTGGGCCAAGCTCTCAACTGCCTTGCCGAAGAGAGCGTGAGGTCAGTAGTGGTTCAGAAATCTTTGCCCCAGGAGGAAACAGAGCCTGGTCCGCAGCTCCGAGATGGTTATCTTCCCGGAATGGAAACATGACTCAACCGCGAATGCCACCTCAGCGTGTTGGCAACTCTGCTCCAGCGATTGTGACCATCACCTGGCACCAGGTAATTACTGCATCAAGAAATTCTCAGGTAAAACGGCATCTTTAAATAGATAATCCATTGTCTTTACAAATACGCACCCATGTAAGCTCATTTAGAGAAATAGGCTCTTTCAGGGAAATGCTCTTTTAGGTGCTGAGACGCACAGGGGAAATGGGCATTCGCAGCACGACAGGGGGTAGTGCAGCCTGAAGCGCGCAACCCACTCGACACAGGAACGACCACAGCTGAAGCGCTGTTCGCCAACACAAGAAGCTCCCTAGAGCGTGCCAGACTCATTACACATGAAGCAGTTTGGTAGGAGTAGATCAATGGTGCCACTCGGCTCTGAATTGAAAAGCTGGTATGCGTTGCACCTGCTGCCTTTTTATGCTCACACTGTGATCAGCAGCAGCTGGATGCAATCATCACATCCCAATGTGCATTGGCTCGTTTAGTTACACTCAAAGTGGATTGGTCTCTCTAAGCGAGATCCCAATTTGTCGGTCATCGACGTGACGTTGAGAGTGACTGACTGAAAGGGAACTGTGTGTAGAATATCATGTCTGTTTTATGTTTCCAATCAAAGAATTTAGTATTTAGCTTAGAAAAGTCTTGCTGATGTAGAATCGTGGCAATGTATGAGGTTGCTAGGAAAAAACAAAAACAAAAAAAGGCAAATTCGGCAAAACATTAAATAGGTACGAATTGCCATGACAGTGTGTTGGGCAGCGTTCAGTTTTACAGTCAACAACAAAGAAATGCAGAAACAGTTTTTCTATATTCACAAGAAAATTGTGTGTTTGACAGCATTTTCTTTTTTTAATGTTTTTTTAATGTTTTTAAAATAACATTTACTTTTTTTTGTCTCTAATAGTGCAGAAAGGTTTAAAACCTCCAAGTAACTCGGCAACAGTGTGTATCTTGTGTGTGTATTTAAGGTGTGGCACTGTAAATCATAGCATATATGCTGACAGGCAGCTGCCTTGAGACATAAATACTCAAAATGTTTTGTTAAATGGAAACTTCTTTTATGTTATCTATATATATCGTACAGTTTTGTTTCTGCATGCCAAGTAAAAGACTTTAAGTCTTTTAAGTGGGGAAACAAATACTACAGTCTCAAGAGTCTAACACAAAGTCATATTGACATGTGAAGAGCCAGACAATGCTCTTTCTTTTTCTCTCTCGCACACACACACACACACACACACACACACACACACACACACACACACACACACACACACACACACACACACACACACACCGACTCACTTAAGAAACTCCTCATTTGGATCCCAGGCTTACCCAGAATGCTTTAGCAGAACAGAGGTGTCAGCATTTCCACAAAGGCTCTTGTTTTTGACTTCTTCTCTCTTGGCAGGCAGCGTTTAATAGAATAGTAAAGTCCAGTTCTTAAAGGGATAGTTCATCAAAAATTTTCTGTTAATTTACTCACCCTCAAGTCAGCCAAGATGTGACTTTTTGTCTACAGTAGAGCAGTAAAGATTTTTAGCTGAAACCGTGGTCCTGGTGATTCATAAAATGCAAGTCAGAGGCTAACAGGACTTTGAGAGTCAAAAAAGCATATATAGACAACACAAAATTATTACCCATGGCTCTTAACAATATATTACCCATGGCTCTTAACAATATTTTGAGGTCTTAAGAATAGAATCAATTGGTCTGTGCAAGAAACTGAACATTATTTATAATACTATAACCTGTAATCTTTCATTGAGCTGGTTACATTCACTAGTTTATGTAATCATGCAGTGTGGTTTCTTTATATACCAAGCATATAAAGTCAATAAACTTGTCTTCACCAGCTCATCTTTTTACATAAACAGTGATAAATGGTAAAAAAAATTAATTTCATTCAAGTGCCCTGAGTCAGAACTGTTTCTTCGGTTCAGTGACAGTTGGAGGAACAGGAGCATTGAATGAGTTGGCAGAAACCAACATTATAGAACCATATACGCTGGTATGTTTGCTAATTTCTATTCAGAGTGACTGTAAATCGTCCAAAGGTGAGGTTTGTTTGAGTAACTTATAGATCTGTGCTGCTCAAGCCACAAACTGTTTCAGACGGTTCAGTCTGATTTGGTGAACTGATTCAACTCATTCACCAAAAAGAACCAGTTCAAAAGAATGATTAATTTGCGAACCAGACATCACTCCGGACTGTTTGCATGAGGCTCTGGATTACAGGTAATAATGTTGTATATAATGTTCAGTTTCTTGAATAGACTGATAGTTTATTAGGCTTCATAAGATATCAATATATCATCAGGAGCCACAGGTAATAATTGTATCTTGCCTGTATTTGCTTTTTGGACTCTCAAATGCCTGTATACTGACTTACATTTTAGGAACCTTTACTGTTCTTCTGATGAGAAAAAGTCACCTAAATCTTGAATGGCTTGAGGGGGCGTAAATTAGCAAATTTTAATTTTTTGGTGAACTATCCCTTTTATGTGCTGTTATTGAAGCACTAATTGTATGGGTATGCCGGCTCACTTTCATTTCAACGATTCCAAACAGTTAATCCCAGAGACTTGATGCATTTGTTTGCTCAGCAGCTCATTTACAGAGCTGCAAGTGAGATGCAAATAAACACACAACTAAAAGGTGGTGCCCTGATGGTAGCAATAAATCAAACACATACTCAATTAAACCCTTTAAAATATACATTTATACAAAATTGATAAGCTTCTATGTGAGCTACCAAAGATATTAAATCGTCCAATATGAGATCATATTGCTACTCACAGCAAATGTTTACTTGTGCAGAAATGGTGCCAAGGCGGTTATATCCAGTTGCTAGGATATAGTGAGTGGTTGCCAGGGAGTTGTTATGCTTTTTTAGGGTCCAGCTGGTGGTTGCCATGACATTGGTATGTGGTTGCTAGGGTGGTATACCTGGTAGCTAGGGTACTTATATGTGGGTGTTAAGATGGCTGTCAGGGCAAGGTGGTTGGTGGTTGTCTAGACTTTGCTATGATGTTGTAGGTGGTTGTCAGGGTGTTTCTATGTGGTTGCTAGGGTACTTATATGTGGATGTTAGAGTGATCGACAGGGCAGGGTGGTTGGTGGTTGTCAGGACTTTGTTAGGGTGTTCTAGGTGGTTGCCAGGGTGTTGATGTGGTTTCTAGGATGCTGTAACTGGTTGACATGGTATTTATATGTGGGTGTTAAGGTGGCAGAAAAGGGTTAGGTTGGTGGTTGGCAGGATTTTGCTAAGGTGTTGTAGGAGGTTACCAGGGTGTTGCTATGCAGTTTCCAAGGTATTGTGGATGGTTGCCAGTGTGTTGATATGCGGTTACTAGGGTGTTGTAGTTGGTTTCCAGGGCATTTATATGCAGGTGTTAGGGTGGTTGGCAGGGTAGGGTGTTTGGCTGTTGTGAGGACTTTGCTAGGGTGTTGCAGGTGGTTGCCAGGGTGTTGCTACGCAGTTGCTAGGATGTTGTAACTGTTTGCCAGTGTGTTTATGTGTGGATGTTAGGGTGGTTGGTAGGAGTATTTGGTGTTTGTCAGGATGTTGCTATGGTGTTGTAGGTGGTTGTCAGGGTATTGCTATGCAGTTTCTATGGTGTGGCAGGTGTTTGCCATTATGTTGCTATGCAGTTTATAGGGTGCTGTAGCTGGTTTTCAGGGTATTTACATGCGGGTGTTAGGGTGCCAGGATGTTGGTAGGTTGTTGTAGGAGGTTGCCAGGGTGTTGCTATGCAATTTATAAGGTGTTGCAGGTGGTTGCCACTACATTGGTATGTAGTTACTAGGGTGTTGTAGCTGATTGGGAGGGTATTTTTATGCAGGTGTTAGGGTGGTTTGCAGGAAAGGGTGGTTGGTGGTTTCCAGGATCTTGCTAGAGTGTTGTAGATGGTTTCCAGGGTGTTTCTTTGTGGTTGCTAGGGTGTTGTGGCTGGTTGCCATTGCATTGCTATGCAGTTTCTATGGTGTTGCAAGCAGTTGTCAGTTAGTATGTGGTTGCTAGGGTGTTGTGGGTCATTGACAGGACATTATTTTCCTGCTGTTAGGGAGTAGCTGGTGGTGGCCATGATGTTGCTATGTGGTTGCTAGGTGTCTGGTAGCCAGGGTACTTGTGGGTGTTAGGGTGATTGGCAGGGCAGGGTGTTGGTGGTTGCCAGAGTGTTGCTATGTTGTTGCCAGGGCATTTTCCATAGTTTCCAGCACATTAATATGCAGTAGCTAGAGTATAGTGGGTAGTTGGCAGGGCATTCCAATGTGGCTGATGGGTGTTTGTCATGATGATGCTGTTTGGTGGCTGGCATGCGGTAGGTTGTTGCCAGGGCATTTATATATGTTTTCTGGGGTGCTCTAAAGCATTTATAATGTGTTGCAGGTGGTTGCTACAGTATTGTCATGCAGTTGTTAGGGTTTTTTTTTTTTCTTCTTCAGGTGGTTGACAGGGCATTGGTATGTGGTAGCTTGGTTGTTGTAGATGGTTGCCTGGGTATTAATATGTGGGTGTTAAGGTAGTTGCTAGGGTGTTGTGGGTGGGTTTTGTTTCCAGTTGATATGCGATTAGTAGGTTGTAAGGGGTGGCTGGGAGGGCATTTCTAAGCAGTTACCAGGGTGTTGTTTGTTATTGCCAGGGCATTTACATATGGTTTCTGGGGTGTTGTGGGGGGTTGCCACATCATTGGCATGCAGTTGTTAGCATTTTGGTGGGTAGTTTATAAGGCATTGGTATGTCGTTGCAAGGGTGTAGCTGGTGGTTGCCAGCATGTTGCTATACTGTTGCTGTAGGGTGTAGTTGGTGGTTGTCAGGATGCTACAATAGAGCTGCAAGAGTATTTTGGGTGGTTGCGAGGATGTTTGCTATGTGGCATTTATAAGCGGTTGCAAGGGTGTTGAGGGTGTTTTATTATGACATTGCTAGGGAATTGTGGGTGGTTGCCAGAGCATTTATATGTGGTTGCTAGGGTGTTTCAGGTGGTTGCCAGAGCAGTGCTTAGTGATTTCTAGCGTTTTTGTGCAGGGTTAATTGTTAAAAATAAATAAATAAATAAATAAAAAATAAAAATTCTGATAGCTGAGAAAAATAAAGATGGATGATTTGTTGCATCATTGTTTAATACCGATGGTTTTGGGTTTGTTAAAATTTTAACAATCTCTGCTGAATTCTAAGCATATGTTAATAGTGATATTCATCTTATCAGGCACTGCTAATAAAATATATTCCTGTCTCTATAGGAGACAGCTGAAATGTTAGCCCAGTTTATATGTACTTAGGATACATAAATTCTAACTGAATAAATGCAATTTTCTGCAAGTTCTACACTGTAACTCTTGCATAAAAAAGTGCTGAATGTGCTACATATGTCTGAATATGTTTTCTTTTTTTTATGAATATGCTTGTCTGACTGACCTTTCATTTGAAATATTTGGGGAATATAACAAATTACTAAAACATGATGACTGTTCTGATGTGTTTGCTAAGAGCGCTTGTAGTTCTCAATTTATATTGAATATCCTGGTTTGTATTCATGTTTTCATTATTAAAGGGCTGCTATTATGCTTTTTCACTTTTTCATCTTTAGTTAGCCTGTAATGTTGCTGTTTGAGTATATATAAAAAAAAAGATCTGCAAAGTTACAAAGCTCAAAGTCCATTTCACAAGGAGATTTTTTATTTAATAGAAAAATTATTTTTCAAAAACTACAACGAACGACTCTTTTTGACTACAATGCATATTTTCCCGGGATTTGTGATATCACAAATACGGAAGAATGGAACGAGACCTGGATGAGCTGCACTAGAGAAGGTAATGAGTGTTATCACTATGTCGGAGACAAGCTAGCTTTTCCAAGGCAGAAAAAGTTAGAGTGGTTACAATTATCCAGGTTTAAATCATGCTCAAATTGATTTGATTTTGATGCAGTATTTACACTGAAGCTGGCAGGGGCATTTCCCGACCTATATTCCCGATATATATATATATATATATATATATATATATATATGTGTGTGTGTGTGTGTGTGTGTGTGTGTGTGTGTGTGTGTGTGTGTGTGTGTGTGTATCATTTGTGTGTGTGACAGAGTTGCACGCATTTCTAGTGCGCGTGCGCATGTACAGTGTGCTCTTTCACTGCATGATTCAGTGTTTTGCTTAGGGCCCCCAAAGGTCTAGGGCCGGCTCTATGGGGGCAGAAAATTTATATATTAATACCACTATAATAGACATCAGTGTCCACAGGGCTATTTTGCTCTCTGAGCAACATGAAGGTATTTTGTTCCTGAATGAATCAAACATTTAAATGATTCGGTTCAATCGCAATGACTCACTTATTTACTACTGACTTGCTTCCGCATACTGCCGGTTTTAATTTCACATTTAAAGTACCTTTTTCTAAATAATCTGAAATATCAGTATTCAACGTTTTATGATTAATATATAAAAACCCCTGAGGTGGGGATGAAAATACAGACATCTGATGACCTTAAATGTGTCTGATTTTTTATTTATTTATTTTTATTAATACATTCATTTGTCTTAAAATAATTTTTTTCTTAAAATAACTTTGATAATTTTAATTGATCTAAAAGTGTCTCAAATACTTACTTAAACATAGACATTAACATAAAAGTGCCATGTGACTCAGAATATAGACATTAATAATTTTATTATTATACTGACTAAACTCTGAACTCTTAACTGCTTGCTCAGGTATATGGGTTTATGATTAAAAAATATGGACAGTATGCAACCGAAAATTTAATTGTGGTCTAATCATAAACTGTCAGCTAAACAAACAATAGTGAGCAAAGAATACAGGATGTGTTCAGTGTGTACATATGGTAAACCAGGTTTTATTGAAATTATACGGTAAAACACTTGTCGTTTGCACATTCAAACATGTAAATGTCTAAATTGACCTGTCTTTTATATAATCCTGATATATTACATTTAATATTTGTATAATGACTATGCCATGCAGTGAATAATAACCCAAAACTATGGAATGACATGGTTTTTTGGTGAACTGTTCCTTTAAGCACAATATTTCATATCAAATTTACAATCTTACTATGACCCTGGCTGTGCCGTCTCATGTAGCCAGATTCCCTTTTCCCGCACTGCTGAGTGACACAGCATGGAAGTTCGCTCTGGAGGGAATGAGGCTGATTCCGTATCATTTAGGCTTATCACGAGTGAATATGCTTTCAAAGGCCCGTGGGGCTACAAAGAGAGCTTTGAGGAGACGGACTGGGACAGCTGCTCTCCAGGAACCCTGGCAAGCAAGTCTGCGCTCTTTCATTCCAATCTGCGATTGCATTTCAGGGGTGGTTCAGCTGATTAAGGGCTGAATTTAAAAACACTGGATGATGGAAAAGTAATTGCCCTCGCTGTGAAAATAGACCATGCACGTTGTATCACAGTGATAGGGGACAAATATAGTGCTCTAATATTTTTTTTGTACTGTGATTTCTAAGTGCAGAAAGTGAATAATTTGCATTGCTCAAGAGAACTATCGCTTTGCGCGGTGGGGAGGCCACATCCAGCTGTTAACGCTATTGGGATTTGGAGCTCATAGTTGCAGTTCTCTTGTACACAGACAAAAGCTTTTTAAAAGCCGAGTCAAATTCAAGAGTTACAAGCCATTTAACTTCCTGAAAATAATGCGAGTACAAGTTTATGCAGTGTGATCTCATGCTTGCTCGTCGGTATTCATTTATATGATGTTTGGATAGACAATAAAACATACAAAATACCGACATACTGAAAAAATCTACACAAAAAACAACAACAAAAAACTTTCAGACCGCTCAGAGCTGATATTGCTGGACCACCACCGTAGGTGACCAAATACAGTTCACAATCACATAGTGGGATTTTTTGGCATATTGATTTTGATCCTTTAACTGTGCTCTAATAAAAAATAATATATTTAAAATACATTTATTTAATACCAAGTATAGTTCAAATCTATTAACGTATTTACTGACATATTGCTCGGGACTAACTTAATATTAAACTTTATTTGGAGTAGGGTACTACTTGTGCACAATGCACATTTCTTAATATTAAGCCTGAAATGTGTTTTAATTTCACTGTTAATGAGAATTGTACGATCTTTGAATGCAATATATTTAAAGTGTTCATGAAGTATACTTGCAATAGTTCCACTTTAGCACAATCAAATGTACTTCAGTATATCTTCAGTTGGACTTCAGCACTACTTTCGCACAATTAAAGTGCAAGTACAAAATTAGATGTTGAAATTTAGCGTCTTCAAGTATGCGTCTAAGTATACCAGATTAGTATACCAAAAGTATAATTGGGTATTTATGTAATTTATGTATTTGTAGCATACTCAATATGAAATAAATGTATTTCAAATACATTTTAGTATAATTTTGTATATGGCTGTATATGCACAGCCTCTTGTGGCATATTGCTTTATTATAATCAATACTGTAGTACTGCATGTGCACATTATCACAAAAATATTGTATAGTTATTTTTTTTTAGTAAATATTTTGTAACTTTTCACTTGCCACTTCTTACTTTATACAGTAATTATTATATACCTCTATTGTTTTTGTATTTATTCATGGTTTATTGTTTACAGTGTGTATTGTTTACAGTACATCGCTCACTAAACTTGGCTTGTTTTGACTTGTTATGTATGTTATATAAGAATACATATGATACTATATAGGTCATTCAGTTTGACAGTTTGTATACCATTTAAAATATAATACAATTTATTATGACTGATATACAGACACTTTGCTTGCATTTAATATGCTTTCTGTGTGTATAAAATCATGGATGACCACCAAAATGGGACGACTCATCTTTGACATATAAAAAAATTAAATCATATAAAGATTAATAATTATTATTGTATGCTAACACTTGTATAAACAAGCATTTAAAAAAATCTCAGATTTGCAGAACAAAGTCATAATATAACATTTTGAATACATTGTTACAAAATATATTTGTTGTAACATTAAATATACTATTCTATATATATATATATATATATATATATATATATATATATATATATATATATATATATTATGTAAGAAGTGTGTGTGTGTGTGGCACTAAAACAGTGTTGCATAATTGTGAAGGGTAAACAGGAGATATAAAATAAAAACATACTGAGTGAACTGGGACAACACATCTTTGAACATTTAAATCATTTAATGTTTTAAAGCAAATACAGTTTACTTCACTGGGTCAACACATGTGAACAATATATATATTTTTCATATCATTACCGACCTCAGCAGACATACATTCACACGGCTGCATGAAGACAAGATCTTTCTTTATGTTTTTATGCTTTTTTTGTTTGTTTGTTTGTTTGTTTTGTTGCAGTTATGTACAAAATCATTGTAATGCATCAATCCCACGTCTCTATACAGAACCCATTAACATATCAAAACCTATCTACCCAAGTCCACGTTGAAGTAGATTTATGGCAATAAGCTATACATCTCCAGTCATCTGAGCTATCTAATTTGTTATCTAGTTCAGCTTGCAGTCAATGTCCAGACTTGAACTCCTCCGTTTCTGTTCCCATAACATACAGTAAACTCAGCTCTAGATTCCAAGGTACATACATTATTTACAGTGGAATGTCAGGCTTTGAAGTGGGCAGTTAGAAAGACATGAGACTAAGGAATGAAATAAAAAGAAAAAAAAAAAAATCTAAAAATGAGGAACTAAAAAAAAAAAAAAATACAACTATATTTTGCCTGTAAAACAATATTCAAAACAAAAAGAAAATAATTAAAAAAAAAGATAAAAATATTATTTTCTTAGTATGCTCATGCACTTATGCAGGCTATTTAATGTTGCTAGAAGCATCAACATCAACAACTGATCCAGCAGACAGACTACTGTATGAAAAGAAAGAAGCTGATATTGGTTATGAAAATTAATTATAGTCATTTGAATTCTCTTATTTGACATTTAAAGCCATAATAGCCATTTGGTAAATGGGTAACTTGTGCTTAGCTTGAGAAAACATACAAAAAAGAACCCTTAATTAACAAAACCCTGGGAGCTCAGGGGTCAATGGAAAGAATGAAAGAGAAAGAGAAATGAAATCAATACACAATTACATATAAAATTAACAACTAATTACAAAACTTGTGCTTTAGCTAAAGTGATGTCAGTCTCTTTAATCATAGCAATGATTGTGTAGCAGGTTTCCAGTTGTGAGCTTGTTAACAAAGAGCTGACAAGACCAGCGATGGGTTGCTTTTGTATTTTGTCATCTTATGAAGCAAAGCGAGAATATTTGTATTCATGAGGGTTTAAAAATTTTTGGTAAAAATACAGCTTTCTTAATACTTGAAATCAAGCTGATACACTTTCCATCACATTGACCAACTTGTGTAGATTCATATGTTTATCATGCAAATGTAAAAAAAGAAAAAAAATGTACAGACAATAACTAAAAAAAATAAACAACAACAACAATATGTAAAAAGTAAAACCTTACATCTCACACATCATAGGCACTGCGATTTGTATAACTTTGCACATTTACCTTACTAAGCTAAAATAAAAGGTTTGCTAAGCAACAAATATACAGTTATTTATTATGTGGTCAGTTTTAGGTAAAATCAAGATGTGCATGAGGTCTACCATCAAGGTTTTTATTCATTTGTAGCTTAGGTGTAGACATAATACGACTTTCCTCATGGGCAGACCACAAGGAATCTGTGGCTGCAAGTGCTAGTTTGTTTATTATGTGGGTTCTTTTAATAATGGCTTAATTTACTAGCTTCAATGCATGTTATCATTTTCAAGTCCCTTCTGCAGATTTTCTAATGCAAAAAAAAAAAAAAAAAAAAAATGCCACCAGATTCCATGAGGGCCTGCTCATGGATGAGCAACCTACAGTAAGTGGCTTTTATCTGGAGTTCCCCATGTTTTCAAGTCCGCCTAGATTGTGTGATTACAGCGGTTCAGCATCCTGATCTCTCATCTTGTAAAAAGCCTTGTTTAAGGCAGGCAAGGGAATTAAATATTTCATGGACAAGCCATGATAAATTCTACTAATGCATTTTTATTTTTATTTTTATTTATTTATTTGAGTCTAGAAAGAGATATGGATACAGTTAGAGAGGTTATTTGTCTCTGGAAGTAAAATCATTTAGTGGAAAACGGCCCATCCTTTTGCAAACACCAAACCTTGATGTAAAATGTCTGATAAAGGCTGAACCAAACAAAGAGCGATTAAAAAAGACACACATGCATTAAAAAAGGCCTTGAATGCTTGTACATTTTGCAGTTGAACAGGTATTTCAGGACTTTGATGAATATCTGTTTTATTTATTTAAATAGATACTAATTTGTAGCCAAATGATCTGCTCCTTATAGAGGATCAGGAAGGATTTGGAAAGGAATCCAGGCTTTGCCGCAGACCTGTGGTTTCAGAGATCCAGCAGTACATAACAAGCCTGTCTGCGATGCCTAGTTGCTGCCATATTTACCTCCGATTTCACTTTGGCTTTTGTCTTTTCCGTAATTTAATTTCTGTGCTTTTACCGCTACCTACTTTTGGAACAACTACTTCCATCAAAAGGCTCTATATGGTGGTTGACACAAGCGCTACACGCCCGTGTCGTAATCTCCTGTGTAACTAAACATTACCATTGAACCTGTTCATATTTACAAGATCTTGAAAACATTTTGACCACTCCACATCACCAACTCTAAATAACAAACACCCTGTCTTTATAACAACACCACATTATACAGGAATAGCCTTTTGTGTTTTAAGAGTTTCAGAGGAAATGGGTTTTGGGAAGCATCGCTATGATAACCTTACAATGTGATGGCACAGCCGAGGTGGATCTGTGGATGGAGACTGACTAAGACTGGCATGGAGAATGAGGGACAGGTAGGTGGGTGCAGTATATCTGTCTAGGCCCCGTTCTGCATGCTCGACTGCAGTGTGCATATGACTAACGCTGCAGATGTGTTCCTCAGCTCTCACGGTAACTGGGTCTTAAAATAAATACTGTTTTTGGAGAGCAGTCAGAACCCACATGCTTTTTTGTTTCACTGGATTGTACGCTTCCAGGCCATGCCACATTCTCGGACCCCTGGATCTAAATTCAGGGATGTTGGGATCGGCGTTTGTACCAAGAACCACAGGATTATGATGTTTCCATTAAACGGAATAGTGCTAATGCAACCTTCGACCTCGTAATGACACATGTATGGGCGGGAATAATTATTCTATTATTTAGTTCCACATTTTCTGGTAATCAACACTCCATATAAAAACAAGACTATATAAAAATGAACAAAACCTATGATTAACGTAAAAGTAAAGGTAAAATGCTAATGAGATAAAAAAACAATACAAACAAACAATAAAAAAATCATACATCCAGTGTAAGACTTTCACAACATGATCAGCAATATACCCCTTTCCAAAACAGTTACAGTCTCTTTTTATACATTTAATACATTTATAATAACAACAAAATGAGACAAAAAGGATAATACACTGTAATATTTTCAAGCGACCTGCCTTTCCAGCCTTACTGGATGTTGATTGGCATCAGTCTGTGAGAAAACCTCTCGCTGTTGTAGCAGGTTCATCTAAAAGCGCGTGGATGTGTAATGATGTTGACGTGTTGATGCTGCAAGCTATTTTTCTACAGCTGTTTATTTCGATGGGCTCTGAGGGGGGCGGAGGTTACTGGGTCGGGGTGGGATGTGCAGATAGGGATGAACACATGGAGGGAGGGTTCTAGTGATGGAGGTGGATGGGTGTGGTCAGATGCAAGAGAGGGCAAAAGGTTGTTGATCTTTTTTTTTTTTTTCTTGATGTTGCATGCCAATCTACACATACCACTCTTTCTTTGAAATAACAGAGCCGTCGGTTTGGGAGACCATGTCGTCAGCGATCTCGGGCTCGGGGTCGTACTGGAAGGCGAGAGTCCGTTCATCATAATCGCGACTTTCTCCTTCATCTACGGTGAAATAGGGTCTCTTCAGATCCTCAGAGTTGCCGTCGAAATCTCGATCGCCGCCCTCAAAACCGCCGGGCCCGCTAATTTGTGCTGGCTTCTTTTCATCGTCCGAGTCATCTGGGTACTGCAGGTTCTTGGGCATTGGAGGATGAGCGGTCATGCCGCCGGCCTTGCTGTATCCATTCCCGAACACGTGCTTTTTGGTGCTGTAGTCACCCTTAAAGGTGCGCTGACGCCGCCGCAGGAAGAAGACGAGCAGCGCGATGGCGGCCACCAGCAGGGCCACCCCACCAACCGCGCCGCCGATGACAGCACCGGAATTATGCTCCTCCAGTGGGATCTCACGGCCATCAAAAGGCAGGGAGTTAGGGAATTCTGGGTAGGAAAACACAGATGGAAGGGGAGAGTGTGTCAGTGCTCTGGTGGGAAGGAGGTGCATTTGTGCAGGTGCTCATTTTTGATGAGGAAAGGAACATAGGGGAGGAGAAAGAAAAGGGAAGAAAGGAAGAAGCCCCCGCCCCATCCCACAACCACCCACCCACTCCCACAAAACCAATCCATTATGACAGCTTAACACAGAAAAGCAGAAGCTGAATGATTAGTCTCATCATGCATTTTATGTAAGGTACACAAGAACAAACACTCTAACCATTTTATAAGCAAAGATAACAAACAAAAGTCTTGAAATTAAGGACGCCTGTACACTAGAGCAAGGGCATAATGTTTTCATTTAGTGTGCATTGGGACCAGTTTCTAATACCCACCTAACATATTGTTTTCTGAATATTGGTTGTACCATGTTGCTATAGTTTTGGGTACAAAATTACATAAGGACAGAATTTGAACCATGGAATGTATTAATTAAAAGATTCAGTCGGATTGACCAAATGTACCTAATAGTACAACCCATCCTCACTACTAAGGCACCAAGTACTGAAGCACCTTGTGCTTCACTATTAAGGTACACCTAGGCCAAGGGTCTCCTCCAACCCTGCTCCTAAAGAGCCACCATCCTGCAGATTTCAGCTCCAACCCCAAACACAACCAAACCAGCTAATCAAGGCGGTTACTTGATAATTACAGGAAGGTGTGTTGGAGCAGGGTTGGAACTGAACTCTGTAGGACGGCAGCTCTCTGGGAGCAGGGTTGGAGATCCCTGCCCATTGGTGTCAATATACTGATGAACTTGGAACTGCATTGCTTTCAATCGCTTGCCTTATTCAACAGATTAAGACAGATTCAACATATATCATGAAGACCAAATTATAATTAAATGACAATAAATTTAGTATTTACATCAAAGGTTTTTCAAAGGATTTCCTAGTTCAGTATAGCAACTGAGGTATACCTTCAGCATCCTAATAGTGATGCTAAAGGCACTTAACCATGCTTTAGTTTTTGCCTCCTTGGGAATGAGAATGGGTTGAATATTAACTGGTGCTTCATTAGTGTTGCAGTAAATGTTAAAACTTACTTTCTGAATGTTCTTTTTTTTCTTTTTTTCCCTGATATGTCCTTGTCATGCATAAACCTTAAATTCATTTAAAATTTAAATTGATTCAAAGTATCGTCTGACATAGCGTAAACTCTAGTGCCTAGATGCCCTTGATCATTTAAGTAATTCACTGCAGCACTTTAATCTGGAGGTAAAGCTTGCGTTAAAAGTAACAATCAGCACTGATACACTTATAACAATAGACCAGACAGTTCTTTAAATCTGAGCGGCCTCAAAAATTATAATTCAACATAAGTACAGGTGGCTTGTATTTGAAGCTCTTGACCTTGTTGGCTTATATGTAATAAATTGTTTTATAACACACTCTTTTATTCTCCTAAACCATTCATGAAATATATTTATTTCTTTTTACTCAATGAATTAAAGAACATATAACGAACCCTAATGCTGCAGGTGAAAGGCAAAGCGAGCACAACCGCTTTTAAAAGTTCATAAAGTCTTTCTAATGACTGATGTGGTTTTTGCAGACATGCTGGAACATGAATCCCCTGCAAGGTTACTGTACATGGTTACAGCTGACATACTGCTTGTTTTTTTTTTTCAAAGCACACAAAAGGCATGCATCCAACAGAAAGCAACTGGCATAGCATGTAATAAGCCCATGCAAAAACCATTTCTTAAAAGTACCCACAGCATTGAGATTTGCAAACAGCAATTAGATTTGAAGAAGTAATTCACACACACTCACACACATACACAAAAGCAAGACATGCAACTTTTTTCAGCACTGGATCATTCACAATTGCTGGATTAACAGCTTACATGCGGTTTCTAAAGGCTTTTTTCACTCCTTGTAAACATAACCAAACCGCTCCAAGCACTACAACAGGTCAGTGCAAAAATCTGCCAACACTAAAATATAAAACATAACCAAGGGGTTCTCTAAAATGAGTTACAATGAGACAAAGCAACAAGCTACTGTATGTGTCATCTACAATACATTTTATTAGTCGTCACGTCCAAAATCCCAATCCAAATCAGAATGTCTGATTGGATCTGACTGTCACAATGAAAGAAACAAAGACATTCAAAAGTCTTCAATGAGCTCCTTCAAACTGCCTACAAATGTGTCTTTCACACATTGTGTTAACACTACAGTTGTGCATAGTTAGCAGCACAACACAACTAGACGCTAGACACCCTGCGTCATATTTCCAGTCTGAAGTCTATGCCATTTACATGTGCTAATAGAATATGCCGGTTAAAAAGGTCAGCGGCTGCATTGTGAAGGTTTCTGACTGCCTTATGCGACAGTGACTTATTGAATATAGGCAGTAATAAGGCGGTCAGGGTGAGCTGGATTTGACATATTCCAGCTCCTTAATGAGCTTCCATTCTAGACCTGGCAGAGCACCATCTGGTACCGACCACACATGGGGTGATGGTCAGATATTTCTCACTGACATGCTCAGACAGCTTGTGAAGTATTACGGTCATAAAAGGCAAAAACCTCTAGGGGTTGAATCCATCTCGATCTTTAATCTAAGAATATAAAGTTAAATGCTAATAGGGAAGGGAAAAGGCATAGCATACTTTCAGAGGATACACAAAGTGAACAAATAAAAACTTTTCTAGCTACACAAGCTCACATTCACATATTGTTTTGTTTTGTGCAATTCATAACACAATTCTAAAACCAGTATACTCTGTAAAAAACCTTTTTAAAGTTTGTAAATCAAAAAATATTTTTAGAATCTATTTTATAGGAAAATGCTATTTTAGTTTATCTACTTAATTTTATTTTAAATTTAATGTGTTACTTTCCATGATTGTGCAATTATTTGCAAAATTTATTAGCAGTTTCTGAGAGAAAATATTTTCTACACCAATTTTGATGCTACAAATGGTTCTATAGTGAGTTTTAGCATAAATATTCTGCTTCTATGGTCAGTTTTCTTTTTCAAGTGAACTATTGTCATGATAGGAACAGTTTGAAGAGAGCCCCGGTAAGAAATTGGTTAAAGTCAGTAAACTCTTGAAATGTTTATACCTAACCATACAGCAACGCATTAGTTTAAAGACACGGTTCTTTTAAGCTAACTCTATCGCCCCCTAGAGTGTGGAGGATAGTTACCACCACAGTACTTCTGCCCAAACATGAACTAAACATTTTGCCACTTTTGTAATTTGCTGTTATGATAGTAAAGAAATAGAAAATAAAATTCGGAAAAAGAGGGTAAACATAACTGATGAAAAAAAATAGACAGATAAATAGATAGATAGATAGATAGATAGATAGATAGATAGATAGATAGATAGATAGATAGATAGATAGATAGATAGATAGGCTTGCTGGTGTAAGATGGTTTTGCAAGGCCATTCACATTTTTTTGTTGCATTTCATTTATAAACTTTTGTGTGTAGCTTAATTAACCACCTATCTCTGTCAGGACACTCCTGTAAAATGCATTTTTAAACGCAAGGTTTCTTTCCTGGTTAAAAAAAGGTCTAACGATATAATGGGCTTTTAAACGATTTCATTTCCTGTTTTAACTCCATTAAACCATTATTTCAAATTCTCAAACACCTCTCATTAATGTTAATGGCAAATGTTAAGGCTAACAGGCTGCCGTTTCTCATACTGGGGGGTCAAGGGAACAATTTGACTTCTGAAGTCTTTCTCTCAAGTTTAATTACTGTGACACTCCACAGCTAAAGCCATTCAACCACAGGAACCCATTTATGCATACTCTACCTCCCTCTCTCTGCTTCTCCTTCCGCTGCTCTTTCTATTCTAGGTTTAGTCAGAGAGTGTCCACACTGCGGTTTGGCTGCCGGTGGTGCGACCACTCTCTCAGCTATCAGCTCTCAAGTATTAATCTGGCCTTTAATGGGATTAGACGAACTGGGGGCTTCATTATACTGAGAGAGAAAAATCCACAGGACTGGAAGAGTTGAAAGGACCAGTCTTCTTCCTCTAATGCATTCCTTTTTCCTTCAGTGCACCTTTCTGTCAGTATCTCCTCAGCTCTTGCTCCATCACTCTAATTGGTAAACTCGTTTTGTGCCCCTCATTTTTTTCCTGCTGAAGGCATGTGTTTATACTGCTACTATATTTATGACATACCATAACTAGCTGCGACCAGACAGAAGCATTAAAACTGCAAAATGACCCCCATGAAAAATTATAGCAGATTATTTCAAACTGGAGGCCCCTTATGAAGCGTATAAACATTTGCCACCCAAGTACGGTTTTGCTGAAAACATAAAAATTCATATGGAAAATGTGGCAGACTAAATCCTTATCTATGTAAAATCTCAATAAAATGAAAACTAATGCATGTTAGACTGCTACAAACATTATGTCAGACTAGTTTTATCATTTAGACTACTGTTATTTTAGTATCATTGAGACAACATTGAAATTTTTATATATATATATATATATATATATATATATATATATATATATATATATATATATATATATATATATATATATTTAATTTTTTATTTTTTTCATTTTCAATTTTCATTTTCATTTTAGTAAATTCTTTTGTGTTGTCTTTTTTTTTAGTCTTGATTGAATTTATTAATTTTTAGAAACTTTATTATTTTGTGATACATTTATAAGATTTTTAAAAACAAAACAAGCTGCATTTATTATTTATTTCCCCACAAAATCTGTTGCTCTACCAGAGAAGGTAGAATTTTTTTTTCTTTTCTTCCTTAGAAGAAAATGCAAACCTGAAATTTGTTGGTCCTCAATGACTTCCATTGTATTTATATTTTATTTATGATTAGCATTTTTCATTCTACCCAAGTCAATTACATGCTTACAACTGTTTGGTTTCCCAAATTCTTCAAAATACCATGTTTAATGTAACAGATTATTATTATTTTTTAATAATACAAATTGATGGTGAGTAAATGATGACAAAAAAATTCATTTTTGGGTGAACTATCCCTTAAAAGTGTTCCTTTAGTCCTGGTTGTATGCTATAGATCCTTTAAACGATCTTTAAAAAGACTCTATCGGGCACATAAGAGCTCTCAAATAATCAAAGGTATGGAGACGATAGATGAAGTCCTTGAAGACTTGATTTGCAAAGCGAATCAATGGCAGTATTCACCTTACAGCCAAAGAACCGAAGACATGATGGGAAAGAAAAGATGTTCCCATATCATCCCACTTCAAGACTCTGATTCTCCATATTTTTCTTAAAACACACATACTGCCCATCCTTGACAAATTATTTTATTTTAACTGAACTATGGAAGCTCAATGCTAATACAGTTAGCATTAAAGTAGCAAGCTCTAGCTGAAAAATAAATAAATAAATAAGAAAACAAAACCAGCTACGCTATTTATGTGTCATTCATTAACTCAGGAACTACGTCTTCCACATATATTGTGTGTGCGCCTGTTGTTAATCACACAGGACTAATCATATTACCACAACGCTAATAATTCAGCAGTCTCTGGCTGCTTTTCTTCATCGGATGTCAGGGAAGCGGAGCGAGGTGACAGACACGTAGCGTGGTTGCGAGAGGGGTGGTGTGGGATCTCAGACTTCAATGCCATGTCGCCAACGGCTACACCTGCCAGAAGATAGATAAAACCTCACTCACAGTGTGTCTCCAACTACCCTGATACCATTAAAGCTGACAAAAGAAACCGCCTATTAACAACCCTCTGGGAATATGCAGATACTGCCGTAACCTTGAGTTGCGGTGGACAAACAGAGCCCTGTTGAGATTAACTGGTCGAAGAACCATGAAAAACCTCAATTCAATCAAAACGTGTGGATTAATAATGTGTGACGTGTGGCGTTGCAGTCTTCCAAATGATTTTCTGTTTGGCTAATCATTAACTGGTTTTGAATTTCATCTCTAGTTAGCATTTACATTTATTTACATTAATTTTCTTCCATACCAGCATGTCTTCGTGAATGTGTATAATCTGTTGTGACAATTACTAGCGGAAAAACATGGTCCAACATATGTTCTCCAAGAAACGTGGAGATAACGTAAATTAAAACACATAAACAAACACTAAGCTTCCACGCTAATAAAGACACTGGCTTGAACATACGCTTAACAGCTACTTCATAAAGAACATGTATTCACAAAACGCCATCTATAAATACATTGAATAAAACAGATAAGTAAAACAAAAGTTTCAGTCAGTCAGGTGGCTGCCATCACTGTCATAAATCTAAATGAGCTGATGAGCTGCTCTGCTCGTCTTATGTGAGATTGACGACACTTCTGAATTTAGCTCTCACCAGATGGAAGATGTGTGTGAAGCAAACAGCATTGTGCGAATGTGCGGGTGTAGTATGTGTGTGAGAGAAAGACTCCGGGGGAGTTCAGGGGTATGAAATACTGTTGTTGGTTACTAACTAGGGTGCGTTTTCTCACTCAGACACCTCCATGCTTTTGATCATAATTTTAGAGTGATGTTCAAATTACTATTAATTAATCAACCAACACTACAGTAACTACATTAACAGTCAAATACCTTTCGAAACTATACAGAAACACCCTCGCAATGACTTTCACTTACATTTTGTAGAGAAAATTTAAAAGGGTCATATGATGCTGCTAATAAGAACATTATTTTGTGTATTTGGTGTAATGAAATGTTTTAATGCGGTTTAAGGTTAAAAAAAAATATATATTTTCCACATACTGTACATTATTGTTTCTTATCAATGCCCCGCCTCTGAAACACGTCGATTTTTACAAAGCTCATCAGTCTAAAAAGTGAGGTGTGCTGTGATTGGTCAGCTATCTAGTGCATTGTGATTGGCCAAATATCTCAAATATCGCGTGTGACGGAAATGTTACGCCGTTTAACATATTGTGATGCCCTGTCTGCTCCAGGCATGACGAAGCAGATATCGTCTTCTTTTTTTTAAAGGCCAAACAAAGTAGTTTCGCTTTTACAGTGAAACACACAGCATCTATACGACATGACAACACTACAACAAGAATAAAAGATATGCTTCTTTCTTTGCGTGAACATCTGGGCAGCGTTATGCAAATCTTCCCACACTGTGACATAGACATGTGGGGGCGTGTTAGAATGAGCCGTTTTAGGAGGGCGTGGTTGACTCTTAACTTTTATAAAGAATATCTCTTTGGGTTTCAGACTTCAGTCTTTGCAACTTTACAGATCTTCTTTATACACCAAGAGCTTGTAACACTCCAAAGAGAAAGGAAAAATTGAAAGCGCATCACATGACCCCTTTAAAAATGTACAAGTCTAGTTATTATTAGTCACGAACAAAGCTGTCCCTGAACTCATAATTGAGGTATCCTCAGTGGCCCATCACATTCATTTCCCTCACTGTCCTGTATCTTCACACCATTCCAATGCATTATGTTGCCTGAGAGAAAATTTAATTGTGTGATTTTGGCTCATGTGATGGAAATAACTAATGGCTTGGAGTCTTTTTATTTTTTATGTTTATTTTCTTTTTACTAAAAAGAAATGTGCTGTTGCTAAACCGAATGTAAAAATGATGTGAAAATGTGACTATGATGGTCTTTTCTCTCTATGTTTAGTCAGAGCTTGAATATGGAATTTTATTTATGGAATATTAGGACTGTTAATAAACTGCGCTAATGAATTGCTATTACTCTAATAATAATTTAACCGTTTATATTAGAAATAGTTGAATATTGCCGAAATTTATAAGATGTGATAAAATTATTCACACACACATTCTTTTTTTCCCCCTCTCTCTCTTTAGCCAGATCTCAAGTATGGAGTTTTCTTTATGGAATATGTTAATATACTGCAATAATGAATTGCTATTAAACTCATATTATTTTTGTAGTTAATTTTGGAATTTAGAATTTGCTAAAATTTGACTAATTATATTCCATCAATATAAAACAATTAATGATTCAATAACATACAAACAGACATATCAATCAACCATCAAACTACATTTTAAAATGAATCGTCTGTTTACTGGGTGATGGCTGGCTAAAGGTTTGCAGCTGTGTGGTGTGTTTGAGCATGTCTGTACAAGCAGCATCACGGTGCAGGAGTCTATTCACATTCCTAACCTCCATCAGCATCATTTCTACACAACAGAATAAATGTCCAGCTGAGGCAGGGAGACTAGATGAAAGCGAATATAAAGACAGGGAAATCGTGCAGCAAGAGATGTGTGCAGAATATAGTGAATGAGAAAAAAGAAAAAAAAAAAAAAAAAAAAAGAGGGAGAATAAGAAAATGAGAATGACATAAAAAGAGAGTTAGGGAGGGCCGGTGATGGAGGAGGATGTGTTTACTCAGTAATTCAAGTGAGAGACAGTGAGAGAGTGAGTGTGAGAGAAAGAGAGGGGGAGACAGAAATTGCTTGTTACTCTCCTGACTGGATTTGCCCAAGGTTGTGAAGTCATGGAAATGTAATGCTGCCACAAAGGATAAATCCTCATCAGCGGGCTAAACTCAACAAGCAAACTTTCTCTCCAGAACACCACACAAAAGGCTCCTTCTCTTGCACTTTTCCTCCATCCTCTTACAAGCATGCTATCATTCCTTTCCTTTCTTCCTTACAAGGCATTGCACTTTAGCCAAATATGGCCTAAAGGAATATTCCGGGTTCAATAAAAGTTAAGCTCTGTTGAAAAGTTTTGTGATATGCTGCCAATTACCTCAGAAAATAATTTTGGCTTGTTCATCAGTTTGTCACAATGATCAGTCATATTGGTTTGGAACGACATGTGAGTTAGTGAATGTTAGTTTTTTTTTTTTTTTTTTTTTTGCATGAACTACCCCATTGAATATCACTGTAAAAATGTCAGCCTTTAAAAGTGAGTCTGTGCTGAGTGATAACATGACAGAAAACTGTTGACATGAAGAGATGATGACATTCAAGGCTCTGACCTCAACTCGTGCTGGCATCTGCAGCTCACAAGAGATTTTCTCCAGAGAACGGGGTTGGATTTTTAGACATTCTACCGAAGCGCTGGTCTAATCTCATTTAGCTGCGACATCCTCGTATCAAACCATTTCTCTTCCTGATAGATAATCGGAATGACTGAGAATCATAACGGCACGTGTGGCTCTTGCAGAACACAATAAATCGTGGCTTGCTATTTCTAAGCTGATATGGATGAGATTTTGACCAAATCAAGACCAGATTAATAATTATTTTAGCAGATGAGCTGCACTGTTTGTCAAAATGCAAACATGTCGTCTTCATCTGGCTGTCAGGAGCAGCTGATGTCAGGAGAGAAGAGAGGAGGAAGCAAGATTATATGAGGAAAGAAGTGAGGCGAGCATCTGTTTTACTGTTGCTTATATCTAGGTTTAGAGAAATGTCTCAAATAATCCTAGATTAAATCACTTTTGAAAATGTCATTTGGTGTAACAATCAAGTAACAAATAATATCATACTTTCCTTAAACCTGGAATACACCATTATTCTATTTATTATTATTATTATTATTATTATTGTTATTTTTATATTTTGGAGAATCGCACCACATGACTAACCTATGCTTGTCATAAAGTCAAATTATCTGAAATTTATTTTAAGGATTAACTGGCCCTATTAACCATGATATTAACTATAACTATTAAATAATTTCTTGTTTTGTTGGTCGCACCACATGACTGCTTCATTTGCCTGGAAAAAAAGTTTTTTAAATATTAATAAGCAGTGAACATTTTTTGCCAACCTACTCAATAATGTTTGTTTGTTTGTTTGATTGATTGATTATTTTAAAGTAAAAACCCTAAAAAAGACTTGCATTCCTATTATAAAAATAAATAATATTTATATTATATAATATAATAATAAAAATATATTTATAAGAATAACAAATACATATTATTTTGTATTTATTTATTTATTTAATATGCTTATCACAGAAATGAATTCAAATCACTGTATTTATGAAATTGCATTCTTTATGTATTTTTTTTTTTTTTTTTTTATACATTTAGCCAAATATGGCAGTGTGGAAGTATTTAAAACTGTCTGTTGTATCCATTGTAATTTTTTGTCTATAGTGAAAGGTTTTTTTTTTTTTTGGAAAGATGCTTTGTCAGCTGAACAGTCAATATGTTGTTAAACAAGAGTTCTATCCATTGAACACACTGTACTTCTATCTCTCACAGCCATGTTTTCATTCCTGTCAAAAATTAAACATGACTCTACTTTGACTAAGGTTAATGCTTGTTGCTGCATATTTATATAAATAAACTACAAAATAGCGTAGAGACCATTTTTGCTCAGAAATTGCTAGAAAATTTCACAATCATTTTCCAAGAAATGGCAAGCAGCACAATGCAGTATGGAAGCCTTCCTCTCTGTTGTTTTTGGGTCTATTTTTTCCCTGATAATTTTGGTACGCTCTGTCTAATGAGTGACTCACCGCCAAGGCTCTGACCTTGGGTTACTGTCTGACCCACTTACTCACCCTCCCAGGACTGATGCTCACAACAGTAACAGACAGCGTGATGACAGGAGGAGGGGAAGGGAAGATGACGGGGGGCTGATCACTGCCAGAGAAAACTCTGCACTGGCTGTGTGTCCTGCAGTGTGACTACTCCACCACAGACTGCAAATCTCCTCCCACAGAGAGCAGAAAATGGCCTCCTTGCTAGGAGGGGACAGGGGCGTCATAAATCGCAGATATGCGTTGTAGCTGTTTTCAGCCCTTTGGGAACATGCACATCTGCCCGTGATGTAGCAGAGGTGGTATGAGGGAGAGGAGGACAAATCAGACAAGTATTAAAAATAATGGGAGAAATCATAAAATTTACTGTAGGATTTAGAATTGCTTTTAAATTTCACAAGTTTTGAAGTAGAAAGACTGCAATAGTATTTTCTTGTAAAACATGCTCCTATAATCCAGTAATTATTTACAACTTTGAAATAAAATAAAATAAAATGATTAAATGCTATTAATGTCATACGATTTTGATTAATTGATTAATTATCGTAGTGAAATTTGCTTATACATTGTGTTGCACTACACAGATTTTGTCCAATTATATGTTGTGCAAAATACAGGATGTCCTGCCCCCCGTCATTCCACCTGTAGTCAACTAGCAAATCTTTGTTCATAGGTGGGGTGTAACTAAAGCCTACACATATTTCTCACACAAACTGGAAAATATATCAACAAAGGACTGAAAGCTGCAGTCATTGAGCGACTTCAAAGGGACTGACTGTAGCTCTTAAAAAAAGTCTCTCTCAAACTCTCAGCAGAGAAAGAGACCGAAAATGCAAAAAAAAAAAAAAAAAAAAAAAAAAAACTACAGAAAGGACGATGTGCACATGCTAATATCTCATTTGGATAATGAGGCAGAAGCTTAGTGGGAGCTGAAAAGTGGAAGTCACTTCCTGTAGAGAGCAGAGCAGGCCTGACTTCACACTCCACCAGTCCAGCACACTCAAAACTCGCCCAGGTGCTCGCCCGCCGAGACTCGTGGGACGCGGCAACGCTCGCCCGCAGCTGGGTGGCACAGACCCCCGACACGCAGCTTTGAGCTTGCTCTTCAATCGCCTTGACAGCCACGTTGTCCTTGTGGTGAGAGTTTAATGATACACAAAATCCACATGTACGTCCTGCGGAGGGATGAATTATGCAGCAGGCAGCGTGTGGGAGCTCACAGTGTCATATCAGTCCGACTGAGACCGATTCCGCAATGACAAGCAAGACAAACAAATTTCACATCGCTGGAGGGATGTCCCACCAAGCAAGACATTAAAATGCCTCATCAGGGTGATACTCAGAAAGAAGGAGAAGGAGTGAAAGGATGAACGAGAGGGATGGAGACAAGGAAACAAAAAAAAAAAAATAAGTGGAAGTGACAAGGAGTGAGGTTAAATTCAGGTAAGACTAAGACAAATAAGCTAATTTGAAATGAAAACTGATCCTATTTGATTGCTTCATACACATCCCTGGTCTTATTGTGATCAAATGATATCTTATTTCAGTCATTTTAAATATGATTAGATGCTTTACAGAAGTAAAATGAGTTGCCAACATTTGATTAAATGATGAAATGTAGTAGATATATAAAATCACAGTTGTGAAAAATAGTCCCAGTTATGAGATAAAACTAATTAGGAGAAATTGCAAATTTGAAAAATAAACACAAATTTTGGAAGTCAGTCACAATTACGAGTAATAAAGTTACAATTATGATACATGAAGCTGAAATTATGATAAAGTTGCAATTTTGAGAAATAATCCCACTTGTAAAGTATGAATATGAAAAATAAAGCTGAAATTATAGGAAAAGAAGTTGAAATTATGACAAACACAGCCAAAAAATAAAGAAATGAGAAATAAAGTCATAATTGTCAGATATAACATCGCAACAATGAGAAATAGAGTCGCATCTGCATGATATAAAGCTGGAATTTTAAGATATTACTGAAGGTAAGAATTATGAAAAAGAGAACTGTGATATAAAGTAACAACTGTGAAATGCAAAGTTGGAATTATGAGATTTACAATTTGAATTATGAGACAAAGTCGTAGTTATGAGATAAAATTCCAATTAAGAGAAATAAAACTGAAACGATGAAAAGGTTATTTTTCAAAATTATGAATTGCGAACCTGACATTCTGGAATATAAATTCAAAATGAGAAATAGTTCTATTTGTGAAATACAATTGTAATTTGGACGAAAAAAAAAAAAATGTTGAAATTATTACAAAATGTATGAGAAATAAAGTCATAACTATGAGATAAACACAACTATGAGAAATAAAGTTGCATTTGTGAGATAAATTTGACATTTTAAGATATTAAATACCAATTGATGATAAAGATACAATGAAATTTAATTAATTTTTAGTCTGAGGTAGAAATAAACATTTATTAAGAACATAAACAGCTGACGTGTGCGAAGTCTGTCCCTCACACGGTCCTCCTCAAGGGCCATAAGAACAGCAGATATCATAATTCCTCATACGTGTGACCAGCTCTGCACTCGCTGGGATTTGTATAATTGGAGTTTTGTATGGCGAATCAGCCCTTTGCTCCGAATCGCAGCGTGAATGAATTTCAAATGAAGCCTGTGTGATGTCAGCGGAGGCTAGCAATATATTAAAAGCCCTGACGTTTCCATGCAAATGAAATGCCTCTCAAATGACCTCTTATCAATTCATATCCCAAGCTATCTCTCGCCTTTTCTTTGTGTCGGTTTCACTTTTTTGGTGCCGTTTTGCTGTCTGCCGCTCTCTTCCTTTTCATCCTTCATATTTTGCTCCCTTGTCAAGCCTGGGAGGACAGAACATGTGACAGGAGCGAACGAAGAGCAGGGAGATGCCAGGCCTTGACTCAGCCACTTATATAAAAGCCAGAAAACACCCTCCGTCACTCCGTTCCTACATTCACCCTCATGCCTCAAGGGCTCGCTTACATTTCTATTTTACTCAATGGTCTCAAACGAATCCCAATATTGGGTCCACTCAAGCATTTCTTCCAGCGACAAGTATTCCTTTATTTATTTATACTTTGGTTGGTGTGGCTATGTTTTATTCATCTCATTTTCACCTTGTGGTGGGCATTTTTCTAACTCCCCTCAGCCTTTTTTCTCTCCTTCTGGTTCTTCCTCTCATTTTGAACTTCACTGTGAGGGATTGCTTGCTCAGGCGAGCGTGAACAGTTGTCAGCGGCGTGTAGAGGCACTAAGCTAAGCGGTCTTGGCTTCTTAAACGGAGGGGAGCTAAGTCACCTATGCCATATTAACCCGTGTTGTGCAACACGGCTGCAAACAGGTGACATCATGGGCCTTCCTGACCTGGATGGGAGATCAGAGTGTCACGAAGTCATTTTATAACAGCAAGCACACACAGAAATTAAAACTAATGCCCTATGATTTCTGTGATGCTCTAAACATGGATGGAATCACACAGTCCATTCATAAAAAAAGTGGAATTCACAGTATAATGTAGAATATCATGGATTTTTTGTGTCCGTGTATATTAAAGCACAAAATAGCTGCTCTTTAAACATATTCAAGCACACATTATGCTCTGTGTTTTTAGTGTCTGTCGTCTCAAAATACTAAGACATGAACTTTATCTCCAGGGCTGCTCTGAGAGTCACTTCACCAGCGATTCACCATTTAATTTGATAAACCTCGATATAAGGCAGATATAAGCACAGAAGCAAAAATGTTTTCAAAACAACCCGTCAAAATAAAGGTTCAGTGTAATTTGACAAAATTGTGACAGAAATACATAATCACTGTACAGCAGAACATACTTCTCAATGTAATAATAATAATAATTATTATTATAAATTACATTTTTTATTTTTTAATCAACTAAATTGATTAGATGTTTTTTGATTATTCAAAATTTAATAAAATCATTACAATGGAACCCAAAAACATAAAATCAGAACACTCAATTTGGGATAAAAGTGCCCTAAAAATATTTATTTTTGATAAACTTTTAATAAATCATTGTTAAATTCTATGCGTTTCATAATTTTAATTAATTGGACATGCTTTCTGATTACAAAAAAGTAATTTAACCGTTAAAAAGAAATGTTTTTTCACATCATATTACTGTTTATTGAGTAGTTCTGAGGGTGAGATAAGCAAAAGAGACAGAGGAAAAGGCAGAAAGAAATGAGAGAGATAAAGCAGATGGAAAGAACCACACACTTGCCCTCTTCTCTTTCTCAGGCGTGATAATTAGATAATTACGGGACCATCTTACACCACTCATTCTTACTCACTGTTCACATACATATGAGACTAGCGGTCTTCAACACTTCCCACACAAAAAACCCAACACACAGTTTGAAAAGACTTAAGCAGTCAGCACATAAATCTGCTCACCCATTTCTTTAATTACAGATCCAAACGGTTCTTCTGATTGAGGAATCTCTTGAAAACTATCCGCTTTGTCAAAAAGTAATTTCATTAGACAAAGCTGAAGGAAATGCATGTCATAAATATACAATTACTGTAGTAACATTAATGCAAATGAGCCTGACCTTGAAAAAAACAAAAACAAACAAAAAAAAAACACTAATAACTTGATTCAGTTAACAGATTTAATTGTTAAGTTTGTGCTCTTGTCAACCATTTTCCAGAGAAAAAGATAAAAGATTAGGCAATTTATTAAAGGTAGAATTATTTAAGTTTTTATAAAGTTTACTCTTTTTTTATATTTTTATTGAGTTTATTATTATTTTGCTGATATTCAGGTAAGTTACTTATGCATGCATGCATGCATGTAGGTATGCATTTATTTATTAAATAAATATATAGATTCAGGGGCAAGTTGTCACCAATTTAATGTACTAATACAATATCTCATGGCCAAAACAAAGGTTTAATATTTTCGTATGTTACCTTTAAGTGTTTTTCATCACTCAAATCAAGCGTTTGATATTTTTGTATTTAAACTAACATTGCCTTATTCATTTTTGTGTTGCATTTAATTAATTAATTTATTTACTTATTTATCTAGCTGAAGGACCTGTAACCCCATATCCAAAGCAGATGATGTGAAAAACCAATAACAGTTTTTGCAGAGGATTTTGTTTCAATTTCTAGAGTCTATTGTAAAATCTCAAAATCATTTTCCTTCTAACTGTACATTAAATCTAAAATATCTTATTGACTGGCTGCGACTGTCTTATGTTCCACACACTAAGTGTGAACAGACAAATTGCTTGTCAATGAAAACTTGGTTAAGACATGCTGTAATAGGCTATTTAAATGCCGTTCACAAAAGGTCAACATGTTCAATGAACAGTTTTTTTTTTTTTTTTTTTTTCTGAGCAGTAAAGCTGGAAATGTTCAATAGCACAATACCCTTCAAAGTGTGTGTCTACATTCAACAAAAAACCTGTAAATCTAGTGTAAAAAAAAAAAATATATATATATATATATATATATAAATTATATATATATATATATATATATATATATATATATATATATATATATATACACCCTACTGATAGCGCTTACAGATTCAGTTTTTATTTTATTTTATTTTATTTTATTTTTTTATCCTGATTGTGGCATTAGGGAAACCGCTAGCACAGTTAGGTGGCCTGAAAATGAACCTAGCATAAAATTGTTTAACACTCCTCATGCATTCAACTTCAGCTATAAAGCATTCACTCCACTTATCTTCAAATCTCCAGAGAGAAAGAGAGCGAGAGATAGTCAGCATGAGAGATAAGATGAAAGATTCAGTTCTGAAGAGCTTTGTCAAAGCACTACTGTTAATCTACAGCACATGAGACAAGCGATCAAACAACTTGACAAATTACGCTCCTCAGAGCTTTTTAAAAGTGTATCGTACAGTGAAGCAGATTTTTAATCAAGATGCACTGGGGTGGGTCAAGGTACTTGAGATTCAACCCAGTATATCTAGTGGAATCTACTACACCCCATTTGTAGATTTCCATTCAATTGTGTGCAGCGTAACCGCGTTTGACGAGGTGAATTTCAATGGAGCCAGATGTATATTACTCCATGTCTGGGCACCGAATGCTGTTGTTCCATGCATGCAGAGCACAGGTCATATGGAATGCATTAGTGGCCACAGGGTTTGGGTAAATTTCCACCAGTATAAAAGACGGCTACTGGACAGTCACTTGTTTTCGTGTGTTTTTATTTGGAAGACGCCTCATTTTGAATTCTGCCGTGCCTGAATATTAAGTATAATCCAGTCTGAAGCAGAGCTCAGCAAGGCCTGTCCATAGCTGTTCGGGAGAAGAGAGATTGCGTTTGAAGTTTATGAAGCATCAGCACACGCTTTAACTGAGCCTTCCAGTGCTAATGCTAATTCAATCTAGCGTAGAGAGAGAGAGGGGGAAAACCACAGGAAAACATACAGAGAGAGAAATAGAGGGACTTTTAGAAAGCACTCTTCATTTTAACACAAATTTAGTCAAAGTTTTTTGTTTTTTTGTTGAAAAGAATTCTTACATTTAGTCAATACTTTATTTTGTGTTTATTAATTTTATTACATTTCAGTCTGACTGACATGGTATATTATTACAGTCAACAAAACAAACATTTTAGTTAAATGACGCAAATGTGTTCCTTTGAAAGTCTCTAAACTATCTTTTCCCGACTCAATATTATGTTTTATGTGTTTTATGTGTTATTGAATAATTTAACGGTGTGTCTATTTACACTAAGTGCAAATAGCTCGCCTTGTTGGCAGAAGCTATTTACACTAACTCCGCCCACCAACGTGTGATTCGGTTAGTCAACATTACGGAAGACAGTCAAAAGCTGTCAATTCCAGTGGCGCACATGGTAAAATGTGTGTTGTGTTTATTTTGACGTGATCAACCCGGGTTCGAATCCGCATTTTGGCAAACTTTTTTTTTCTCCCTTTTCAAATTTCAAATCACATTAGAAAAGCTTTTATTTTCAATGAAAATGAAGTAAATAATCAAAAAGTTGAAAACATAGTATTGGGTAGGGTAAGGGTAGGTGTAGGGGAGGCTTTATTGTCCCAATAAGGTGGCATCCATTTTATAATTTGAATTAAAATGAAAATTTACACTCAATAAGGTATTATTGCATACTGTTTTATAATGTACTACAATACTGATGTGCAGATAATTGCCACTATTTGCAATAAGTAGTATAAATAGCAGAAAATTATACTATTTTAGCAGTGTAAATAGAATATATAGCTATTTGCACTTAGTGTAAATAGCATATCGCTAAGAAAATATGCTATTTTCACTTAGTGTAAATAGCATCTAATTGCTATTTGCATTTAGTGTAAATAGCCTCTATCACTATTTACAATTAGTGCAAATAGCCGCTGCCATAATTTAAATTCAGTTTTTAATATATTTTTACTGTTTAAAATCATTTTATTGTCATTGCATTGCATCTGAACATTTCTGACACATTTTTGCTGACTGGATTAACACTGGTAGACAGAGAGAAAAACTTGTTGGTAACACGCAAAAGAAACAGAAAGCAAGAATGAGAAAGAGAGCACAGCTGTTAAAGGTGAGATCTCCACCGTTTCATCTTCACAATGTTATCATCTCTTCCACACAGTCTCGCAGCTGTTGCGAGCTCCTGCAAAGGCTTGCCAGCCTCGCCACGTGCTTCACACACAAAACTCTCCTTCTCCCAGGTGCAGCCAGGCGAACAATGGACATCCGCTTACGCAGTTCACAAGAAACCGCGGCAGAGACGTGGTGCTCGGAGTAAGCTGCGTCCCTCTGGCACAGACACCATCTTTGCCATTGCCCCAACGTTGCCAATACTGGGGGAGTCGGTCACGTGGAGGCTTCAGTTCTCACATGGACTCATTCAGAAGCGATGTGTGTGGAACTAAATGAGCGCAGAACACTGTTTTACAGTGTTTGAGTGGGCTGCTTTTGCCAGAGGTATCACTTCCACTCTTGCTATGAGAATGAGGCCGTAATAGCCCAAATGTGCTCTTTTGTGGAGAGGTTTCCCTGTAGCCATGATAAGAACAGATGGAAAAGCCTTATTAGCATCTCTTTTGGCCATGCAGGCCACGGTACAAAACTACAGGGACCATAGAGCTGCTGCGGTGAAAATTTACAGACAGTCAAGGAGGTTTTGCATTGTATCCTGGACTGACTGCGATTAGATTATGCCATTGTACTTTAAAGTCAACATGAGCTGTTTGCAACCCATTTTACTTCTGCAACCTGGGTCTAGACAATCAGCAATAAAAATTAGCAGTGCAAGACTTGATTTTATCCATCAGGCATTGATTGAAGTAGCTGTTATACACCAGAATGGAACCAGATGGTAGGAGGATTGAAGAGTAAGAGAGATTCAAGACATCAGCCAATAAGACAATTCATTTGAGAGGCAAAGCAAATTATTACATTTAGATTACTAACATTTTTGGAAGCAGAATAAGACCAGGGATGTGCATTGAGAAAGTAAATATAGGGTCCATTTTGATTTCATGTTGACTTTAAAACAAAAGATTCTGCAGTGACTACAGTCCTCAATGCATTGTGCGTAGGCCGAACATCTCAGTCATGGTTATTAATGAAATACTCAAAGGAATGTGAATGAGATTAATATGGAGTCGTAAAGGGAGAACAGCTGCTGCCATGGAAGTTGTGACTACAAATAAAACTAAAAAATGAACTCATAAAAAAGGCATGATGAAATTGAAAGATTCAACACTGCAGATGAGCACAGCGTATAGAATATTTAAAGCCGCAGTGTGTCATTTCTGCACCACTGGTGGCACCAGACAAAATTGCAAAACTAATGACTATTTCCCAAACATGTCTTTTATTGTTCAGTCAACCAGGAAGCCTCAAACTCACGTCACTGTTTGAGCCAGGAGTTGGCAAGTTGAACACCACAGTGTTTACACTGCCTGCAAACAATTACCTGCAACTGTCTTGCACAAAAAAAAAAAAAAAAAAAATATTACACCTGAAATACATCACACCAACAATCCCTTTTCATAAGTATTATTTTGATACTTAAATATCTGTGAGCTCTCCCACAAACAGAGAGGGAGAGAGACAGGTTCAACGACCTCCGGATGGAATGATCCATCAAAGGATAGACGTTGCCATAGAGGAGGGATCTATCAGCAAATGGGCACATGCAATGCGGAAACAATCCCCAGGCATTGCCAAACAGAGGTCGGAAAGAACAAATAAGGCTTTCAGTGCATGTTCTGCTGGCGACCTTTGGACAGCGAGAAGGGTAGAGGAGACGTGCAACTTTCTTTTTAAACTTTTTTCTGAAGAGAAACTTCCTTCTGTACAAGGGGATATGGAACTCATATGGAAATGTTTCACAAATGGGGTGTACTTAATAGCTTGAGTGTTTCTCCTAAAGATAAAATGGATGCTTTTGATAAAGTTTCCTGCTTCCCATATTTTTATAACTATATTAATCTCACAAGCATGTTCAGAAGAGATCCCATTCCATAAAATAGCAGATATTGCAAATGAACTGCAACTCCAAACCTATATATATATATATATATATATATATATATATATATATATATATATATATATATATATATATATATAGTCTTTATACCTGTACACTATTGTCATTCATTTTATACTTCTATTCTCTTAACACTGTAAAGCCTTACCCCCAATGGAATAGTTTTATTGAATTAGACTAAACTACACTAAACTAAACTAAACTAAACTAAACTAAACTAAACTAAAAATTTGCATATGTGTTTTTTGTTGAGTATCATATTTGATACATTGCCACTCTACATCTCTCAATAATAAGTCTTAGTGAAATGATTTTTAATGCTTAGGTTTTCATCATTGGGGGACAAAATATATTGTATATTGTGAAGAATGCAATACAATGATAATGTTCTGGATAATAAAGTAAACCTAAGTTGCCTCAGTCCCATAAGTGTTCTTGAAATATTACTAACAATATAAAAGCGTTTACTTTTAAAAATAAGCAAATATTTCACTGCAAAAAGACATGTGTACCACAACCTGAAGGGGGCGTTTTAATAATTATACTATACAATCTTTAATTGCTCAAATGAAAATCTCCTGGAGAAATATCTAAGAAAAAGTTGAGGCTTGCGTGAAATTTAATAGATAAACTATAAAAAAAATAAATAAATAAAATTTACCACTGCAAAGTACCAAAGTTCTGTAGACTCACATCGTGACCTATTGCTGAACTCTCACCATTTCCTGCCCTGCCGTTTTGAAAACGATCAACAGCATCTCTTCCAAAGCAGACGTGCTCTACACATATCAGCGGCGGAAATTTCCCGCCTGCAAAATATTTTCCTTCACCACTCCTCATTCAATATCAGCCATTCAGACTTCCATTAATGCATTGCCTGTGCCTGCAGAGCGTATCATCAAAACCTGCCACGGAATGAGATGACATCACCGCATCCGCAACACATCACCAGAAACTCCAGCTGAGACGCGGCGGGACGACGAAGGCCTGAAAGTTTACACGCAAACACACCCACGCACACAAATAAATGCAATGACGGAGAAAAGCCAAGCCGTCGACTCCGGCGTGCAAAGCTATGCATGTTAAAAGCTTCCCATTGAAGCAAAGCGAGAGGTGTACAAGCTATTATCAGAACAAAACTGCAGAAGCCTCCGCTCTCTTTAAATATTAGACCAATTTTGAGGTTCTGCTTGGCAATCTAGAGCAGCATCACCTCCTTTCATTATCAACTTTTGTTCTTAATGTATTGCAAAGCCTGAAGAGCGAACTACATGTGTTTGATATGACAATTAGAGTGAAGGCAGAGGAGCGGCTCCAGTTTTGTTCTGTTTTTGTTTGTAGTTCTTGTTTTCACCCAAGTAAAGGCGGAGAAGACGGAGAAGATGTGGGAGGCGAAAGTAGCTTGGAGAAATGTGAGTTTGTTGCAAAGTGCCTGTGATCAATACTAAAGAGGCAACAAAAAAGTGATGCCATTTTGGGGAGAAAATGACAAGAGTGCTTTATTCTGTATCTGAGCATCTGTCTGTGTGTGAGTGAATTTTGTGGCTTCTGGCAACGTAGCCTGATGTGTGATGTGACTGTGAGAAATTAAAGAAAAGGAAATGACAGCAATTTCTTCTTCTTTACTGTCAGGCCGTACCATAGGTAGGAGGCCAACCTCCATAAATGCATCGGTGCAAAAACAATGCATGTGCAGGTTTCAACATGCACAAAAAGTATTTTGACACTACAGCCACACGTCAGATGTTTGAATGCCATTTGCCTTCGATAATAAACTAACAAACCAAATAGCTGGTATTTTAAAGACAGCACACTAACACTTTTTTTAACGATTGGATTAAAAATGTCATAAAAATAGCTTTCTGACTGTCAATCAATTTTGGATTAAGAGACAGGCAAATGCATTTTTATTTAGACTGCCGAAGGTAAATTAAATCTGAATTATATCAATCTTATATAGTGAAGAAAATGTATTAAATATAATCCTTTTTTTATTATATATATATATATATTTATTAAATATAATCTTTTTTATTATATATATAATAAATATAATATAATATATATATATATTCATTTTGAGATTTACTGTAATTTATTTTGCTGACAGCCCTGGTTGTAATAAAAAATATATTGTAATAAAATTGTAATTGTAATAATATATATATATATATATATATATTATATATATATATATATATATATATATATATATATATATATATATATATATATATATATATATATAAATTAATAAATTATAATAATTATAATAATATAATAATAATAATAATAATAATAATGAATAATAATAAAAATGTACTTTATAGAGAATATACATCTGTAAAAATATAAATTAATATACTTTTCTGGAGAAAAAAAAAGAGAACAAAAATACTAACAAAAAATGTATATATATATATATATATATATATATATAATATATATATATATATATATATATATATATATATATATATATATATATATATATATATATATATTTGATTTATTTATTTATTCCTCAGTGATCATCAGTGCTCCATTGCATCAAAAAACCCTCGGCTTAAGTGTTCAAATACTTTTTGTAGCCCCTGTATCTGTGTGTTTGATGAAGATTGTTCAACGGAATTGTAAATGAGCTTGTAAAATAAAGAATTCTTATTGTACTGCTCTTTGTACTGTTCAATTCCTACAAAACTCACATTTCTGGAGCTGCAATCACCTGGGCCCAGATTAAAGCTTTTCCAGCACCAACACACACTTGATAACTCAGATAAGCATCCGTAACTTACCCGTCACGTTGACCTCTACCAGTCCAGAGCGTGTGCCGATGCTATTGGTGGCGTCACAGACGTACGTCCCTCCGAACTCATAGGTCACTGGGCCTTTGAAGAACAGGGTGTTGTTCTTGATTTCAATATTGTTGGGAAGCGATCCATTCAACCTGAGAAAAACAAACAGATAATATTTTTTAGCTAACCCGTATGGAAACAGAGTTGGCTTGGAGATAACACCAAATCACATTGGGTAAGACTGGGATGGTAGGGTAATATCAGTAGATCAACTGTTACTATGAGGACAGATTCAATCTTCTTGTTAAAACAAACATACCAAGCATACCAAGAACTGCACATCTTAAAACGGCAGACGTGAAGGGTGGTACTACAAAACGAGTGAACGAGCCCTTACAGGCCTGAATGTTGCCCCAGGAAAGAGGGAGTAATTCGAAATGGTGAAAACAAACAAAGACAAAAAGCAGAGATGTCACATGTGGAAAAAATGTGTTGTTTTGCTGCCACTCTTTCCTTTCTGGGCTGCTGAACCTGATGCAGGATCCTAAGTGATCAAGACAAACCATTCAAGAAAAATATGGAGTCTGACTTACAATGTGGCTACACTTAGACTTTAACTGTAGCGTCCTAATTCTGGACTCTTCATGGTTCAACTGCCCCATGGGTCTAGACCTGCTTCATTCTTCTTCTAAAGATGTTCTTGTGGCAGATGTTCTCTTTGCCTCTTATCAGAGATCAGTATAACGATGCCTCCCCAGGCACCAGACACCTTCAGATCATCTTGTTCCCACTTAACAAGTTCCTTCCTTCCATCTAAATGACACCCAGTGTCTTTCAGGGTCTGGTTGACTGGTGGTGTCCTTTATAAGTACCTTTCAAACCTTCTGACAGTAGTATTTTCAAAGCAAGAGATACAAAACAGTCGATCCTCTAGAACAATAAGGCATCCAAACAATGAAACGGACCATTTATTCAGGTCAACAAAAGGGTCAGAGTAGAAAGCATGGTAGAAATTAGGTCTAGTCTCAGTCAGAGCAGAACAGAACATGCATAAACATTGTGTGCTATAAGATGAATTATAAAAAGCACAGTTCTGATCCTATTTGGGTGAGCCTCATCTGAAATTGTTCACATTATACTCAACTGTGAATGCACATTAACTGAATTCTATATTAATGCGGTATAAACATTGATATTACCAAATTTATAATATTCAGACTTGCCAAATTTGACCAAATTTTATATTAAGTTTTCCAAACTTTGTTGAGATGTGAATTAACCAAAATAGAACCAAAATTATTTATTACATTAACATTGTGTTATTTATTATTTATATTAACCACCTTTATGCTTTCTGTTTTAATATTTTCATCGTAAATACTGACAATGTTTTAAAATGTCTGCAAATATATTATAAAGCTATGAACATCCCTGAGTAATAATTCTAAAATTTTACTTTTTAATTCTTAAAAGTGAACACAGTATGAGGTTATGCTAATGAATTATAGTATAATTGGTGGATGAATCATTATTTGTGATTATTCGTATTAACATATTTTAAATTCTGTACATTGGTGTCTTGTATCGTTATGCTTTTGTCAGTGTTTCATAAAAGCAAAGCCACTTAACCACTACAGTGATTTTACCATGGATAAATGGTGTCATTAGGTATGATGCAAAGCAAAGCAATGGCTACTAAAAGTTCAATTACAAAATGTATAACCCTCACTAACACACACCACTACGTCTATCCTCAGACAATTTCACGCAAAACAACTCCTGGTTTGGGTTGTATTGGATTTCAAATGTTTTTTTTTTTGTTGTTTTTTTTTTGTCTTTTAGCAGAAGTCATCTGTTTTCTAAACTGTTGTTGTAATATTCATAACCTAGTTGAGGACAAGGCCTGTGAGACACATTTCAGCCCAAAAATGCAGAAGGTATAATGTGTTTCCCTTAATGCTGACTGCTGCAAAGCAATCTGATAAGATCCAGCAGACGGAAGACGGGAGGAAAGATAGATAAGGAAATTTGTCACAATGAGCTGTCTGAAGATAAACTCTGAGTGTGAGTGTTTATGACTGTTCTGCTCGCTTTATGATATATTTATGGTAAGAATCTCTCGGGCATGTTTTTATAGCTAGGAAATGAATGCAAATCTGAAGAGTGTGCGTAGGTGTGCAAGAGAGAATGTGTGTGAGAAGTCTCATCCTATTTCAAAGTGAAATTTGAAATAGAAGTTATATTTCGTATAGTCATGCTTAGCCAGACTTTTGAGCATCGGCATAAAGTCTGGCCCAAGAATCAGCCAAGAATCACCCACTTAGGAAAAGACTGTCTGGAAGACACGTAAAGTGATCAGTCGCAGTTCACAGTTTCATTACAGGAAAGGTTGTCTTAAATAGTTGCAGAATAGTCGCAAAAAGCCAGCCAATCAGATCAGAGCTTCCCAGATCAAAAAAGCGCTCCAATTTTGTGCAATATGCATCAAGCGGTTACTGAACAGGCTGTGGCTGCTTTAAGTCTGAAACAAATTTTCTTAAAGTCTGTGTGAAATGAAAATTGCGACTGAATTTACTGGTTGCAAAGATTCAATGATCTTAAACTATTGTAACATATTTTAGAATTAAATGAAATATTTCATGGAGAATATTTAATTCAATTTGTTGTGAAGTTGAGTCGACTTTACAATATTTTACGGTAGGCTGAATATCTGAAGGAAACTGAATATCGAATGAGACAAAATAGAGGGCGGGGCTTGGTTTTAGTGCACTTCCTTGCCATCTTTAGCTCGTAGCAGACTGACAGTTGGAAGGGAGTGGTTAAGAATGTTTTTCAAAATCAGAGATGAAACACTACTTGATTAAAGATTACAGAAACAAAAAAATTTCAATGTGATTTAACTTGCACAGACAAGACTAGGAATGTGTGCTATCAAAATCACTTTCTTGTAACTTTGTATAAGGAGAACATTATTTGTAGGTTGACAGAAAATGTAAACACTGTGCAACTTTCAAAACATTGCTTTGTATTTTTAAGAATCCAACCAGGTTGACATAGCAACGTCGGCTCAACCAGTAGCGTAAGTTTGGGGAAGTCTATGCTTCGACCAGTAGCAGATCATGGAAGTGTTTGGAAAACCTGCAAAAACCTGCAATTTGATGAAGCTAGTGGTGCAGAAATTACACACTTCGACACAGACTCTGTGTTCTTCCCAATGCAATTATCTGTGCATTTTTAGAAGGGAATTTGTGTAATATGTAGAAATATTCAGCGCTTATACCATGTAACAGACTTCTACACATTTGTAATTGAACTCCAGCTAGTGCTAGTGTGTGTGCATCCATAGTTGCTCTGGATTAAAATGTTCTGCAACAGCGTGGTGATGACCTCCAGTGTAGCGCCCAGGGGACCCTTCAGAACACATTTGGTGTCCACTCTCCACTGCTGCTGTGGCCGTCCCCTCTTATCTGTTACGCCGGCAACCGTGTCTCTCCCCATCACTGTCTTCTCCTCCACCTCACTTTGTAATCACACCATTCTCCTCTTTCTTATCTTATTATTATTTGAATGAGATAAATATTCTTGCTATTTTAAGGTTTGCTTGCATCTTTCTTTTATCTGGTTTTCAAAGTGAGTTGAGTCATCAGTGTTAGTGTGCGTGTTTGTGTTCACTATGCAGCGTTATTTTTGTAACATTGATCCTATTCATTCATCATTGATACTTTTATAGTTTTTATTATTATATTGAATTAGTTATTTTTTTCACATCGGCACGGTTCTGATATACAGCCATATCGCACTGCTACTTGTGTAATATTTCATTTATACAACAGTTTGACGGCATGAGTGGGTAAATACATAAGAAACAACAATGGAGTGTCTTTAGAAACCCTTTCTTACGCCATGGATTCAAATCTAAAGTTGACAGTTTATCAGCTGAGCCCAAGTCACCGTTACTAATTTGAAAACGTCACATTACAACTATTAATGAAGGTACGTTGAGTTGCTTTACTGAAAACTTATCATATTACTTTATATAGCTCAACATATTATTTAGAGTATTATGAGAGAGAGATGGACTGAGAGAGTGTGATTACCTGCATCTGATACAGCATTCATTATTCAGCTCAATCTCATATTCACAATAAAACATTAGATTCAATGTCCGCCGAGGAAAGCAATATCTTTGTCATACCGTCCTTTCATATTTTTGGTGATTTCCAATGACAGTGCTGTTCAGTCCATTTGTTGGCTGTGTCTTACAAGGTGTTGTTGAAATTAAAAATAACTTTCTAGTTCACAGCGCTCACACAAGTCTGTGGACATTTCAGATCCTGGTTTGATCGATTTTCGTAGTCCACAGCCATACAATGCTGTTGCAGTCTCTTTCAATATAAAAGTCGTTACTTCTGACACACTCATAAAAAAACTCTTGTCACCATCTAATGGCGTAACAATAAAATCACCGTCACGAACACACAAATACTATAATTAGATGGTACTATTATTTATATAAATATTATTTTTTGAATAATAATATTTAACATACAGCAACAACAGCCGTCATTGTTCTCACTCTCTTGTACCTCATCTTTTCCCTTCTCAATCCCCATTTTCCTGATTTCATCCCTTCCCTTTTCTTCTCTTTGATTCTTCCAGTCTCAGCATACCAATTACTAATAAAAACTGCCTCAAGAAGACCTTAGCGCCATCCACGAGTCCCTCTTCACAGAGTTGGCTGCTGTATATGTGTCCTTTGATACCCTGAATAGCCCAGAATGCTCAGCGTTTTCCTCTCTCTCTCTCTTGTCCTTTCTCATTAAAACCCACCCCGGTCCACAGAGGCAGTGCACCCTGGGCATTGCCAGCTATTAATCCACCACAGCTGAAGTCCGGTGACATGTTTTCCTTTCCCAGCTTTCGCTGCCTAATTACTGAACAAATTGCCACATTTATCTCTCCATTTTTTTTCTGCATAATTCCTCCATTTTTAACTGTAACACAGAACCTGCTTGTCCACTGTGTCCAGTGTTGTTGGTGATGCTCAGTATTGTTCACATTAACATACACATGCATTTATGGGGATTTGCTGGGTGATGAATGACAGGATATTTCGCCATGCTAATTGGCATATAAGTGTGGCACATGCCGTTGCACTGCCGTAGCACTGAATTATAATGGTGCACAAGGGAGTTCAAGTAGAAGGTTACATGGGTCATCTTACAGAGTTGACCTAACCCAGGGGCGCAGAAACAATCTGGAACAACACATTAGAAAACTTATCAGCTTGTCTCATGAATATTAATTAGGTGATGTAACAAGTGATAGGCTGATAGGTCAGGCCAATTAATTGGCATTGGCTTGCTGTGTCCACTGGCCCAAGAGTGTAAGCTGTAAAATCTGCCAACAGATATCTATTTATTTAATGTTTGTTTGGTTTATAGTTTGCATTATTATTATTATTATTATTATTATTATTATTATTATGTTGATCATTGTATTATTATTAATAATAATAATAATAATAATAATAATAATAATAATAATAATAATAATAAATTAATAGTTTTGTAGTAGAATTAGGAGGAAAACAAAAATATGTTTTGCAAACCCACACCATCTATAACTACATTCTCAAAAAAACGAAAAAACAAACAAAAAAAAAACACACAATACTTCACAAATATAAATTTGTAGTTGGCTAAAATTTTGAGCCATAAAAAAACAAAAACAAACAAAACATAATAATAATAATAATAATAATAATAATAATAATAATAATAATAATAATAATAAAGTATATATAAAATATATATAATGTGTGTGGGGTTAAAATTATTAATGAGTAATGGTTTCCAAGTCCTTGACCTAACATAAACTCTGGCATTGTTCACAGAAATGTTTATAAAACAGACCCGAGACTGTCTTGTCAACATATTCATTTGGTAGGCAAAGCAATGATGTCATTTTTTGCCAACATACTTTGCATCCAAACCTGTAGCACCAGTAACTCGATAACAATAGCCATCAGAAGACTCATACTGACAAAATACTGTATATTTCTTTCACTGATCTTTCAAACAGGTATATTGGTATGGTAAACATTCAGAAGTAAACAAAACATAGCTTATTTTCTCATGTTTGATCTTGTTTGAAAGGTTATCAATGGGTCCGTGAATTCTGAATAGAGCCATTGAAAACGGCTTTACTTGTCTTGATTGAGTGCTAACCACCAATGAATGAAGTAGTTATTCAGTCATAACACATCTATGCTGTCATGTAGTATTACAGTAAACTAAATATTTCAGAGGAGAACTCTTCAAACATCAGTCATCTTTTATTTTCTTTAATGATGCCGATTTACACAACCAGTTTAATGTTTGGGCACACTGAGCTTAATGATCTTAAAAATCTTTTGATCTAAAGGCTTATGAGTAAATGCTTGACTCGTTTGTTTATTTCAGTTGTTTTGAAGACTGTACTATTATTTGAAACATAAAAAGTAATAAAAATTACTAGGTGTGGGCAAACCTTTTACTGGTAGCATAAATATTTGAAAGCAATGTGTAATTGAAAAAATATTTCAAATATTACAAAGTAAATACATTAGACAAAATAAAATAAAATAAAATAGAATAGAATAGAATAGAATAGAATAGAATAGAATAGAATTGAACTATTTATTTTGTTACTTGCATACACACCAGTTGGCTTTTTATTCTTCCTCTTTATATTCTTCATCTTGTTATATTAATAAGCTGAGGCAACAAAGTGATGATTTGTAATGTAGATTAGTAGGTCAAGCAAGAATAACTCACAGTTTCCACTGGTAGACGGTGACGGCTGGATTGGCGTCTGCATTGCACGTCAGCTTTACATCTTGACGATTCAGATACCAGTTCCCGTCGAATCCCTCGATTTTTACCTCTGGCTCATCTATATAAAACCAAAAAAAAAATAAAAATAAAGTCTTCAGGCAGGGGTTCAGACAGCTTTTCCGGGTCACATGACTTGACGATGGGTGCTTGTCATGATACTGATTAATTGTCTGGGCTCATAGCTAAAAGGTCAAGAGTTTATTTTTTAAGTGATTGGGAGGAGCGCCAACAAGTGAAGGGTTACTGAGACTACAACCACCACTGTGCCCTTTAGCTACCCACTTAGCCACAAGCTGCTCCAGGGCAACTATTCCAGAAATTGGCCTAATTGGATAAGAACCTCCGCTAAATGCCAAATTTCAATTCATTACAACACAATATTTCTATTAATGACGATATTAAAATGCACTGCATACTTGATGGTACCGGTCAGTAATTTCTATGTCTCTTCAGATTTATGTTTAATTGCTTTCGTGAGAATGTATAAGACTGAGCATATTCAATTTGGAAATGTTATACCAAAGGGTAACTTGATTAACAAAACACTCAAAGTAAATCAAGAATCAGTACGAGTGATTCTCTGTGAACTTACTGCTCTAAACATGGCCTTTCACACTGCAAGAACAAAGTATTCTATAGGCATAGTGTGCATGGGTGAATGGGTGGATTTCCTCCATCAGTGTGCTGTATGGGGGCTGCAATACTGATCTAAACTGCCCTAAACAATAGCTGATAACAACAGCAGCTGAGACAGGCCAGTGACACATCTCTTCTTGCTCTGAACCTCCTCTGCAGGACTTGCGTAACAGTACAGCATTAATGCTAACATCTTATTACTGAGCACAAATACATTTTTTATGCATTGTTTAGACATTCTTTGACATTCCAGTGGGGTTTTATATAAATATGTCAGATGGATCGTTACATCAGCTCAATGATTTCATCAGTTGAATTAAATCTGAATTTTGAGAAAACTGGATAGCATGCACTTATGTAATTTTGTGATGTATAATATGTGATGTATATTATCTAGGCTACACTAGTGATCAAAAGTTTGGAACAATTACAATTTTTGTCACTTTTTTTGAAAGAAGTCACCATACTGCATTTATAAAAATAAATAAAATGAAATAAAATAAACAAACTATAAATGTATGAATGTACAATAAAAATAAAATAAAAATAAACTGTTCAAAGTGCATTTTTTTTTTTTCTGTGATAGCAAAGCTGATTTTCTTTTAGCAGTCGTCAGTGTGACACACCAGAAATTATTCTAATTTATTGATTTTGTGGTCAGTTATTAATAATGGTTCTTATTATTTTCAATGTTAGAAACAGTTTCTGCTGCTTAATATTTTTGGTGAAAATCATGCTACATCTTTTCAGGATTCTTGATGAATAGAAATTCTAATGATAGGATTATAATGAATAGAAAGTTCAATGATCAGCCTTTATTTCAAAACATTTATACCATTACAAATGCCCTTCATGTCACTTTTGATCAATTTAATGCATCCTTGTTGAATTAAAGTTATGTTTTCTTCGCTATTAGTAAACAGCGAAAACTGATTTCAGCACTGATAATAATAAGAAATGTTTCTTGAGCAGCAAAACAGTATATTAGAATGATTTCTCAAGACACAGAATATTGGAATAACAATGAAAATTCAGCTTTTTAAAATATATTAAAACAGAAAACAGTTATTTGTAATAGTAATAATATTTTACAATTTTGCTGTTTTTACTGTATTATTTATTTTTTAATCAAATAAATGCATATTTAAAAAAAATAATAATAATTATCTCAAACTTTTTTTTGTAGTATATTTTATACATATCTATCAATAAGAAAGACATGAAGAAAATATTGCTCTTACACTGAACGTTGAGTATGACGCTGTCTGTAAACTGTTCTGCACGGTAGGTGACGATGCAGGTGAGCTTCTGACGATGGGTCTCGCGGCTGGGCAATACGATATAGTTACTGCGCACAGTCACGGTTCCATTCGGATTGCGTGTTTCCTGAAACGTGGCTTCGCCCTTCAGAGTGGTGTCCCATTTGATGACACTGGGAGGCTTGCCGTTAGCCGACATGCAAGTGGCCACGGGCATCTTGCGTTTCGGCGTCCTTGCCACGATAGTGGGTGAAGTCAAGGTCATCTTGGTCACTGGCCGTGCTGGAAGAAAGAAAGTAAACAATAAAAACACTGTAAGATACTAAAGTACTGTGTGAACAGAGGTGCCCTTGAGAAGTTGCAAAGTAAAAAAAAAATAATAATAATAATATTTTTTTTCTCACTGATCCAGTGCCTCTAACACTAATCTCGCCATTCTAAAAAGTCGTTTTTTCCCCGTCAGTATAAATCAAGCAGTTCACTAATTTCTTTTTCCCCTACCCTGTGTTCAAAGTGAAAGCATCAGTCAAGTACTCAAACAGATGTAGAAACCACTCGTTTCTTGCGGTGCCCAAAGTCATCCAATCTCGATCCTTTATGGGCTGCCAATTAGCAATTAGCAGGCCCGCATCAAAAGGGAAGATGTGTGTTTATGTGAGTGCGTGTCTAAGAGTGCTGATAGCAGGACTGAGGTTTGTGGCAAGGGTTTATATGACATGAAGAGGCTCTTTGAAAGCACTGAGCTGGATATCTCCATTCAGGTTGCTCACTCTTACTGCAGTGCCAGCATTCTCAGAGGATGCATGTGAACGTGATATACAAAAATGGGCTTGAGAGTTAACAAGCCACACTAGTAAAAAAAAAAAAAAAAAAAAAAAAAACCTGTACTTGAGCCAAGCAGCTCCCTTTGCTGGCTTAATGGAAAACATATCAACACTTCATTTCTAATTAGATCTGCAATCAGTGGGAGCGTAACCCACCTCTCTAATGAGATACTCCTCTCTTGCACTCCAACACACACACACACACACACACACACACACATACACACACACACACACACACACACATACATACATACATGGACATACATCATGGTGCCTTTCCTAACCTGTGCAGATTAAGAGATAAAACACAGCTCTGCTCTTGAAAAAAAAAAAAAAATGTGTGTGAGGAAAAAAAACATTTATTGATGTCTGTTTAGGACATTTATTAAAGTTCACCCAACAACAGAGCCTTTTAAGACTTTCGCACCCTCACTTTGTACACGCCATATTTATTTTTCATTTTAGGCTAAATGTCTGAGAATCAGTTTTTTTTTTTTTTTTAGTACAATGAAAGTGGGTCATGATTTTAACAGCCAAGCTCAAAAAGGCAACATAAAAGTAGCCCATCGTGCACTTTATTCCATGTCTTCTGATTTAATGTCATACAGATCGATTTTAACCTATTTTAACATATAACCCAAACTGTTCTTTTTTTTGGGAACCAAACTTATCTGTAACTGGATTATTATAGTTAAATAAAACTGAAAATGTAACTGTTCTAATTTGAATTAAGTTTACTTGATGTACTAAAATAACTAAAACTGTAATAAAATAAAATAAAATAAATGACTGAAAAATATAAAAATAAATGAAAAAACAACAAAATTGCTAAAACTATAACTACAATTTAAATGAAAATATAAAATATAAATATACATACACACACACACACACACATATGTATATTATATATATATATATATATATATATATATATATATATATATATATAACCAATAAAAACATACATATTTATTTGACATATTTAAACATTTAAATTATTTAACAACACATTTGTATGTTTACTTGGTTAATATTTAAATTAACATATTTTAATATTTATTAGAAAATGTTATTTGTTTGTGTATTTATTTATTTTTAATTGAATTTTTAAATTTACAATTTTATGATTTCATGAATTGTATGCTTTTCATCAACACACAAACCCCATTTTGGAAAACCCTGATCTATTGTATAGCTTCAGACGATCTGGAGTCATATGAGCTACTTTTACTGTGTTACCTGTTTAATGGTCTTTTTGGAGCTACGTATACAGTATAAATCCCATCCACTTTTGTTTTGTCAAAGAGCAGCTCGGACATTCTGCTCAACCTCTGATTTTGTGTGTCAAGGAAACAAGAAAATAATACAAGGTTGGATTTCTTTTGATAAAATGATAGCTTATCTTCACCTGTGTGTGCATCTTTTGACAAGAACATGTGTGAATACATTATACATGCAGGCCGAGGCTGAGATGCCGCTCTTTCTGTTGTGGTGAACACTGATCAATACATTTGAAGCGTAGTGAAGGTTTTAACCACGCACATTACAGACCCGGAGCGGTCAAGGACAAAGATGATTTTTCTGAAGGGCTTACAGGGTTATGAATAAAATATTGCTGAAACAACATCCATTTACACCTTACTACCTGCTAACCATGAAGACACCTTTAATAAAAAATATCTCACCATGTCAGTGCTAAAAGTGTAGAGAATATTAAAAAAAATGACACCTACTTTTTTGCTGTCCATACATGGTGTTATATGTGTGCAGAGAACCTGCTGCTGCGTGCAAATCTGTCTTTTGGCAATCAATGCGAATTTCCGTGTAAATCATCAACAAAACAATTATAGTGAAAACTATCGCATTTCATGTGAATTCACTTCAAATTGTTTGTAAAACCATTCTTGCATTAAAAAGAGGATTTCTGTTTAAATTATAAACATAAAATTATTCACACAAACTGCAGCATTTTGTAAAAGCAGTTTATGCACAATTTTGTAAACTAATCATAAAACATTCATTTAAAGAGTTTTTTTTTTTTTTTGTGAAACTCTTTGTAAAAAATATATATATTATTGTGTTTTATTTATTTCATTTTTTGCATAAAATTCTTACATAAATTGTACCACTTAATGTGAATTACTACATGCATAGCTTTTCTTACATACATTTTAGTGTGGAATATAAATGTTTTTGAACAAGTTACACAATTTGAACTGCTTGTTATTTGCGAATGAGGTCCATTGTCACATTAATGTTATTTTATGAATGACACAGAAATTCATTCTGCTCATGTTCCATGAATTATTCCCACTGATGCTCTGTTTGTGGATGTGCTCTTTTCTCAGGAGAACAGCACTACATATGTAGCGTGGTGCTCTTACCAAAGACAGTGAGGTTGACCATATTCTCCCTGTTGCCTGCTGGGAAGGTGGTGTACTCGCAGATGTAGGCCGCCTCATCAGAGAGCCGTAGGTTGCTGAACGCAATGGTGGTATCCTCAAGAGAAGGGGACCTCTGGCGCACAGCAGGGTGCTTGAAGCTCACACGGTCTTTGAAAGGGGGTAACACTGATACTCCCAAGTCTGGGTTTGCGGTGGCGACGTTTTGTTTGGTGCCATTTATCAGCTTTTGCCAGGTGACTTGAGAGATCTTCACTGGTGGCTTACCGTTGATGAATACACATCGCAGCTCGACCGTATCACCCACAAATCCGGACTTACTGGGGTCCGTCTGCACCGACTGCCCGTTCCCTGCTGCAGGAAGACAAGAAGAGAGACATTAAAAATAAGTCAAACAATCTGTGCTGAGAATGATTGTTAATTAACTAAATGTATCAGTACTCTGGTAATTTATCAAAATTGACCAATATTAAGAGGATAGTTCATAGAAAAATTAAAATTCTGTCATTTATTACTCATTGTCATGTCATCTCAAACTCATAACACCTTTGTTTCATCTTCGGAAAACAAATTAAGATATTTTTGATGAAATACCAATTTTATTTTAAGGTGAACTAAATATTGTATGAGTTACACAATACTAACCCTAAACCCTAAGTAGTTAATTAACATTGCCTAGTACTGTGTAATTACACTGTAACAATTTTACCTTAAAATAAAATGTAACCAAAAATGTATTTAGATTATATTTAAGCATATGCTATCTGTCCATGGGCCCTATTTTAACAATCTAAGTGCATGGTCTAAAGCACATGGCACAGGTGCACTCAGGGTGTGTCCGAATCCATTTTTGCTAGTTTAACGACGGGAAAACGGTCGGCATGCCTGGTGCATGGTCTAAAAGGGTTGTACCTATACTCTTAATGAGTAACGGGTGTTTTTTGGGCATAACATGCAATAAACCGATCAGAGTGTCATCTCCCATCCCCTTTAAAAGCCAGTTGCAGTTGCACCATGGCGGGTTCACTATTTACATGGTGGAATGTAATTTTTCATTTTCAAAAATGTTTGTGTGCTGCTGCGTGTCCCTGTGTGTGTAATAAGCAAAGTGCATGCACGTTGTGCACCAGCCTGTAGGCGCATTTTAATAATGCGCTCTTTAAATAACAACAACAAAAAAATATTGCGGCAGATATTTAGACCAGGTTTGAGTTGGTCTATGGCGCAGTCTATTTTCAGTTCCTCAAAATAGCAACGCGTCAACAATGCGCCTGAACACACCCATAGGTGCACAGATGGGTGCAAATGCATTTGCTATTTAAACAACACGGCTCAGGACGGGAAAATGAGAACTGCATCAAGCTGAAACTAGCAAAAACACTTGCGCTGTGCCTTGCGCCACATTGTGCCGGGGGTATGATAGGGCCCCATTTGTATTTTTGGTATTTATTTTGAATATGCATCACGAAAACTGACAACCCTAACTGAAGTTACAGCAACTCATTGACTCGACTCAGGCTTTCACGTTACAATCGAGTGCGTCAAAAAAGCTAGCATGCCAATTCAACAAGAGTACTTCAAAAGCCAAACAGGACTAATTACGAGTATGGCAGTGGTGTTTACAGGCAGCATTAGGTCTTCAAGAGTGCCGGATGTGGACTTTCCCTGCATGTGTAATGATGGTAGATCCCCCCCTGACTCTGATCCTGACTGCCAACCCTCCCACACCACTCCATCCTAATTATTTCTCATTGTTAAACATCTCAGTGACAGCCTCAAGCACCTATTAATGGAAACAATGTGGGATCCAGTCTGAGTGTGCCCACAATGATGGCACTTGAATTAAGCTACAATAAACCAGGCAGGCAATTAGTAGTAAATGAATGGGTTTTCTATTTTTCCCCCGCAACGGCTTTCAGGAGTTCGAAGGTATCTGTCACGTAAAAGATGCTTCCACTGCCCCCAGTTAAAACAATAGTGGTTTTGTATCTCAAGATAACCCTGACATACGGCATGCCCAACAGTCAAATGCGTCATGTTTTGGCAGGCCCTTGGCCTTTTGTTTCCCTGGTGACCTTCTTTTACCCCCTCCAGCTGAGAATTATGTGTTAACACTCGAACGCTTCCTTTTCACCCCTTTCTGTCTTACTTTCTTGCATGTGCTATTACTCATACTTTTGTTTAACTGCCCCCTTTACCTAACCCCTGCTTTTCAATCATATTTTCTTTGTCTTCACTTCCTTAACACCTGAGCAGACAACTGGGTCTTCTTACATTTCTACCCTTCTTATGCTTCCTCAGAAGGGCTATGCATCCATGAACACTTTCAGTTCCTGTTTAGCTCTACAGAGGCTATTCATAACAGAAGCTTTCCTGACCCGTGAATAACTCTGAGGCAAACGTGTCCCTGGAGGGTCCATGAGTTCTGTTGTCTTTAACAAACCTGTCGTAGGAGACCCCGAGTAGATATATATTTCTCCTCGCCGTCAGGTGCTGTGCTGTCCTATTGGCCTTGCTTCCTGCACAAACATATACTAAACCACATACCTTCACCTCCCTCTTTCCCCCATTCCCTCTCTTTCACTTATTTATGACTGGCAAAAGAGGTAATTACCTCCTACAGAGAGACCTTAGCGAAGAGGAAGTAACTCTGAACTACGGCGCTTAATCACGCCACTCATAAAAGTTGGAAATACTGCAGGGGAAAACAAAACAGAGGAAAACTGTGGGTCATTTGACCAAATTAGTGCTATTTAGAGCCCTCATAAAAATATGTATAAAACTTGCTACAATAATGACATCATCGTTCTTTTAAGAAGTGAACTTTCAACTTAAACTGTAGTTTGTCATCTTACATTTCGTTCATTTGTCGTCTTAAAATGTCAACTCTACTGCCACATGTTTGTATAGTAAACAACAGATGATTAAAAATAGATGTTTGTAGAAATATCAGTAATACGTTTTCTTTCTAAAAAGAACGTTTTAGTTTCATGACTTTGAGAATCTGTCAGATTAACTGATAAATCATGAACACTGTTAACTTTCTGAATGCATAAATCGTCCCCTTGGAATTATAAGGTTCTATCTGCATTCAGAGTAGTTTTGAGATATTGAGCTTCAAAGTTTTTGTGTTCCATTCGACTGTGTAGATAGAACCTTATTGTTTTTTTTTAATAAAAAGTCCCATAATGTACACAACATTAAAAAAAATTCAATCACATAATGTAAATACGTTGACACAGAATAAGAATATGTGAATAATTCAATTTTGCCAAAAATGTCAGATAGAAACTTATAATTCCAAGGGGACGAAATATATTCTTACATTAAAATTAGTAATTTTTTCACACATTATTTGTTTAATAGAAAGTTTCATATAATGTAAAATCACACAATTGTAGGCATTTTAAAAATCACCTTTATTTAAATGTAACTTTTGAAAATGAGACAATAATGGGCAATTTTGAAGAGTTTTAGATGAATTACTAATCAGGGATCAGCTTCTTACTGATAACGGTATTCATAAGCCATTTTATGAAAAGTTGAAAAACTGGTTTGAGCACAGGCCTGTGGGTAACATCAGTCATAAAAGTTCAACAAGTATGGGCAAGTGTTTAAATGCGTAGTTCAATACTTTTAGGCATTTGAAAGATAATCTGGGAAAAGTTAAACTTGAGAAGACACCGACAGTCTAAGACTAAAATTGATTTCATGACCAGCGGGGCTGAAACTAACCACGCATTTACAGAGAAAGAGAGAGAAGCAAGCAAAATACGCACTCTTCATACAATGAATACAGAAATATGTATTTTGTGTGTGTATGTGTTTTTGCAAGAGTTCAAGGTTGACCACTGCACAAATCTGAAAGCAAGACACTCAAGATTTCAGAGAACGAATGGTACCGACCTTGAACAGAAAGAAATTCTTATTGCTAGGAAGTTTCCTCTTTATCATGCAGTGTTACACTAGTAATTTCAGGTTTATTTTGCAAGAATATGAAAGTCAAATCTTTTCCCCATGAATTCAGCCCCCCTAAGTTTGAGAATCAATTGTGATGCTATCCTTAGCAAACATCACTTATAAAGGAGGGAACCAGCTGGTGATGTGTCAGTTTTTTAAACCGATGCACACCAAACCCTTCATTTCTCATTTACCCAGGCGTGTACGGATGAGATATTTTTGACCAGAGTGTATAGACCCATCAGCAGGCACTGTGAAACGACAGATTGATTGACTAATCAAGTTTGACAGAAAGACTGCTGGCAACCTCTGCACAGCTACCTTGGGGAACACCTGTGTCCTTGTACCCCTCGGTTTGACCCTGTTTCTGCTTGCATTTGCTACAGTGACAGGGTCGAAACAGAGGAAATGCCTTGTGAAGTACCAATACGATTTACACCTTGACAACGTCGGTTAGAAAAATACATCAGAGGCAGATCTAGGGGGAAAGAATATAGTCCTAGTTCACTTCAGCTGCATGGAGATGTTGTTAGTGGGGAAATAGTAGAATTAGCAGGGAGACTATATTCTGCTAACTCCCTCCTCTGAGTCATCCACTTACACCACAAATAAAGATCAGTCTTCGCTTTTGAGGGAGCTGTGAGAGAAGGGTAATTATATGGCTCCAGAACCCAAATCCTCTCACTAAGAAACCCAAAGCCTTTTGGCCCCCTGACCCCATTTCCACCTCCTCTTCCTCCACCTTGGGGCTGAAAGGGTCTTCCAAAGAAAGTATGAGATAGAGAGTTATTATAGCCTGCATAGTGGAGTTGAACAATGGAGGGCAATCAGAGAGAAAATTTTTGAATATAAACACTTCTGTACACAATACAAGAAGTTAAGTTGCTACGAAACAGAAGCAAGGGCAAACAGACCGTGAGAGAACATTGTCGCTGGCACAATGGTGCCCTTGAAAACACAACAAAAAAATGTTGATTAAGACAATCACTTGCAGACTGAATCTGAATAACGATGAAAGTGAAGTAACACCGCAGAACAAATCCCGAGGTCTTAAAGTATCATCCAGTGGATCTGCCAAACACACCCAGACAACATGGAATCTACTTATTTTTCCAAGTCTGTTAGCTGGACTACATGCAGAAACTCATAAGGTGGAGAGAAGTAATTGCATAGATATGACCATGAGGCATATATGAACAAGTCAGAAGACGCTTAAGCCTTTCACAATCCCTATTGTTCAAGGTGTGTTTAAAAATCTCATTTAGTCACGTTTCATCCACCCATCATGTCTCAGAGAATAAGCATAAAACAAGTCCAACATATGAGTGATTAGTCCCTCAGCTTTCAGTAATCTGGGAAGACTTTCAGCATGTAGGTGGACGTCAAGGATGGATGTGGTTTTCCTTCTGGAGGGTCTACTCTGAGGCCGACTATGTGTTGCTAGCCTGACCAGAGACCTCCGGATATGAAATACAGCCTAATTTGCCTTCAGGAAATCTGTAAAGTCTTAACCATACCTCAGATGCAATATTCTCCAAACCTACAGGTGTCAGTGGTGAGCAAACATCAGCTGAACCAGCAAGAAGAAGCAGTATGAAGTATCTTGCTGAGCTTTACATTTACCTACCCACAGGACAAAATGTGTTGGTCAAATGGCCGAAGGGTTTGAGTTTGGGGGTGCAGGGGGGGTTTGTATATTGTCTTGGAAAAAGGGGGTTTCAGAACCCCTGTTTTATTGTATAAAAGGTAACTGCTGTTGTGTCCAGGCCTACTTTTCACATTAGAATCTGCCCTATTCACTCACACACACGTGGACGATGCGGCCGGGGTGGGGGTGTGACTACGACGCCTCCTGTAAGACGTAGCATCAGCGCAGAGGCAGACTCCAAACAGAGCTACCATTCTCCGGGACGGCAGCCTGACCGGATCTGCATCTCTCTCTGTGCACGAGGCACAACACTGGACCTGCTTCAGGCCTCCCAGAAAAAAAAAAAAAAATGATGGCATTCGGCCCATCTCATTAAGAAAACCGCAGAAAGGCTTGTTTAGAGAGTCTACAAAATACACCCCATTGTGTGTGGGTAATCTAATAGCAATCCAGGTCCTTCAGTTAGGAGAAAAAAGAAGAGCTCAGCTTCAGTGAGGACACTAATATGTTTATGTGCTAGAGAGTGATGATACGGTGCCTGCCAGCACATCCCGCTCACGCTGTGGGCACATTACAACACTATATCAAGTTAGCAGCTAAAAACAGAGAAGAGACTGCGACGGTGGAGTTCAAGAGTAACTCTAAAATCAATGAGGAGAATGTAATGAATCCTACAGCCGGCCATGCACGTATGACTAGTTCTAGTGTGTTTGTTTTTGAGCATGTGTGCGTTTCTGCAGACATGCTGGGATGTTGAGCGCTGCCTCTACCTCTAAACTTGGCTATTTGATTCCCGTTTTACCAGCTTTCCTCATCTACTGTGTCAGCCTTAGCTAATATTTACCATCAACATCAAAACCTGCTACAACATATGGTCAGCACTCTGGCTTTCACTTGTGCTCTGCTCTCGCCCCTTTCTGCATTTATGCTTACACTTTGCACACGTTTCCCCTGAATATCCCTTTTCCTGATAGACCATCCACCATCTGCTTGATTGAGGTTGGTGTGTTTACCTGAACCAACCTGCTATACAGGAAGTTATAAAGGTTGTGCATTTTCTGTTTGTCAAACAGTTTGGTACATATCATCAACATACCTTAAAGGTACTGGTCCCAACAGCTCCAGGCTGATTAACAGAGATAGTTTAAAGAGGAATCATGCTATTTTTGAAAAGTGGATGGGAAATATTGCAACACTCAGAAACAGGGTTATTATAGTAAACTAAAACAGAAAAAAAAAAAAAAATGAAACCAGCACATAAGTGAATTAATAAATAAACAAATAAACCAAACTCATTCTAAATGATAGTAAAATAACCCTGCTCAGAAAAGAAAGGCTTGCATAAAATTAAAATGCTTTCAATATAGAATATTCAATACAAATAAGTTTTTTTTTTTTTTACATGACTTGAAATTATAATTATTATTATTATATATTACAACATTAAAAAAAAAAAAAAAATCAATTGTTTAAAAGTCATGTGACTTTAGGCAGCACAAAATTATAACAAATAGCATGAACAATGCATGAATATGATTATTTTGACATTTGCTAAAAAAATGAGACGGTTCTTGCATTATTAATTTTCAGTTAGCTGTATATATCAACAAATGCAACTATTAATTTAAATTAGAATTGTTTTGCAGCCTGATTTGAGCTAAAAGAGGATAACTTTTTTGTCAAATTTTAGTGGTGTTGTACCATATGTTTTTAGTTTTTTATTTTATTTATTTATTTATTTTTTAAGCGTAGGTTTAGCAAACAGCTTTTGGCTTCTCCTCATTCAAGCAGATAGAAGCTGCTCTTGCATAACTTGAAAATAACCGGCCGAGGGCATTATCAAGATGGCCGCCAAGTCGAATGACTTGCTTAAAAGGACATTGCCCTCATCTAAAGAAGGCACTGATTATACAACCATATGTTACTTTCTTCCATATTTGACTATAGAGCCAACCCCACATGGCAAGAGTCCAATCTGATGTAGGAAGGAGCGTACAGGCCCACACTGCTTCCCCCCTGAGAGTGGTTTGAAGGCGTTGTGAAAATGTCAAGGGGATTCATCAGCATACCTGTGTTCTGCTCTCTTTCTTCTCCATCACTCTTTTTTACACACTGATTCATCTTTCACAGCTCATCCTGCCTGCTCTTCCACTACATTTTTATATCCACAATCCAACAGCAGGATAAATGATGTAATACACATGCATACAGGCTTTGAATCTGTTATTTGGCAGGCATATTGCACTCTTTATAAAGGTCAATGGATGCGGCACAAACTTTAAATGTTTGTTGCATCATGCAAACAAAATCCAAAGAATTTTTTTTTTTATACTAGGATCTTGCTGGATAAGATTGCTGATTTGTTTTAAATAATTTATAGACATATATGTACTAAAACATTTTTTTTGTTTGTTTGTCTGATCAAAATTTGATCAAAATTACAGTAAAAAGTAAACAAATATAAAATAAAATAATAATAATAAAAATAATAATAATAATATAATAATATAATAATAAAAAAAATAATAATAATAATATAATAATATTTACAGTAATTTATTATTTTATTTTATTTATATATATATATATATAGGGGAATATTATTACAATCATAATAACAGTTTCCTATTTTATTATATTTTAAAATGTAATTTAACACAGTGATGTCTACTCAAGTCTTCAGTGTCATAAGAGCCTTCATAAATCATTCTAACATGCCAATTTGATGCTCAATAAAACATTTTTTAGTTTATTATTATTATTATTATTATTATTATTATTATTATTATTATTATTAACAATATTGAAATAATTTTTTGCTGCTTAATAATTTTGAAGAAATGGTGATACATTTATTTTTATGATTATTTAATAAACAGAAAGAAACAGCATTTTAAAATAAATATTTTCTAACATTGCAAATGTATTTATTTACTTTTGATCAATTTAATCTGTACATAATGAACAAAATTATTAGGCATCAAAAACATTTCAAAATTGATAATGATTATTTGTTAACGATCATGTGACATGAAGACTGGAGTAATGAAATTATGAAAATTCAGTTTTGATATTTCGAGAATAAATTATGTTTTAAAATGAAAATATTAAAACATTAAACTACCAAACTATTACTATATTTGCAATAATATTACACACAATATTACTGTTTTTACTGTACGTTTGATCAAATAAATGCAGTTTTGGTGAACATAAAAATACTTGTCTCTGTACGGAATCTCAGTGATTCCAAACGTTTGACCTTTACTGTGAATAAAACATATAAAATGTAGTTTTGTCTTGCCAGAAGTTTAAATCAGGTCAACAGTAACTACAATGTGTTAACAGACCGATACAAGACTTGGAGACAAGGCCATGCTCACTAATGTTCTTTCTCAGTCATAGTTTCGGTTGGGCTGAGAAAAAAACAAAACAAAAAAAAACAATAACACAATATTTGTCTGTACTTGCCCTAACAGTTGATGACATCATCCCGATACGAGATACAGGCCAACTGTCAGAGTCAGAGGAAGCGTGGGGCTGTTAGGGTCAACAAAACTTACGTAGTTAATGATTATAAAGGCCAACAAAATGACTACACAGAAACGACCCTGCTTGTTTGTAAAAGAGAGGCAGAAACTAGGTATCAGAGACACAAAGATAAGGGGAAAAGGCTCAGCTGGCACCATTACATAAATGCGTGCATAAATGCATAAGGTGGTTTTACACAGAATGGTATTCAGCTAAATTATTGATGTCCCCATTCAGTAAAACAGCTTTTTATGTGGTACACAGGAAAGAGTGACAGCTTCCTTTACTATGTGTATTTATGCTGTGTTTGGAGTATGTATATGTTTGCGAGCGGATCTTTCTGCATGTGCTTGAATGTGTTTAATGCACTGGTGTGTGTGTGTGCAAGGATAGGTTTGTGTACAAAAGGACAATGCCAAACCCGCTTCTAACAACCTAAACATCTATAAATGACTCTAACAAACTGAGATGTTTTAACGAATCATGGTCTCCTGTGGATATTAGCACAAAAATGACCAGCATATCACAGCGGGTGATTTACAAGCAACATAACCAAACAACATGACCACTGCAAGCCTGTGAGTCACGGCAAATGCGAAGTAGTTTAGAAATAATGAACAAAACATAATTAATCTTTTATTGCACAGATTGCCAGATAAATAAACCCACAAGCGTTAAATGATTAGAGCTGGCAATTTTTCAATAATGCAGAGATATCCTACGGCATAAAATCAATAACAGCTGTTAGATGTCTTCACGTGAAAAATATCTAATCAATAATTAATGTGGCCATGGCCATTTCTGGTGGGCCATAAGTAATGGATTACACCTGAGATGGCCTTTGTCTTCGGGTTACTGTTGGTGGGAGGTGTAAATGGGATTGGAGTCAAATTGAAGTGAATCTGAGGACAGACAGAGAGAAAGAGATACAAAGGGGAAAAGAGCAGTTTATATAAGAAAATCAGATGTAGGGTACTGAACAGATGTTACATTATACTCAACCTTAAAGGTATAGTTCACCTAAAAATTGATTTTTTTTTCATCCTCATGCCATCTAAGATGTAGATGAGTTTGTTTATTCGTCTGAGAAATTTAGCATTACATCACTTGCTTACCAATGAAACATTTGCAGTGAATGGGTGCCGTCAGAATGAGAGTCCAAACAGCTGATAAAAACATCATAATAATCCACAAGTAATCAACACAACTTCAATCCATCATTTAGCATCTTGTGAAGCAGAAACCTGTCCTCCTTTGTCCATCCATATCAAAATCCACCAATGCAGTTTGTTTAGAACTGTTTTTGCTTGTAAAGAGTGCTTGATATGTCCATATTCCTCTCCTAAATCAGACAAGACAGCTTTTTCACAGGAAAGAAAAGTATTATGAATAGAAGACTTTAGCCGGAAGCAACCAATTAAAGTTTAAAACATCTCAATAGATTTGTTTATTAAAAGCACGCTTTTTACTTCAAAAGATGTTAACTGATGGACTGGAGTGTGATGTTTTTGTCAGGTGTTTGGAGTCTCATTCTGACGGCACCCATTCACTGCAGAGGACTGATGAGCAAAAATGTTCAGATGAAGAAACAAATTCATCTACATATTGGATGGCCTGAGGGTGAGTACATTTTCAGCAAATTTTTATTTTTGGGCAAACCATTCCTTCGAGAGAACAAATTTGAACTGTGTCCAAGGTGGGTAATTAAATATTACCATAAAAAGAGGCATTGCTCTAAAATATATTTACTCTAGTATAAAATAATAATAATTGCTGTATTTCACCAAATGCACTCAACATGAGTCATATCACAGAGTAAAGTGTCAAGCAATAGCATGCAATACAACACAAGCCCACAGACTCAATAAAATCATTGTCTGGTGCAACTCCATGTCTGTATTTTGAGTGACAGCTGGGATGTGTTTTGTGTCTGCTGCTGAACCAATGGCCCCAGTGCACTTTGGGCAACACTGTATACTCAGCACATCTTGCATAAAAAAGTTTTTTCAAGGAATATGCTAAAGACGGCCATGCATGACAAATCCTTACCCTGTCCATCATCATCAAAGGGCAAAATTTCAGGCTCGAAATTTTCAAATCCAAAGTGTTCACAAGGAAAATCGGATTGGAGGTAAGTATAATGATTAAATGGATTGCATAGATGAACGGTTTAAATGCTATGCATGAACGAGTATGACACAAGATTTCAGGTTGAGTATGTTTGCAAAAATCACCCGAAAAGAATTCTTCAAAATGTCATTATTTATCTGCATTTATTAATTTGTTTAATAATGTAACATATAATGTAGCATTATATTATTTATATATATAAATTATTTATAATATATTCTTTAACAGTATCTTTTAAATACCATAGTACATCAATATCATTCTAACAGACCTATAACAGACCAAAATATTTTGAGAATACTGGTCAACGACTATATCAACTTAAGAGAGAACAAAAAAAGGAAAAAGGGTCATACTATTATGGACTTATCACATTTTATCTTTAAATGTATATACTATATATGGGTTTTATATTGTCTCAATACTGGCATTGGCAGTGGACACTGTTCGTTAAGGCTTCCTGATGACTTAACCTGTGATTAGCTTTCCAAACTCCCAAGGCTCCTGTGACTAACAGTAGCACAACCCCCTGATGTGAGGGCTAATTTAAAAACAAAAAGAGAACAGATAATCAATATTTGATGTGAGGTGCTGCTGAAATCCTTAAGCCCCCTCCTGCGTATCTCTGATGAAAGAGTTTTATGAAGATTTCTTAGAGGGAAGTCATGTTGAGAGATTCATCCATTTTTAACGATTTGTAGAAAAATATGAAATGTCCATCTGACATCAAAGAGCATGGTTTATTATCAGGGTTTAAACAGGCCAGTATTGTGGAAACAGGACAGATGGGCCGGTGGGCAGCTTTGGTCTCTCCCCCTCATTCGACAGAGCAGATTGATCCATTAACATGTCCGGTTGGGAATTCACACTCCCACTGGAGGGGGTAGTGAGAGAGTCTGGACCACTCACAATTAACACATACATTTAGTATGCGACCGGCCAGTGTCATCATCTGTTATCTGGTGTGAGATGAGATCATCGAGATTTATAACCGGAAGAACTTTGGGAATATGTAGCCAAAGCTACAAATATGAGGAAAAGTAAAAATAAAAATGGCTAAATCATCACAGTTTCCTATTGGATTTACAATATTCTATAATATTTTAAATGAGGTTTAGGGCACTTGACTCATTGCATAAGGGTTTAGCACTTTTTCTCAGTCAAGACAGTGTAGTTAGCGCTAGCAAAGTTGTTAACAATCATTATTGCTTTTGCAAGCACTCACAATTCGCATGAACGTTTGGCATGATGCTAATCTCAAGAAGAACTTTTACCTCGTTAAAAAAATGCATGTTTTGTAACAAAATTATGTTTAAAATCATTTTTACTTCATAATATGAAGATTTTGGTCATATTATAAGCCTCTTTTTTTTCTTTTATTTTTCTTCTTAAACCAGGAATTATTACATTGGGTAACCATGTTGAGATCACATGATCAAGTGATAATTCGTCTTTCTAACCCTTCTATTATCAGACACTTTTGCTTGTGAAATAAACTAACAATGGCTTAATGCAAACAGAAAATTTCCCACCATGGCATGGGTAACCAAAAATGTTTACTTTCGCGGGTTGCTTCATCCGCACCACTAGATGTCAGTAAGTCCATAATGGCTTCCATATCAGCCAGTGAAACATAAAATTACTCATGTCTTTTCCTTCAGAATGGTTTATTTTCCTGAGAACTATGACACTGCTAAGTATGGTTTACCTGACTATAATGGGTTTAAAAACAAACTTTGCAGAACACACAGAACCTGGAACCCACTTTCATGTGGTAGAAATGCATAGAACGGTTTGAGATTTGGCACTGGCCTGGAACCCGCAACTGAATCATGTCGTTGAAAAAGTGCTATCAGAGCGCTAAACTACAAGAACAAAGAAGGGGAGACAAGTAAAGAGGGGGATGTATAAATTGTTCAGCGTTTCTGAGGAGAACTCCAAGAGTATGGGGCTGTACTATTTCCATGACCAAGACCGCAATGGATCTTTCCAATGGCTCTTTGGGAGCGTTCCATTCTCCACACACAGCCCATGGAATGCTCACCACATCTCTTGTGCTCCTTTAGTCTCCAGTGCATGTGCTACCCAGCTGGGTAGAGGGACGTCAAGTCCCCCTCCTCCAACTCTTCACCACACACTACATTTCAGAGATTTTCCCATAACCTCACATGCACACGCACATACGTATACACTTCAATTCATAGCGGGTCCAGAGCACACCACGTCTAGGTCCAAGATCCAGTTTTCGCTTTCCCTTACAATAGTTCTAGAAAACTTCAATGTGACTTTCATTCTAATCAGGGAAGCTTTCCAGAAATCTGTCAGATTATCTCAGCGAGTCTGGAGGTTGTTATTCCAGGTCGCACATCAAAGAGCAGAGGAAACCCAATGCAAATAACACATCATCTATCATAATGCATGTGCTTCCATCAATAACCTCCCTTGCCAACAAAACCCGGCAGTCTGCGGTGCGATGGGTGGAACTTGATATTAGGATGACATTTTTCTTCATTTATAAACTCACCAAATCGCTTTGTGGTCATCAAGCGAATGACTGCACAGCAGCGCAGAGCTATAGTAACATTTTGATAGCATCTAAGCAGAAACAAGAACATTTCTTTCTAAAAATGCAGAACGAGAGATTTCTCAGAAGCGAAGTGCGGAACCCGGGGCACTGATTGCACATTTGAAGAGTTAAACATTGAGGCACTTTTGGCTTTCAATTAAATGAAAAGTATCTGGCTATGAGATGAAGACAAGAACCACAAAACCACAGGTTGAGAAGAGGGAGAACGTCTGAAAAAGTCGAGGGTGGAATGAGTTACAGTATTCCCCACAAGACCTCAGAAGTCCAATGCTGTATATTGACATGAAGGCCATGAGGTACAAGAACCCACCAGAGGACCCTTCTACAAAGAATGTTAGCATATGTGCGTTAGCATGTAGCATTTTAAAAAGTCAGTGTGGTTGGGGAAAGGAAAATAGCATGGCTAGTTAATTGTGGGTGAGGTAATTGCCCGGGTGTCTGAAAGGAACCGGGTGGGTGGACTCACAAAAGAGGGTCTCGGCTGGAAAACAAGAAATGGAATTGTGGGATTTTGCAGTGGGTCTGAAAATCAAAGGTTTTTGAGAAGTAGATTCTTTTCTTTTCCACAAAACAACTAGATTACGACATTAAGATGAATCAAACAGTATGTCTATTTGAAGTCTGGATTTAGGATAAAGGGGGTGTTTGTAGGAAAAAAAGATGAAATGATTCTCTGTTGATAAAGGGTGTGAGATGAGCAAAAAAAGATTTAACCAAGGCTACAGGTAATTGTGGAACTCAGAACAGTTTAATGTAAATGCAGTGACAGCAATTTTAACAATTCTCTTCATTAAAAGCCACAAAAGCTACAATGCAACTACCTGCTGTTTCAAAGATGTATTTAAACTCTAAACCGTGTCAGTCTGAACGATGAATTCAAACATCCCCCAGTCTACCAAGCCATTCTTGCAAGGTGAGACAATCCCCTGTGAAAAGAGTCTGCTTTTCGCCTGATACCCTTTGATAAAGAAAGAATGGGGTAAATATATAAATAAGTCTAGCTGACATATCACAATAGTGTATTACTATTGATCAGAGACCCTGAAGCGAGTGAGAAAAGGGACTCAAAGGGAGATTCAACAACTCAATTAGCTTGGATTGAAATTACTGTCACTCACTGAACCTTGCAAGTGGAGGAGCACCGCTCGAAAGAACTCAAAACCGGGCACAGTCTTGGCAAATCTGCAGCTTAAGGAGACAACACAAATTTGCTAGCAGCAAAGGATTAAACTCATCATCATTTCCTCTCATAGAACAAACCGTATTCCGGTGAAAATGACTCACATGCCCCAGATGCTTCCACTGGAGCAACAATTTCTATAGCTCTTTTTTAAACACCAAAATTTTGCATATAACAGCGACTCATTTCAACCGCTGCCAACACTCGGCACCCACCTGGAGAATGCAGCAGCCTGTTTCTGCCAATGCAATCAACGCACATTTGCAATTCAGTGTGGAGAAAATGAAATATTCACCATTTTTCTTCTTTTCTTTATTCTAACGTTTTACAGTTTTTGATTGAGCTGTGTCATGAAATTTATATATGTATATATATCCTGTGCTAAGTTACATTATATCAGTAGTCGTCATTTAGTCACTCTCATATTGTATTTCTTCAGAATTCACATTTTTGGGTGAACTATCCCTTTAAGACCTAATATATGGTTAGTTGATCAGAGAACCAAATGAACATTTAATTTTTAAGACAGTGTATTTTTTCTTTTTCTTTTTTTTTTTTTCTCATAAAGACAATAGCCCCCCATTCTCCTTTTTAACCATTTTGTTAAAGCACCAACCCTACGCTGGCCTCTCCCTTCCCCTCCCTCGATCTCTCCACCACTGTCATGCTTTGAAAGGATAGACGGGCTCTCAGACAGAGCTGATTAAAAGCTTTAAGGTCAGAGAAGTGGGACAGCTATTGAGTGAACACCTGTCTGGCCATACACACACCGCCAACCCAATGCAACGCTAGGTGTGATCTTCATCACAGCACGATCAGAGACTTCAATAAAGCAGCCCTGCCGCCTCCTAACACTGCACACACACTCATGGGTGAATGCCCTACCTGTCTTGGCCAAAACACCTTCATTAAATGCCAAACAAAACCGTCTTTTAAAGGTGCTGGAAACGATTTACTAACCCTCATCCTCTCTCCAAAACCCATGTCAGCAAACCCGATGGCAGCAAACCCAAAAGCACAAAATGCTTCCCAGATGGAATAGGAGTTTCTTATTGTAACTCTTGTTTGGTGTTAAAATTAATGAATACTTTTAAAATACCTAAAAAAAATAGTGCATACTTTTTCCAGAGCTTTTCTCTGAAAGATGAGTACGCTCAATTTGAGAAAGCAATTGACATTGTAGAAAAACATTTACTTCCTGGCTCAGGATTTCCCAGCATTCAGCCAAACCCGAAGCTGTCCTGAATTGCACTTTTAAGTCAATTCTAAGATGTACGACTGTTTGTCACTAGTTTGAATACAGCAGCACTGTATTTTCTGCGCTATCTCTAGGAAGAAAGACACAGTTGCTCAGTCCTTCAAGACAAACAGCGCTGCCTGAACTGAACAAGATACAGCTTGTGTGTCATGATTTTGTTCACAGTAGTTGAGCAAAACTTAATTTGCCTGAAAGCAATTCCTGTGACATTGGTACAATTCATTTCAAGACATGCATATGTTGCACATGGGTGTGAGACATGACTCTTCAAACAGTGACTGCAGTGTCTTGTCTATACTGAAAATTATTTTTTTCTCACTCAGAGGTCCATAAATTTACTGAAGTATCCAACATAAATATATATATATATATATATATTATTTATTTATTTATTTATTTATTTATTTTTTATTTTTTATTTTTTTATGTGGCATAAACTGCTGAAAGGTTAATGAATATTGTGAGCAAAAAAATAAATAAAAAATACACCCTCATCACTGTATGTACATTTTAACCTAATATCTTTTTTCTGTTGTTTTCAAAAGGCAAAAAAAAAAATCTTGAGGATAAGCAATTCATTAGAAGTGCATGTGCTGCAAGTTGCACCAAGGTGACGGTCTGATTACTATTACCAAATCATTAAATGTTATACTCAACATACTGCACCAGAAGTGTTAACTGAAGCCATGGTTACAATTGTGACTGTTTTTGTGGGATTTTTATGTCTATGAAAAGCAAAAAGTTTTAAAATAACTTCTTAATGACTATTGTCTGCTTTCAAAGGTTATGCCAAAGGATTACTGGTCATTAGAGGCGACTTTTCATGCTCCCTTCTCAATAAGTTGTAGGCATTATAGTTTGCTTGGCACATATACTCTTTCATAAGGACTTGCACTGCTTTTCAGTCCAGAGTTGAATTTTCATTTAGAGATTAAACTGCAAGGCCAATTTTTTAAATAAATGTTTATACTAAACTTTTACATTTACTGAAGGAAAAGTTGTGTTTGCCTATGCAAAAATGTATTCTGGGTAGGCCCATGTTTATATGATATTGCAGCACATATGGGATTTTTTCACCCTTTTCACTTTTTAAAAAAAGTAAGTATGAATGCTCATAAAAGAAATCATGTATCTCTCATCAAGGCACGTTTCAGGTATCATTCAGGTAGTTCAAACATGCTGAAGTTCAATACATGATGTTGCGGTTATGTTCATTTCCTAGCCTTAAATAAGAGCAATAAACATAGTGATGCTTGCCTTTGCGATATATTTCAAAAAGAACCTCCCAAGCATCAAAGATACCTCCCCAGAACCTGGCTGAAAACTAATTTTCCTCCTTCAAAACCATTATGTGCCGTCATCTTAGTTTTAACACGTAATACTCCTCTGCACAATGGGAATGGTGTAGTGTGACCTCAAAGATATTCTCAGAACCTATATGCGGTTTGTGGATACTCTATCAGGCCTGGCGCACATCGTTTTACCACCAGGTGCGGGAGTATCTCCTGTTTTGCAAGTTCAGAAATCCTCTCCCATCCAACACAGTGGCTTAACCTGTCTAGCCTGATACGACTCATAAAAAACACAGAGAACCGTTGATTCCTTGACCTTGCTTTAGTTTCCCACAAGGATGAAAGCAAGCATTTGAAAAAGATAAAAAGGTACTCAGTGTTCCTTCGCAAAAATGGTGCACAAAATGTGGGTCACATTAAATGTCAGATTCCAGTAGACTAAAATGTAAAGAGTACATATTTTATGTCATTTTTAACATCAAAAGACTAATTCAAAGACAATAACTAGATTATTATTTTTTTTTATTTTTTTTTATTAATGCAGTAGTATTTAATTACAATATTCACAATCTTTCTTAATGACATCAAAATGTTAACCAATGAATATATATATATATATATATATATATATATATATATATATATATATATATATATATATATATATATATATATATATATATATATATATATATGAGGGATTAAGTGATTTTGATTTTCAACAGTACCACCATATTGATGACCTCGAGGTTAACAAACACGGGACAAAAAAAATAAAAAATAATAATAAATAAACTAGAGGTAAACAAAGGAATTCAAACTCAGAACATTGCATTTATATATTTAGTTACGTATCCTGCAAATCTACAGTTATGACCTAGCATGCAACCAGTCAGCAGGGTGCAGGTTTCACTTGTACTCTACATTATGTTTCATTTTAATATTTATTAACTGAACAATCTGACACCCCTGTGGGAAGTTATTTTCAAGAAGGTGAGACTGGTTCGTCTTAGTGTTTGTGTATTCTGTGACGTGTTGGTCCACACAGCTAGGGTTCCTAATGACTTTGACCCAAAACACATCATTGATTTTATAGGACGTTTGGTATTAAACACTACTGTACACCTTGAATGTAAAAGAGCAACTCAAACATTTTACAAAACATCTCCCAATTTTTATCCCAAAGAAGATAAAGCCATATGGGTCATTTGGAAACAACGTGAGAGGGAGAAAATAATGACAGATTTTTAGCTTATATGTTTGGTTGCTTGTTGGTGTTTTTTTTTATTTTTATATTTTATTTTTGGGTGAACTATCCTTTTAATGGTGCACACAAAAAGCTTGTTTATAGGATACGGCTGCTGTTATTATAATCAAGTCATGGGAAAGCTGTTCAGTTGGCACCTTTAGCACCACATCGCTATGGCACTGTGTATATCAGATTAAGACGACTTGTCCATGGATCCTCTTCTGAACACATTTGCATGGGAAACAAGTTTATGAATGTAATGAACTGCTTCTAGCACCACTACAGCTGTTAATCGAGGCAAAAATCACTGTTACTTGTGCAAGCCAAAGACGTATCCACAAGACATGGGCAAACCCATCCTCACACAAACCCGCTCTGTTTCAAGAGCGGTCATTAGAAAGGTTCATGTTCAACAAATCTGACATCTGGTTTGCTTTCACATCATATTATCTACAGCTGCAAGGTATGTATTTGTACTTGGTGGAGTGTAAATGTAAGAATGTTTGTTTAAGTTGGAGAAGGATATGAGATGAGTGAGTCTGTTCCCATAACTGTCACCTTTGTATAGTCATATTTATTCTAGCACGGCATGGCATGGATGTTCACACTAACTTGACTTGCGAGTCAAGTCCCTTTGTGTTTATTTCACAAAGCCCTTTACAAGGTCTACACCAAACTCAGTTCACTGAGGGTCACAGTCCTGCAGAGTTTAGCTTTAACCCTAATTAAACACATCTGATCCAGCTAATCAAGTCCTTTGGGGTTATTTATAAACTACAGGTATATGCATCGGAGCAATGTTGGAAATAAACTCTGGACCTCCAGGATCTGAGTTTGGCATCCTAGGTTTACACTGCAAAAACATCTTCAAAAAGTAACATTTATGCTTTTGGCCTATTGTGTTCAAACTTACAGGAATTTAAAGTATGCCTTTTATAAACTCATGCATTCCCTGTGAATCGAACCCATGACCTTGGCATTGCTAACACCATCGTTTGAGCTACTCAACTCTTTCTACAACAAATTCTACCGAGAAATGTTCCAAATGTAAACATACTCCAAAAGCACAGTGATAATTAAGACTTGTTTGCACAAGAAAATCATATCCATAATTCATGCATTTAGTTCGACAATGATCAAAGGTAACCGTTTACGCTGCTGTGGGGAAACAAGGATTGAGTTCCAGTTAATAACCTGGTTGTATTCCCAAATCAAGCAACTCTTTCAGTTATCAGCAATGAAGTTATTAATTTTCATATTTAGCCAAAGCATCCACACAAATTACATGATTTGTTATTGTAATACTACGGCTTTAAAGATTAAATATGCAGGCAGCACAACAAAAAACAGCACTGATGAATATTTATGAGCGCTTCCAAGCCATGCACCCGATTCGCTCAGCCGAAATCAAGTGAACCTTAAAGTGACCTACTTAAAAGAATGTCAGATGACAAGGCCATCTCATGCTTTTTCATCTTGCAGTCAAGTGAGGCAAAAAAGCCCCACTCTGCACCATATTTTAAACAGGCCTCCTTATCAACATGGTGTGGGCAGTCCTCAGGCTGCGCAGGGTTTGGTTGATTAGCCCTGTGAAGGGCAGGGCGAATCAACCCTCCTACACTGGACCATACCGATGCCACCGCTTCTGTTGTTAATGGCATGTCCCACCCCTGCAGTGCAAGACTCGAACGGTCAGACTCTTCTGCTTCCCACCATGTGGCTCACAGCACTCCGCTTGGCCGGTGGACTGTGACAAGTCCGGGGCTCCAAGGTTGTTTGTGCTACAGACCAGCCAAGCCCACAAGGCAAAGGTGACACTTAAACCTGCCGCCCAGCCCGACCAGATGGCAGCTGTTTCTTTAATCAACAAAGGTGTCTATAGATGACACTTGGCATACACACCTGAGAAGAACCTGTTAAGCATTCAGAAGTAACGCAATGCAGGTGTTCCAGGAAGTCGGTGTGAGGAAAGGCGAAACGAAGCATCACGACAAGCAGGAACATGCCTTTTCTATAACACCCAAAGGCTCACAACCTAGCGGCCTGCTCTGATTTTACACTTCTCATTAATTGACTCACAAATGACGCATACTGTATGTTTCTCAAGAAGTGGGTGCAGCAGACAAACCGCAGGGAGGCTGGCCACTGTGAAATCTTATGAGGTAGCGGTGGAAGGACTTTAACCCACAATGGCTGAGTGAGTCAAGACACGCTCATCTGTCGAATAGTACTGATGAAATTCTACACTGAAGCAGTTCGTGTCAGTTCTAGCTTTTATTGCAATCATTTCTCAGCGTATGACTCAAAGACCCAATCCCACAATCCTCGAGTCGCTGCTTCTAGGCTGTCAGGGGGAAATGAGACCCACAAAGGTCTTGCTCCTCAAGAGGATCACATAATAGCCACTGAAAATGGTGGATCAATGAACCCATTGTACATTTTTTATAGGAGGTAGCATGTTATAAAAAATAATAATAATAACATAATTAAATAAATAAATAAATAAATTGCACAAACAGACGGTGGGAATGGCTGCCAAGGGCTCAGAGGTGGTCACTGCGCTGGGGTCTACATCAAACAAGACAAAAGGAAAAATGACAAAACATCTACTTAACACACTCCATTCAATATGGTGGATGATTCTGCAATACGCAGCAATACTTTCTTACCACTACACAATGGTTAGGAAATAACTGGTGAATAATGTAAAAATGTGGTTACTCTTAGAGTCCACAAGCCAAACCACCACAAGGCTAACTGGACCAGTGAAAAGGTCATGAGATTGTATGGTCATTTGCAATTTAAAGTGTTCAACACGAAATCAAAACCAAAACCTTTTTATTTATTGAATACATTCCTAATCTTATTTATGTAATCTTCATCAAAATAACTTGCTCTGCCATGATTTTCAGCTATATTAACCATTTTTAGGCTATGGTTGTAGATAATGTCTTTCTAAACGGTCTTGGTAATAGTCAATAAAGTAACAACAATGACAGCAAAATATATGTTAGCATGGATAAAGGATGAACTTGACCGGCAGCTAAGCAACTACAAACTCACGTTAGGGTTTTGCTAACACCCATTTTAACAACATTTTTCACAATGCAATGGATAAAATTACGTTTCACTCATTTTTGTCTTGCTGATTCCTATTTCCCTCAGAATAAAGTCAAGAAGTAAAATGGGTTGTTAACGTCATTTAATGTTGAGTTTAACAGTTGATAATACAAATTTTCTGAAATTACAACTCTGTTTTATTGCCAGTTCAAGCGTCTAGAAAATTGCATGTTTGATTTTTAGAGTATACGCAGATTTGGAGACAAAAACAACCTGCAGCACTGACGTAGTGTGTTATTTGGATATCGGAATGACCTTTCGATGAAACAGTGGAAACAAATGCAAGGTTGAGCAGTTTCCCTCTATTTTGTTCAAAGAGCAGCGCTTTCTGATGTCTTTCTGAGATGTTTTAATGCCAGTTGAGTCACCAAAGACCAGAGAATATCTGCATTAATATGAACATAAGGCCTGAGAGCCTCTCTGTGTGAGAGGATGCTTTTTACACTCCCTCACTGTCTGACAACACTTTCACTCAATGACCTTCAAGTTGCAGTCTCCCAAGCTGAGGACAAAGATAAATAGAGGGAGAAAGAGAGAGGAAGGAGGGGAGGGCACAGGGCACAACGAGAGAGGGAATGACATGGAGCGTGCTCAATACGCTGCGGGGAGGTCTGGGCTGTGGCCTTGCTGAGGGTCTTACATCAATAGCTACTTAGCCTCTGAATTCTGAATTAAGCTTCAGTAGCAAAAATAGTGTTAGAATAGGTACATTTCATTAATTTTAGTGATTCAGTCCATACTGTGCCTGTTCAATCTAATATATATATATATATATATATATATATATATATATATATATGACATTTTAGCCAATACTTTGAGATATATACCAAATATGATATATTTGAGATGTACATCAAAGATACATACAAAAATAGTCTTAAAAGTACTTGGCAGAAAAAAAAAAAAAAAAAAAAAAACTTTTTTTGCTATATAGCTCAGCTCTATCGTATAACAGGATGACAAACGACCACAGAGTAAAGTGTAGACATTTAAACAAAGAAAAGGGAAAATTACAGAGACCCACTGCTTTCATATCAGTAAAAAAAATAAAAATAAAAAAAATAAACACTTTGAATGGTGTGCAAATAATGTTGGATAATAATCACTAAAGAGGGAAAAAAGCTGATAACTTGCTTTCGGTTGACTTGCATAAATAAGCAGCAGTAATATAACACTAATACAGACACTTTGTCGGTGCAAAAACAAAACAGCTTCAAAAACTAAACCACACACCAGTGTCCACTGGGCTTTGGCAGACAGAAGTATCGTATTGTGCAAATGTGGCACTGAAAATTGATCCATGAAAAAACAAAGCCGGATCTGGGCTATCCTCACCCATTTCAAGCATGCAAGAGAAGTGTAAGCGCACTGTGCTCACGTGTGCACATATATGTGTGCGGTCCCGTGATGCCTGGCTTTGTGCATGATTCCTTCTGTGCATCTCACATGACATGCTGCCTTTGCGTGCACAATATTGACTTGACAGCAGAGGAACGCGACGAGAGAGAGAAGGAGAGAGAGATATCAACTGTGCAACCCCGTCAAAAAGAGAAGAGGAAGTGCTGAGCTTGTTATGCCAAATGGTGTAATGGGAGAGACTGGAGTGTGCAAAGCATCAAATTTTCATCCAAGCAGCAGCACACAGTTTAGAAGAGCTTTATGGATGCAAAACAGCAGAAAAATGTCCTCAAGGAAAGGCACTCTATTTTTGGATCGTGATGGGCACAGTCTAGAATAATTTAATTAGTTTAATTAGGAACTGTGGTGCGTGACCGTACCAATGTGCTCTTTCGCTATTTGTTCTCAGGTTTGGTGGTGCAATCGCTCCTTCTGCCCTGACGTTTAAAGTTAAATTAGCCGTCATTTGATACATTCACACAATGACAGTACACCGGCTCCATTCGATTTCAATATTTATTTATTTTTCCGTGAAATAAAGGCTGAAAATGGAGCCTCATTCATGCTGCAATTCAATAACCCAACATCCTCCCTTTCCAACACATGGGGACAAATCCAGCCATCCACAATCCTGCTGTTTCGCATTCAATAGGCCTACCTGGCATCGAGAAGCAAGCTGGGACAGGAAAAAAATTCTAAATGTCAACCGGCTTCCCAGCAGGGAGAAATATGACCCAAAATGCAATCGCACAAGCAGGGGTCAGCTTCTCAAGAGGAGATCCATGGGCATCAACAACGTAGCACTGCAAAACCACCAGGGAATGTTCTTTTTAAGCTCGGAATGGACAAATTAGAAATGTCCAAGCATGTTGTGTGCTAAAACGACTTGTTTCTTTTCAATGGTTATTAACTTCCGTTATGCGTTAAAACAACAAACCAGACAGGAAAGTAATTACAAAGAGTCGAGTGTCCATCTACATTGGGAAAAAAAATACACTTCCTAAGCCTGTTGTGCTTATATATGCACCCCGTTACTAGAGACACCTGCATCCAAACTCTGAGTTCCAGCCTCCCAGATGTAAGCGCCAGATGTACCCCGAGCCTAGCCAGCTTGCTGGGGAAAAGAGATGGGAAAAAGGGGGTGAAAATAGCCTGGAGAATCACAACATGGTTATAAAAAAACAGCACAGCAGACACAATGAGAAAACCTGCTAAGACCTCCCCAAAGAACCACGGATATAGACGGAAGCGCTCGGCTGAATCGAACAGGGATTTGACTGCCCAATGCATTTGGTTCATAATGAATGCACTTCCTATTGCTGGAAGTAAATGGAACGATTCGCCGAGGACCTGTAGACACAGGATGCAGTAATATTAATGGGCCTACGCTGAGAGGATGGATGTGTTTTTTCAATGGTAGGATTCAGGGACATTGTCAGATTTTGTAGAAGTCTGGCAAGGGGAAGGTCTGGATGGAAAACAGGCAGATGGGGGATACAATTGAACGCGTTGCCAGACACTCGCAGACCTGAGGCAGAGGAAACGACGAGGGAAAATGATGATGCGTAGGACGAGTATAAGAGGAAACCGAACTCTACTACCCTCAGGGGTGAGGTTAACCGAAGAGTGCGATGACAATATAGTCAACAAGTTTTGAAATTAGCTTCTCTTGAACAGGAACAGACGCATAGATAAGACACAACTACAGTCTTGCAAAGTCTGCCCACGCCAGCAAAATCTCACCTGAGGACCAGTTAAACTGCTTCCCCGACTTTAACGTCCTCAGCAGGAGACAACAGTAACGACACACAACCTAACGGATGCAGTGTGTTGAAAGATCTCTCTCTTTTTCCCACACTCCCACACTCTTAGAAAGACGGGAATGGCCGTTTTGCCACAGAGTTGGTCCTGCAGTTGCCCTCCCTGTAATTGTCTACACATTGGGCGAAACCACAACATCTCCAATATGAGAAGGCTACAAACCCAGTGGAACCAAAGCCAGAAAAAAAGCCTCTGTGATTCACATGAAGTGTATCACTCAAGCTCTGTGGCTGATAGCTGTCCTCTATATTTAGATATTGTGTATTTTGGACAAGAGAATACAGTTAACCTAAGGGGACAAATCACTACATCAAGGGCATACACAACTGAGGACAAAGGCAAGTGGGATGTGTCCTGATGGAAAGAGATATTTGCAAATATGCTGTGGTGATAGGCTGTAAGTTACAGTGGGTATCAGATGGTTCACAAAGGTACTTTGATGTATACAATGTTAAGGGTATTACACAAGATTTCGTACCACCTACTCCTAATAACAATACTAAATAATTAATATGTTAATGTACTATGGTATTTAAATAGTATTCAAGGTACTTCAAACAATGGCATTCAAGATTCGTCAGTGTTACTAAAGACAAAACAAAGAAGCTTGGTTGGTACTGCTCCAACATGTTGCAAAGTGACACTTCTTTGAATACGTAATATTTTTTTTTTCGAGATGTACCATGATGATACTGTTTTAAGGACATTCACCAAGATTATACCATTTTTGCTGAACATGTACCATGGTATTGCAATGCTTTTTAGACATGTACCATTGTGATATCATGTCTGAAACATGATTACCATGATACCTCTATTACCATGGCACTTTCTGGCACTTATAAATAGAGTAACTTTACAAGTACAGAGTGAGACACAGGTTTACAAATAATGCTTCAAGGAAAAACGGTGCATTTCCTGTTTAAAACATTCCCGTTTTATTTCCATCCCTTTTTGTGCTTGTTATTATCCTCTGCACACAGCAGTTTTGTAGCTGTTGGCCACAGGCCAGTTAAATGCAGGGTGCCTCTGTTAAATGCATCTCTATCTCTGAACCCGGCTTGCACTCTGCTGATCAGGAAACGGTGCTGGGGTCTCTATGATTCCCACAGAATACAAACACTCACACACGAATCACAGCCTCTGAAGAGATGATGAGTACGTGATGTGAACAATAGCTTGATTTGGGCTGTGCAACTGGAATGATGAGTGTTTTTGGTTCATTTTGGAAGCATAGCCGTAGGGGTGTTTCAATTTGGCTGAAGCTGCAAGAACAGACTTGTTCCTCCTGTCACAGATACGTCATCATCTCAGATAAAGCAAAGAAAGACAGTGATTGCACAATAGATGCATGTTGAGATAATTTATTTGATCTCTCTGATGACACTGGCTCAAAACACAACTTGAGGAGGAGCGGTAGAACATGCAGTCTGAGTGCGCTAGGAGCTCCTCTGATAAAAATAGAACCTGATCTCCATTTGTATTCAGACAACTACCATGTTCATAAGCACACAGGACATCGTAGAGCTACTTTAATATTCTTTTTCCTCTTCATTCAGATTTCCCTTCATAAAAATAATCATCGGGGGGTTGTAACGACATTAAATATGGAAAAATGGGACAACGGGGTGCGCTGATGACTTCTCGTGTTAAATGTAATCGCTCAACGAAATCCCGCGTGCGAAAAGATAGAGCAGTGACACTTATCATTGATTCCTCTCCCTCAGAAACCGAGTTTAGGAACTACATGCCCGGATCCATCATTCCCAATTAGGCAGTTTTACTGTGAGGCCACACATAAATGGAAATGACCCATTTTCTTATTATCAGCCACTCTGTAAATCACTCGGATATTACCGCCCTTGACAATTTGCTGGATCCAAACAGCAAAGGTGGGATGGAGATTTTTTAAAACAGCCATTTATGTTGAGCCAAGCTTCAGTTATGTAAAAGCAATTGCGTAAGATCCTTTTTTCTACCATTAGTCGCGATGGCCTTCATGGTTAATTTCACTGCAGTTCAGTAACCTCCATTATTTTAAAAAGGGGTCTTTTTTATGCCTTAAACCCTGCAACGACATTCCTATTAAACCTTTTTGTGTGGTGTCTTTATGGACAAATGAATGTTCAAAGACACTGTGTTCCATCAACACAATTAAGTCCTAGAATTTACAGTAGCTTAAAGATAGTCCTCACCAGTTTTGGGCAAGTTACTCTGAAAATGTAATCAAATTACTGGTTACTGATTACTCCTTTTAAAAGCAATCCAATACTGTTCTGATTACTTTATTTCAAAAGTAATTAGTAATTAGTTAAATTATTATTATATAACAATTGATTTGTTTTAGATATTTTATGTTTAGATTTTATGTTTAGACATATCCCGTGAATTACTTTATTCTCCCGCACACACATGAGTTTCTGCACTTGCCTATCAAGTCTTGTCCCACGCCACACTCTGTTGTGTCGGGTCTAGCGGGAGCAGGTCTCTAATTCACTGCCACTTGACTCGACAGTGCTGCGCTACATCCTTTTTGCAATCTCTAGATTATAAAACACTGCATTCTGTCAGCAATGTAGTGCGACAGTAATGTATAGAGACCTTAGCTTGTAACTATACTCTAATTACTATTTTGAAAATCATATCACGTTAAATTACTCCGTTACTAAAAAAGTAATCAAATTACAGTAACGCGTTACTAATTAATGTGTTACTGCCCAAAACTGGTCCTCACCAACGTTGGAGCAGAATTACATAAGCATCTATAAAAAGATGCTTACAAACCATCATCCATATTTACATTTTCCCCATCATAATACTTTGTTGTGTGATCTCTCATTACATTGCCTTTACAGCAACTTTGCAAGTTTTCATTACATTTATGCAAAATTGAATTGTGATCTTAAAGGATGCAAATTTTGCTCTATTTTGGCTACGTCTAACTAAATTATGTCTAATTCTAGCCACAACCACCAAACTTTAATATGCTGTAAAGTTTTTAAAATGTATTATTATTATTATTATTATTATTATTAGGGGCCAAGAACCACAGGTGCGTAGGCACCTATTGTATCCGTTGGTGTTCTTATTATTAACATCTGAATGGTTTGGCCATACCCAATTTTCCCATGTCAGCTATTTTTGGGGCGTCGACCATTTTGAATTTTGCCGTAAAATGCTATATTGTATGAATGCATTGACGTATCATTGTACCATCACCATGTCCTGATGGTACTCAAAACATTTGGGGGCAGCACCACCTTGAGGTCAAAAGTTATAATGAAATTTCTAAAAATGCTAACAACTTTTACTTACGTTAACTTATTGTAATGAGACTGTTAATAGATTCCTTGGCTCATGCAACATTGATAACAATTTTGCCATAATTGGCCTTAACTTCCTGTCCGCCATTTTGAGTAATGTTGAAACCCTACTTTTTCTAACTCCTCCTAGACCGTTAGTCCGATTTTCACCAAATTTGAAGGGGATCATCTTCAGACCAAGCTGGTAAATGTTTTTTGTTTAGCGCATCAACAAATTTGCTGGACAGATACCAAACTGCACCCAAGGCTGTACCTCTGCAAAGCTTTGATATATCGACACTTTGTATGTGCCATTGTCACCTCACACTGACCAGGCCACAAATCATTTTAAACTTGCTTTAATTACTGATTGTTGCAGTTGGTCTGATGCTCCATGCCATACTTAGCTCCTCATTTGCCCCTGAAGTGCTTGACCCCTTAATTGCTGCCTGCAGCTATATTTATTATTATTATTATTATTATTATTATTAAAATTCTTAAAAGAATTTTTTTTATTTGTTAGTTTATTTAATTAATAAATAAATAAATAAATAATAATTATTATATATATATATATATATATATATATATATATATATATATATATATGGCAGATATAGTTATATGGGAAATGCCACATATCTGCCATATATCTATTACCCATAGAGCCCCTTAAAAAAAAATAAAAAAAAAAATAACATAAAATAATTATTAGGTTATTATGAAATTAGGTTGATTTTAGAGACCAATTTGGTGCACTAGAAACAATAATTTGTATAGAGGGAAAACAGTACCAGTGAACTAACACAAGCCTTTGGAGGCAGAAGGCCAGATTAACAGGCAGAAAACCATACATTCACAAATTGCAATTATGGGAAGAAAAGTGGGGCTGGGGTGAGGTCACACCTTCAGTTTGCACCAATGAGGATCTCATCAGCATTGTAAACTCACTCTCTGGGAAAACACATCAACAACATCTCTCCGCCGTCGACCTAAATTAGAGTTTAATGACCACAGTGTTGCCCATTCACTATTGTTTCCCCCCACAGATCTGTCCCCTACCCGCATCCATCTGTAGCACCTTCATAATGTTTATCATCCTTCTCTAAACAGCCCATTTTCCCATAATCACAGTCTCTCGTGTATACAACCCCTCGTGATTGCCCCCCTTCTCGCGCATTTTTCCCCTCCACTGAGATTGCATTGTTTCTCTGCCTTGACCTCCGTGCCCCAGAAGCCTTTGCACTTGCTGTTATTGTTTCCTACACTTGGCCTTATTCACACACTGGGCTCATCGTGGCCGGCCCGAGCATCGGTGTGGCATTATAGCCTGGCATTCTTCAACTAATTGCCCTGAGCTGGATTTCCCAGCAAGCCTTGCACCCAATCAGCAGCCACATCCAGAAACGCTGATTGCATGCCTGGGGGAGGCTGGATGCGGCTCTCGATTGGGAATCAGACACCATGGAGGAGAGAGGGATAGAGGGCGGAATCATGGGATAGGTGCATGGACTTTAGTGTCTGTTTGTTGTCATTCACAAGAGGACAGCCAGCAGCAGGTGGAAAGGAAGAGGATGAGATGAGATGAGATGAGATGGAGGTTAGGCTACAGAGCCAATTATTTTCACCTCTTTGGTTGGCCTCTGCCAGCAAACATGTAATCTTAAATGCTCTTACTGATCCCAGGGCAACTCATGGAAAGAAATAGTGAGAGACCTAATAGATGAGATCAGATAGAAAGAGCTTATGCAAGAGAGAGTCTTTCTCTACGCTATCTGTCCGCCATAATGCCCCCTCTATACTCACTTCCTCTAGCACCCTATTAAATTGCACATATATTACCAAGCTTCTCAACCGGCCACTGACTTTAAATGCTGTAGGTGAAATATGAAGTTGGAAATGAAGATGTTGGAAAGGCATTATCCATGTTAGTGCATTTGCCTCATTTCGCTCTCTCTCTATTGCTGTCTTGCATTCCTGCTTTGCTTCTACAGGTTTCCACACCATGCATCAATACATTTCCATGACTTGTTCATGTCCTGGTGATTTATGTATTGATTCATGTAAAGAAGAGATTGCAAGTCAATGAAATATTCTAGAACAATGGTGCTAAATGACTGTCATGTTCACATTTAATGGTATTTAGATAGGACATCAAAGAATAACACATCATTACATTGGTATTAAACCACAAAACATACCACGCACTTGTCCACAAACAAATGGTGACACACTGGTAGGTAGGTAAATGAATGAATGAATGAATGAATGAATGAATGAATGCACATTACAAATTAGAAAGAAAAAAAAAATTCATAGTGTATGTCCAAAAAGCAAGGCAATATCATGGTACAGTAAGTCAATAAGTCAATCAATCAATCAATCAATCAATCAATCAATAAAGCAATCAAGGCAATCCGACTACATAAAATAATAATAATAATAATAATAATAATAATAAATAAAAAAAAGTAAAAAAAAAGTTAAAAAAATGTACATTTTAAACTTAATATACTTTATATATATTTATATAACTTTAGTTTAATCATATGGGTTTTGCTAGTTGAAAAAAAAAAAAAAAAACAATTCCCAGAAGTCTACGATATATGAAGCAGATTTTGATAATTCAATTAGATAGGCACATTAACATTTCATAATTCATGAACTATATGGTTATATAATTTGCAAATAATACACTGAGCTAAACATGAAATTCTGAAGTAGAAAGACTGAAATAGTATTTTCCTTTAAAGCATACTCACAAAAATGTTTTTTTTTTTTTTTTTTTTTTTTTTTTTTTTTACAACTTCTTGAAACAAATGCAATTATTTTATTAAATGTATTATTATTATTTATTAGAATTTTTTTACGGTGCAGTACTTTTGTAAACTTTGCGGTTGGTGAAAAAAAGGTGGGCAGACAAGATGAGTGTGTGTTGGATCAACGAGCCTCTGCAAGTAAGACAGAAGTCAGAACGCAATGTGTCAGTGCGTGTACTGGGAGGTGTTTCTGTGTCCCAGTCATTCCAGGTGAACTCAGGAGGGAGTCTGACTGTGATGGGCTGAGATACTGTGTGCTGAGGTGATGGAAAACTGCCAGGAAGTATAAGACGAGTGTGCACACACTGTTGCTGGGGGTGTGTGTGTGTGTGGGTGGGTGCTCTCTGCAGTGAGGGAGGGATCTCATCTTTGCAGTGGCAGTCCAGCACTGCTGTTCCTGCTTATACCTTGAGTACCGGAACCTCTTAACAATCCCACTCCATAAAGAAAGGCCAAACTCTGTGCAAGTGCAATGGCATTTGATACCAGTGCAGTGAATAAAACAGAGAGGCTACACGGATAAGGCATGACGCAGAGCAGTCAACTTCACTTTATGCAGCCAGGAAGAAGGGTCTTTGAAGCTGAGGACCTGAGATAGAAAAATAGAGGCTGAATTGCCTTACCGCTTTTATGAATTCTGGTATAGGGTTAGTAAACAGGACTTGAGATACATCCACTTGCCAGAGATAATGCACTTTACTGCATATGAATGAAAAGAGCATTGCATTGTATAAAATATAAGTGGTTTGCTCTTTCATATACCATGAGAATTGTATCGATAGTTCTGCCTCCATCATTATCCATGTTGTTTGAGTGCCCACGGCATTCTGAGAGCAAAATACCTTTCCAGATTAGAATGTGAAAAATAAAGTTTGAAGGAGACTTCTCACCAGCAGCCCCTGATGAGTTTTTCATTTCTTGTGCTCTCCGACACTTTCCCTGTCATACAATAAAGAAATGAGCTGAGCGACATCAAGTCATGCCCCTTTATTTGCTGTCTTGAATCACACAGAAGTCCAGGCTCCCTAGTGACTGTCTCACCCGTGTGCCACGCTGGCCTTCCTTTCCCATGGTGCTTGTTCATTGTGTGTTAGCTTGTGTTTGTTCAAACACTCACCACCACTCCTTTATAATGCTAACACAAACCAAACGGTCGCAGGGAGCAGCAAAAGTCATTAGCCTCCATGCTGAATAGAGCCATTTGCTGTGGAATTAAGGTTAAGAAGGTTTCCTCATGTAAATTAGTAGACAATGCCCCCGAGAGGTGTTTAAACCCCAGCTGTAAAACCCTAATTCCCCAAACACATTAGCATTTGCTCCATAGTGACACAGGCTAAACTTAGAAACCTTGAAAATAAAAGATACAACTTTATTAATACACGGACCGTTTGATAGAGCAGTGAGACTGAGCTTTTTATTCCCATGTTGTGACATATTAGATGACAAATTAGACAGATTGACATGAATGTCCTGAAAAAAAAAATAAAAAATGGTAATCGCTAAATAGTTAGCATTTTTCTTTGCAAAATGTTCTGAATGTAAATTAGAATAAACTGACACCCCTAATTAAGGGTGGAACCTGACCAAAGAAAAGTCAAAACAAAAGATTTTAAGGGGTCATAAAAAGCAAATATTCAAATCAGCCCTAAATCCACATTATTCCTAAGAAAATTTGAATGTAACATTTCAATAACAAGTTCAAAGTTGGATTACATGTGAGTTAAAGTGTGTATTTTCACCACACTCTAAATAAGTGCTTGTGAACAGAAATCTGAGGCAATAACCACACTACGTTCCTCAAATACGAAATGTAATTACTGTGATTATCACTTTATTATAGATTTTACACATCACAAAAATCGTTCCTTTCCTTGCTTAAAAATACAGTAGGTGTTCAGTTGGCTGACTGTGCTATGAAGGACAAAAGAGAATTTGGGTTGTGTTTTCTGTGTAATCTCTTAACTGAATATCAGATGTGAGCTTGTAAAGCCTCCATCTACATAAGTCCATTAGAAAGTCTTTTTGTTGCCGTTTTATTTATTTATTTGCTTAAGCTTTGTTGCTAAAAATACTCTTACTAAATATGCAGGCTTAATTCATTTAGACAGTCAGATATTCAAACTTCACAAATGAAGTAATATGCCCAGTAGTTCATTATTGTTAGCTTTGGTCATTATATGCTAGTGTATATTTTACATAGAATTCATACACAGAGGCATATCCTTTTTTGCACACTTTTCAATTAAAATCCATAGTCTTTTTAAGATACCTTTGATATGGCATTCTTCAGTTTCTCATTTCAACTGGAAAATAAGTGAACACTGGAAAGAAAACTGCACTAGGCCAGCCATTTCAGGAGGACATTAAAAAGCACAAAACTGGGTGAGCAGCACCTGTGAAGCTGAAGGCATGCATGTGGAAGACCACAAGTCCCAAAGCTAAAAGTGACAGTTTTATTGGAGCATTAAATTGTTTTGTTCTGGAAAATGAGAACTGCAACCTGAAAAAAGCCAAACAAATTCAAAGTTAAGCAAAGTAAACAAGAGTCACATGTTTAAATCCCATTGTCTCATTGCAGTCTGTGTGAATAATTTGTCCAGGCTTAATAATAGAAGGGAGAAAAGAGCACACAGTGAGAAATATGGTCTTATTTTCCCAAATCTAAGCCCTTCCCTAATAAAATATTTCCAAGCTAGTAAAAAGACAAAAACACCAGAGCAGCCATTTTGGCGTATTATTTCATATTACCAAACCAAAAGCCAGAAGAAAGAAGGAAAATGCCAGAAGAAACAAAGCAAGACACGTGAACCGTGCAACCTTTCCGAGACATTAGCCATTTCGGATGGTATTTGATGCAATGCCTATTTTAAAGAGCAAACATTTAAAATCCTGACATTACCACTGCAGTGTTAACTATAACTAGCACGCCTGCGTGAACGTTTGATGAACACAGAAGATCCTTTGTTGTGTTATTCCCTCTTTCATGTCCTAACCTTAACCCCCTGGCCTACTGTCATATCCAACGGCATGAGTCAGCGTGTGCTAAAACAAAATGTCCACCCCCACTTCCTCTCTCCATATCTAGAGTGGAGGGTGCTTGTGTTCAGTAGTTGGGAACGCTGTCAGGCCCTGTGAGTCTTCCAGCCCTGCTGCGTCACACTCACTTAACATCTGCGGCTCCCTATCAGGCGAAATATCTCTCTTGAACTTGCCACAGCACACACAGCTCCCAAACACGAATGAAATGCCGTAAGAAGACGTCCTATATGATAGATTGCACCATGCACGTGAGGCTGTTTTAGTGCGCACAAACGAAAACTCTGTGATTGATTGGATTCTATATATGCACCATCCATGCATGCAGAGTAAAAATGTAGCAGAGAAGGAATTCTGGGTAGTGCACTGAGGCTATAAATGCTCTACTGGCAGAGGCTTGAGACTAAAAACCGTAAGGTTCTGTGTAATCGCAGGTTCACATGTAAGCTACGCAGTGTAGTTACGTAATTAGTCATACGCAAATGCACCAAGTAATCTTGATTATGCGAATTAAATCATGTAATAACATGTATAAATTAAGTGAGTGTACATGAGTAACTTGTACATGAACATTAATCATGCCTGACACTAAGCAGAGCTCTTTACACGTTTCCTGTCTACAAATCCTAAACTTACTTGCTGAAAGACTCTTTTAGTGCAAACATCTGCATCTTATTCATAACCCATCCACAATCTAGTTTAACCAGGCTGGTATTTTTATAATTGTCTTTATTTTCAATATTAAGAATGTGCCTTGTTCACAAAAACAGTGCTTTTTGCATGGTGCAATTACCATTTCACTATTAGCATCTGCTTTCCGCTATATTTTAATTTTAAGACAGACATTTAATTTGTCTCATTTCATTGCGAACATGGCAGCAGTATTTCATCAAATCAAGGAGAAAACATTATACTGGGCATACATCCAAACATGAAGTGTAGTTGAACATACTTTTAGAACAATCAAATGCCAGATGCACAAAAAACAGAAAGTCCTGTAGAAAGCCTTTAAACATTTTCTTAAGAATATTTCATTTTATTTAAGAATAAAATTATAGGCTTTAATGTGGTCTGGTTGTATATTATCATACTCAGGAGGTGGCCTTGTCTAATACAATACATTCAGTACTTCAACAATGCTAAAACATTGAGAATATTTTATTATTTAATATATATATTTTTTTTTTAAGTAAGAAAATCTGGTACTCGAAAACCGCATGCAAAATCATTAATTCTTAGCAGAGTCTTCACATCTCGTCTTGTGGAACTTCACGTGGAGCTTTAGCACCCATGGGGCACGTGTGAGGGACGTCGGAGAGTGACATGTCAGCCCCAAGGGTTCTAGGACGAATGGCACCATGCCATTCTGCACGAAACAGAGCGTGAAGCATACGCAGCTCAGCATCACTATCATCATCATCGTTGTCATCTTCAAAAACAACATCCTTCTCAAAAAGCTCCTTACATGCATGGCAATGGCGCTCCACACATATTATAGACAGCAGGGTTCAACCGCGTGAGGTGAAAGATTACAGCAATAGATGGAAAAGTAATGAACTATGACTACTACGCTTGGATGAGCTGTCGGATTAGAGGTACGATGAGAATCATTTGCAGGGTATTGCCATAATGGCAGCACAGTGTGAAATGCATTCTGTTTTATATGTATGTGTGTGTATATATATATAAAGCAGCACTGTCGCACAAAAGACTGATTGATTTATTTATTTGTTTTTAATGCATTTATGTATGCATTACTACACATTTTTCATTGTAAATTCAGTTTAGGTTGTCTTTATATAAACTAAAGGGAAAAAAGGAAAGACTCACTCTGACCTCAGGAACTCTCGGATGGGGTTTGAGAAAAACTCAATGCATCTCAAGTGCAACTTTGACCTTGGCAAAATACATCATGTAATATCTTATCACATATATGCCACCAAATACAGGCCATTCCTTTCCCTGCTGCAGAAAGCAGTGGCGATGAAATGAAAACACTATCTCTAGAGATGCTGAATCATTTTAATCTGTTCCCACTGACTCACGGCTCACAAACAGAAGGAAAACTCAATTTGTAGAAGAATAATCACATAAAAACCATATTCTGAGAGCTCTTCGAGGAGGCAGAATCTGCGACAGGCTCGCATTTAATAACCTTGACCGCAAAAATGCTTTCGTACTGTGTTGCGGAGCACAGAAAACAATTCAGATTCAATTCAGACAGAAATAAGTCAAGATCTGAAAGCTCCTCTATGTAGTTCACCTCCGGAAATAAATTGAGAGAAAGGCCCCTACATGCCAAGTGGTCTTCCCCACACCTGCCAGTGCTAAGAAAAGACTCTTAAGTGGAAAGGATGCGCTCACACTTTTGGCCCCATTGATGGCTTTTACTTCAAGTCCTGATCAAGTCGAGTGACGTGGGGTTGGTTCAGTTAGGGTGCAACACTCAGGTGCTGTGAACCAACTGGAAAACCACTGGAATGGAGGCGAAGCTAAGAAGATGTAAGCACCGTATGTTCAAGACATTAATGATGACTAGAACAACCTTTGACCAAATGTAGGGGGTCATAGTCAAATGAATGGGTCATCAGTGGCTTATCTAAACACACGAAGGGTAGCTTGCAGTGGGGTGCAAAACCTATTAACGTTTATGTTGACTTAGGAGCAATGTGCTTTTGTCATTAGCACTGCCCAATGTTCTCTACTTGTCCTCTCTCGTTGTTTCTTGCCATATTGAAGCACATCGACCCTGTGTGCTGTGCTGTGTGAAAAAAATAAATAAATAAATAAATTCACTGTGGGGGTGTGGGCAATGAAGTAGAGTAATGAATTGTGACAGCTCCTTCCCAGGGATGAAAATATTAAACCTTTCCTTTTTTAATGCAGTCTCTCGCTCTCAATCTAGCCCTCCATTTTTTTCATCTTTTCCTTTCCCCCGATGGCTCAGAGCAGGGATGGGGACATCTCCATATAAAATATCCAAGCAAATCAATCAATTAGCTGTATGTGCTGAGTTCAGTTTGAGCGTGGCAACTGGGGGGAGTGGCCTGAATCCGAGGAAACGAGGGGTTGGGCGATGTGCAGCGAGCGTGCTTCTGTCGAGCACTTACTCGTGCGCACAATGGGGTCAACACGTGACCCCCTCCAGCACGCAGAGCATCCCTTCTGCGACGCTTTGGGGCTGGACACACAGCACCATCTGAGTTTGCTGTACGCTGTTCAGTATTCCGACAAGCCGAGCTGCTACCGAGGACAAAACCGCAGCCCGAGCGGCTAAATATACATCATGTGCTGTCATACTCTAGAGATCTAAACCGAAACAAACCGAGGCAGGGTAAACCTGATCGACTGCAGTCGCAAAGGGATCGTTCATTTGAAATATCCAAGCGCGGGTACGTGAACTTGTTAGAATTCACTTCACCAGGTAGACAAATGGCCTCTGCAATGATTAGGGCATAAACCGTCACAGATTTGTAGCTGCAAAATCACGCCGCATTTCATTACTACTAAACGGCTGGCAAGTGAAAAGAAAGAGCAGCAAGAGAGATCTTTCATCCTTACCTTCAGAGGATGCATTTCGCTGTGTCCTATGCAACCTTTCACCCGTTTGCGGTTTAATCATTGGCCCTCTTTCCGAGGATCCTTGAGTCAGTTGCATGTAATCAGCCTTTGCAAGTTGACGTGGCACTGATAAATGTCTAGGGGACTCTCACTGCACCATTTCCTTATAAATATAAACCGTGAATCCACTTTTTCATGTCAGGTGTGGAAGACAAAATGGCAACTGCAGACACTGCTAGTAAATACGTCTATTAAATAAAGCAGTCCATAAAGAGAGGCAGACAGTTCTGGAAGCAAAGCATCTCAGCAGACAAGTGACCAGATATTTGACAAAGCCAAACCAAAAGAGGGCCTTAAATAGCAAGATTATGTCTCAATGAGAAGATCTAAATGAGAAGATATAAGTCCAAAATGCCAGAGAGGGTTACAGCAGCATTATAGATTCAAACCAAAATGGCTTTGATCCCCATTTTTCTTGTTTATGCAGAGTTACGATTCTTAAATCTGGCATCTGAATAGGCTCTTCTGTAGTCATTATCTCCAATTTGCAAACACATAAAGAAAGTAAGATGTAACAAAAGCGTTTGAGGCACTATCATACCCCAAACAGAGCTCGAAATGCCTTTAATTCAAATATAATGTAGCATTTAATGACAGTTTATCTGTTTTCCTCACAGCTGGGCAGCTTTTCACTGTGGAAGGGAATTGCTATCTGTTGGAAAAAGCCGACTCCTACTCTGGAAGAGGATGGCAAAACCCTCTTTGTAATGGTAGATAAACAGTGCAGCTGGAATATACTGAATGTGGCTTTCCTCGCTCTCTCTTTCCACTCGATTCTTTGTATGCAGCATCATTTGATAAATTCAGCTAACAAAAGAGGTGGGTGGTAAATCTTACATCATGCATTATCATTATCATACATAGGTAATGGTATGCATCATAATACAGTTACTTTTGGATGGAAACTCAAGGATGGTTAAAATGGTTTAAAATGGATAAAAATCTAAACATTGTTACATGAGTTTTTATTTATTTATTTATTTATTTTTTGTTTTGTTTTTATTTTTGTTATATATAACAAAGTGACAATTGTAGAGTCAAGCTCACTACCAGAATCTGTCAAAAAGACGACTTTAACTTTTTATGTTTCTTCTGTTCAATTCAATTTTTGATAATAACAGGTTCTAAGATCAAAACTGAGATGCCTCAGTATGTCTGCAGCCATTCCTGATGAATACAAATGCTATAACAGACACTCACTAAGACGGATGGCATAAGTTGTATTACATTGACATTATACTGAAAGCAAACCCAATAAGGCTCTTCATTTAGGTGGAATAAAAGCCCCAAGGGACAGTTTAAAATCCTATGATATGTAGTGTAGTTGCAGCTTTGCAATGCCTCATGATTTGTAACACCTCTAGTGCTTCCTTTCGTTTGCACCTTTGCATATGCAAAGAACAGCAACACGCTTACGGCAGCGAATAATGCTGCGATATTCTCCTGTACTTATCAAGCTCTCAGTTTACACACACACGTTCACAGTGTGGGTGATGAGCTGTCATTTATCAAGAAATCTGACGAACACAATGTTTTTGTCAAGAAAACACTATTGTAAAGCGCTGACCATGTTTCCTGGCTCCACCGTTGATATCTGATTAATCTGTGTGGTAAGTGTGGGCTGTCAAGATTGGCGTGGAGCTTCTTGAATGATGGATTTTCCAGCCCGGATGTGTGAAAAGCAGTTGTGGATGTCAAGACTCCCCTGACACACATTCAGTGCTGATCAATCTCCCATTCCGCCGCCCCGGGCCTGCCCCCACCCATCAGCATCAATTCAGCACAAGTAAATACAGTGGCTTAATGCATTTCCACTCTGTTCCCATAGGACCTCCCAGGCCAGAGAAAGAGAGAGAGAGAGAGAGAGAGAGAGAGAGAGAGAGAGAGAGAGAGAGAGAGAGAGAGAGAGAGAGAGGCAGTTCTCATTCATAACAAGAACTAAAAGATCTCACAGAGGAAAGGTAGGTTTGCTTTTTATGCAGGATATCCTCAGGTTGCCCATATATTATGAGTGGACACAACCATGGATGTTAGTGACGGATCAACATAACGGCCACAGTGATTATTTGGATGATCTGGCTATTTTGAGAGATGGGCATCAGCAAATTACCAGCTCAGACAATTACATAAAAACCAAAAAACACAAATGAGCTTGTAAGAGTTGTCTCTCTCTCTCAGAATTTTCAAGTTAGAAAAATTTCACAATGTCTAAAACTGCTTCATCTGCAATTAAACAATGAACTGTTAATTTCTGAGAGGATGCATTTTATGGCATATTTTATTTTGGAAATATGAATAGTTAATTTTAAGATCTATTTTATGACTTTTGATTGTACATTTTTAAGGTACCTTGGCAAATCTGAGCATTTGTGAATATAACTGGGGAGACACATAAGATTACTGTAGTATTTTTCTCAGGAGAAACATTCATCAAATTGAAGAAGTTGGGATACTAAGTTCATTTGTGATTTTTCTTTATTATGGGAATAGTTTTCAATATGAACTCAAATACTTTTTATCAGATTCTACTAAGATCAAATGATTAGCACTATGACATCCACAATAGTTTTATAACTCTATAATTATTACTGTATATCAGCAAGTGACATGGTTTCTAGTTTTATTTCCACCAGGGAATTTCAATAGAAAACAAAACTAATTCTTAAATGAACACTTAACCCAGGACTACATAAAGTATCTTGTGAAGTGTCAAAGGAAACATTGAGCAATAACAATTTTCTTCTCATGCGGTTAAGGAGAATGTATTAAACAAATCACGACCCGTGTACACCCCACACTTACTCACTCATCTAGTTGCACAGACACACACAAACACACGCACTGTATCAAATCAAGATCACACAACTGCAGAGTCAGCAAATACTCCGGAGTATCACATAAATTACAGCAACGTTTCAACATGGCCCCAAATAAACACGCAATCAAGACCTGGGCAATGGGCCGGCGGTTGCAATTCTCTCAATCTCTGCTTCATCTCTGAAATCATTACACATAGCCGGCTCAGCAAAACCCTGCTAAAATGTGTACAACAAGAAGTTTAATTCCAGTACGTTTTAAAAGTCCAAACAAACATGTGCACACACATACACTAACTTTTTAAGTGAAAAAGACAAAAAGGACGAGCTTGAAGCGGTGGAGAGGCACAGCGTTAATTACAGCCCATGCTAACCGTGGTGACACCTGCTTTAAAGGGCTGCGCTCACTTCCTTCTCTGCTGTATCCAGACACTGGCTTGATTAATCCCAGAAAGAGAACTTTAATCCTGATCCCTGCATGTACGGCCCACCAGAGTGCAACCCCCCATCGCTACCCTTGGGTAGAAACATCTGGATTTGTCATGTTAGGTGGAATAAGGTGGAATAAAACATAATGAACACAACTGGTTCTGACACTTCATGAACTCACTTAATGGACTCAAAAACTATAAGCTCAATAAATATACAAAGTATAATGCACATGTAGTTTAAAGCCAAATCCATCCCCTGATGGAAGAAAGATCAACGTTCATGAGAACAAGCAGAATGTTGCCTTTTTCTGTACAACCATTCACAATACGCAAATCAATTGGCATATAAATTCCGCAACAATGTATTATCAGAAGCCTTGTGAACATTAACATAAGAAAACGCGGCACAAAGATGCTCCCCCTCACCAGGATCAAATATTGTTACCTTCCTTGTGGAAAACTGACAAAACTGTCTTGTTTTCTCTGACAGACTCTGTTCGTACCTGCTCTCTTAGTGAACAACGAGAGTGAAGGGTTATATGGTGCAAACAATCTTTGGCTGTTATACGGTGACTGACGTCAAAGTCAGGGGGCTTTGACAGGCCCTGTAGGTAGTAGGAAGGAAGAATTAAGAAGCTTATATAACTCAATAGTATACACATGAACAGAATAGGCTCAAAATGGCAGAAATGTCTAGAGAAACAGGAAGAAATCCTCTGGAAGCTTGGTCAGTAATCATAATTCTACATACAATGTGAGCAGCCAATAACAAAATCAACATAGATTCCAACTCCCATAGTATAGGAAGAAAGAAAGCACAGAATTACTAAATGGTGCAAAAATATAACATGACACCACACTGATTCGCTACTCAAATCCATCATCTAAAGCTCAGTATTTCATTTCATGCATCCAAGATTCCACAATGAAGACATGCTCCCAGGAAGACAGCCGTCATTAATTGCAGGGGATTCGCATGAACACCACGAGCCATGTGCACAACCGAGCACACACAATTGTTGAGCCTGGAAATGGCATAGATCAAAACCCAGCTGAAAGTGAGAGAAGCAAGCAACGGAAGCATCGCTGGAGAATGTTCAGAATGGTTGAATATTTCACGGCAACAGGGAGCATGAGGCTAATACTTTCCTGCTGCTCCAGCACGTCACTGTGCAGGTGTGGCAACTCTGACTTGCAGGGAAAATGAAACTGCGGGAGAGTATTAACTGAGAGTGTTGTATTTAACACCTCACTTCAGTGATGTGTGTCACTGAGAGGCAATTAAAGAAAAAGCAATGCAAAAACACACAGGCATCTTCATACAAGGGACCGGCTTAATCTCCATTCACCGAGATCAGACGATCGCATTAAACCTCAAACAAAACTACAAACAAACAAACGGTATCACTGACCCTTACTAAACACATCATATGGTCGAGAAATCACTGCCTTTCAATCGGGATTGTCCATGAAATGAAGAATTATTCATGCTGTGGTTGGTAAAATATAAGCTGCCTTTGTGTGGCTGATAAATATATTTCTCTGTGTGGTCGGTCAACCTAATGTTTTCCATTCTACAGAAATTATATATTTATAATGACTGTGGTTAAAAGAGCTAAACCCTGCTGAACTCTGAAGTCCAAGGTCCTGGCCAGGAATGATCAATATGCATAGTTAAATAGGTAACAAGATTTTTCCTTGAAACAGTTTAAGAAATGCTAAAATGTTCATGCAGTGAATATTCAAAAATATGATTACTGAAATTATGAACATCACTAATAATGACTGTAATCAGGTTTAGACTTCACACCTTATCTTGTTATTACTCATCCTTTTTACCCCAGAAAACCATGCAAGAATAAAGACACTGAAACAGCTTTTCAAAACAGCAAACATAAAATAACTTAGTTTTGGGCAGTAAAAAACTGAACATGTTGCAACTAACCTAACAACATTACCAAACAGCGTAGCTTTTCCAGGAATAACAAGCCATTTTTATCTGAACACATTAACTAACTAATTAATTTAATGTGTTGGTTTGTTGAGATGTTTAACATTGACAGATGTTGTTATCATCATTGATCTGTGATGAACACAGCTAAATAACAAAATACTTCTATAAGTAAGTACCTCAGCAAATGCATAGCTTGACTATAGTTGAACTTTACATTTTGAGTAACGCGGTTCACTTTTTAACTGTCAGTTTAAGCTACAGGACCATGGCTGTGTTTATTTATGCAGATGCTAATGTGCTAATGGCTAACAGCAGGAGAGGAAGGGTATGTACGTCTGTCGGCCAATCCCATGCCGGAATCCCAGGAATGGCACTGTCGTGGCACAGTTCTAGTGCCCCAATGACTGCTACATACTCCACACCCCTGACCCCTATTTCCCTGTTGGTCAGTGCCATCACAAATCCGAAAAGCCTCCCAGCATCTCCATGGCGACTGGCCCTGGCTGAACAGATGGCCTCAGTGTGCTGAGCAGCAATTAAAGAGGGGGAGAGTGCAGAGAGTAGAGAGAGAGAGATAGAGAGAGAGAGAGAGAGAGAGAGAGAGAGATAGAGAGAGAGAGAGAGAGATGGAGAAAGTGGGTCAGGATCAAGGGGAGTGCGTCCGACTCTACTCTGCTGCACGTCCACAGCATAAACACATATACATATGCACGCTTATGTACTCATAAACAGATTGGCATGTGTGTCTCTGTACACATGGACTCATGCATCACCGCATCCCTCATTCTCTGAGCTCTCCGTTACTTTAACAAAAACAAATGCCCTATCTGTCCTCCTCACATCACGTAGGCACAGCAGGAACACTACGCAGGGCTCAAAAGCTTTGGATCCTACTGGAGAAAAAGCACTAAGATTTCTTCCCTCAAAAAATAGAGAGGATCTATCGATAACGTCTAAAGTCAGAAGTCCTAGTGAAGAGAATAACGCTACCAAATCCCAGTCAATTGGATTAACCCTTTCCACTTCTTCCCCGCCCCCTACATCTTTACTCCACATGATTACTTCCATAAGAGTAGCATCCTGGCACAGCCTCCACATTTTTTTTTTCACATTCTTCTTCTAGTAGTCGTTAATTCACAAACGGTGGGGACAGAAGCTCTCCCTTAACACCATGGGCCTAATTCAAGTTCTGAGTTTCCCAGATGTGTTCCACCAGAACTTTCATATATCTACATTCAAACACAGGCTCAACCTGAGATTAAACACGCCAGTTTTATGACCAAATCATTTTATAAATCCATAAATTTATACATATTGCTTAAACATGTGGCAGAGATCAAGTGTTTGCTGAGGGAACTTTAAGGCGTTTTGTGGTCCAAACAATCAAGATGAAAACAAGAGGAAAGGCAAAAAAACAGTGAAAGAGAAAAAGATTAATGACACAGGGGGAAAATGAATAAACATATTTTTATTTAAACAGTTCTTCAGCCAGTCAGAAGTCCCTTGCTGCTTAAGAACATGGCTTGGGCCAGAAAGACGATCTAAGCGTGAACTGCAGTCAACCCTGGAACGGGCGTTCAGTAACACCCCCCAGCACCCCTAGTACATCCCTACAGATTGTGTCTGTAGATCAGCCCTCCCATCCCCCCTGCAAATCCATTTTCCGTGAATTAACAAAGGAAACATTTATCTTAAAGTCATTTTACAGTGTACTTCAGAACTTGGAAGCATGGATGGGACACATCCAAGACCTTGGTGTTTTTCTTGCAGTCATAGGAACAGTATGGGGCACTGTATTGAATTCCTTATTCACTTAATTTTCATCATGAGATTTGGTTTGCTCTTTCCTGAGTGCAGTTTCTAGGTTCCTAGCAGAAAAACCCATCCAAATAACAGTTTGGTCCATCAACTGTGGGTAGACAAACAACAGCAGTGAGAGAACAAATAATCTATTTGGATTTAGAGAGAGGCGAATGGTGGTGGCATCAACGTGGCAAGGAAAACTTTGCCTCTTACTCTCTTTAACCCCCACAGAGCCTGCTGGAAGAATAGAATCAGAAGCCACACTTCTATAGGCATCACAGGGTGCTACATTGTCTCTGACTATGTGCATGTTGTTTGGAGGTGGATTATTTAGCTTGTATGAGTGAATGCCCCTTCCTCTCCCTAGTCAGATATAACTCTTGGCACAGACTGAAGCACAACAAGGACTTGGCTCCCCACTTTAACTGGCTCCACAGTTTTTTGTTGCTTCCATACTGGCTGATGCCACAGCTAAACCGACCGCGCAACGCCTCGAGAAACGAGCCAGAGATGAACCTCCCATTCAGCTCTCCTGGCACAGTTGCTCTTAGAAGGTGTGAAAGGGAGGGGCAAGGGTGGATCCACCGTGAGAACGAGGTGAAAAGATTCTGGAGTAGGGACAGTATTGTGTCTTTGGCTTATCTTTAGGGACAGGAACCAAGCCTGGTTGTTCTGCTCTAGGAGTGCCAATCCTCCACCTGTGTAGATACAAGCACGTATTTCTTTGTTGCCAATTTCAGAGTTTGTTTCCATGACTTTCATGCAATGACACAGCATCTGGACCTGGGCAGGGAAAAGCCCCAAAGAGCAAACTCGAGTTAAGTTTCTTGCTCATCTGCACAAAGGTGAACATGCATGGTCTTTTTTCAAGGAGATTGATCCAGCAACTTTATGAGTTACCAGTCAAGACTACAACATTGACAATTCCATATGACCAAATGTATCATACATAGGCCACCCCTGATTCATGGAAATGTGCCAATGTACTTCACTGCACATATAACCACACACTTATGATGTGGATTATCAATTTCATAAACAAACATGAGTCAATGTGACTATAGCAATATGATGAATGCGCCTCTCTTTTACTTGGGACATTTATCTACATCACACATTCACCTTGCAATAAAATGATCCACCAGATCAGATTGCAGGGCTTTTAATGTCAATGCACACTGCTGTCTGAGACACTGGAGACATGCACTGTTATTGTGAAAGAAAGGAACCACACCCTGTCGCAGGTGGCACTCAGGTGATTTAATCACAGGTGAGGCGGCAGGCTTTATAATGCACTCAGGGACAAAGAGTCAACCCTGGGCCAAGAGTAAGAACTACCCGGGGCAAGTCAGGGTTGAATGACTATGCTGGGCAATGAATTTGTGCCGTGGAACATATCGGCAGTCTGTTCCATTAGTGTGGCCATCACAATGCCTGAACAGAATATTCTTCCCTCATTTTTTAACACCTCTCTCCATTCTTTCTCACCCTTTGTCTGTCCCTTCTCTACCACAGGAAAGGATGAAATCTATAAGCTTCTCTCTTTCTTTCTATTTTTTTTCTTTCCATCTGTCACTTTCGCTTACAAGTTTTGTTCCAAAATCTAGTGAGCTGCCTACGTAGACAGCATTTTGAGGCATCACAGGAGCACTTTGCATAAAGACTGTTAATTTTTTGATGTAAAAAAATCAGTAGAAGTTTATTGCAGAGCAACACTGATAAACCCCACACATACACAATAAGGTGAAATGTGTTGTGAACCCACTACCCACAGACATGTGAAACACAGAAAGTGCTAGAACGGTGGTGGATGTGTGGGTGCGTTTGGGCCGAAATTTTCCCTCTTTAAATGAAGCGGCAACATGGTGCTGTGCAGCCATGCCTGAAACTGGTGAATCAATATCAGACTACATTAGTTACTCTGGCATCAGAGCCTGCCAGTCCAGAACAGGATCAATGCCAAAACAGCAAGCCATCTCTCGGTTTATCTTCTTCTTTCACTCTGCAACTGTCTATATCTCTACCTGTCCAGCCAATCAGAACAATTTCAGCATGAATTAAAAGTTTACTCCAATTCTGGGCAAGTAATGCAAAAAGACAGCCTTCCAATAAACAAGGATCTGGATTTTTGGCCATAGAAGATATAGGAGAGAAAATTCCCTCACCTTCAAATTGTACATCTCAATCGGTAGCTGGTTTGGGATTTCAGAACAGTTGGAGATAGCTGAGAAGGTATTGATCTTAGGTAGGTCTATCCGAGTACTGGGAGCAAACATGCACTGCCAAGCAGGATAACTAAAGCCTGTTTTTGTTTTCTAAAGCAGGTCCATTTCCCCTCCCTTTCTTGCTACAACTATATTGCTGCTTTGAACCATGGTCTGCACTCTTAACAATCTGCAGCCTGGAAATATTAAACAAGTAACTATCAAAACTCATTAAAAAATTGAAACATTTCATCCAACAAACGCGGGCTTGTTGTGTCTCTCTGCCTATCTGTGCAATACATAACTTGGGAGCTGCAAATGATACAGTTGTGACGTTAATATAATCACTGTATGGTGCATACATCACTGTGTTACATAAAGAAGATCTGTAAAGCTGCAAAGACTGCAAAGAATCGAAGGGTTGTGAGTTCGAGTCTCGGGCCGGCAGGAATTGTGGGTGGGGGGAGTGAATGTACAGCGCTCTCTCCACCCTCAATACCATGACTTAGGTGCCCTTGAGCAAGGCACTGAACCCCCAACTGCTCCCCGGGCGCCGCAGCATAAAATGGCTGCCCACTGCTCCGGGTGTGTGTTCACAGTGTGTGTGTGTGTTCACTGCTCTGTGTGTGTGCACTTCGGATGGGTTAAATGCAGAGCACAAATTCTGAGTATGGGTCACCATACTTGGCTGAATGTCACGTCACTTTCACTTTCACTTTTTACTTTATAGTTTCTTCATAAGTGGATCTACCAATCAGATTTATTTAGAGTGCATTACTATTACATTTTAAGTGTTTTTCTACTGATGTTTGACTTCTTTGTTATATTTTGGTTTATGTTGATCAAATTCCAAATGCATGGTATGATATTTTTATTCATAACAAATTAACAGATCTGCTTAGCAACCCCAGTCCTTGTCTTCCCAATCTTTTATACACACTCACACATCGATCCAATACAGGTCCTGAAAATTGCAGCCATATTCACCAGAATCCCTCCCCTGACTGATGCTTTTGCGCAGTCCAGTAATCGCCAGTGCATGTCTCTTTTAATGGAGGCACATCAGCCCTATAGTAAATTGACTTGTTCAGTCTGAGGGACCTGTATGTGTGTGTGTGTGTGCGCGCGTGTGTGTGTGTGTGTGTGTACATGTCTGAGAATCTGATCTATTTTATTTCAGAGGCATACACAGGATTTTAACGGAAGGCCTGGAATTATCCAATCGCTCAATCCTAGATCAGTGCTCTGACTAACCGCACCACTTCTCTAGCGTGACACCATTACCCCTGCTGGATGCCTCTCAGCAGAGCCCTCACTGGTTTATCTCATATGGAGCCTGTGAAGTGGAAGACTTGATAAAGACTCAGCATAAACCCTTACATAGACAGCATTTGATAGACAGCTATAAAGCTCTCCTACTCTCGTCAGATATATTTTTATTACAGAGAAGCAGTGATACTGAAATCTGTACAAATATACAATGATAAATGTTCACTTTTTGCAATTGTCCTTTGTAAACTTAAACCTTAATTGTATTACGTAAAATACATTAAAACATTTATAATAATTATAATTCTATATAATATATTAGAAGACTTAAATATTTTGGCTATATTATATGATTTATATACTTTTAAAATGATAAATGAATGAATATCATATACTTGTATATATACCCCCCGCCCCATTCAAACCAAAGCTCTGATCTACGATATCATGTTTCAATTAAAATCTAAACATTATAAGGTAAATTAGCAATGATGGATTACTGTTTAGTTATTTTGGCATAGAAAAAGAGAACCCTGTTTGAAAGGAATATAAAGCAGACTATTATCTGCTTCCAATTTTGGCCAAATCAGACAGATGATATTAAAAAATAAATAAATAAAGCAAAATGCTGCTATAATCACTTGTCATATAGTGCACCACTAATATAGTATATGCACATTGAGAATCACACCTTGTGTCTATGTGCTAAGATCATTTCAACTAATAATGTTGCTCTAATTTATGTGGACATTGATTTTTTTTTTTCCTCCTCTCCATTAATCTGTGGCCTTCATGCTAGCAGCATGACTAAAGACATCCATACATGAAAGAAAGTGTTCTAAGTGTATGGTATTTCTTATGCAGAAGCTAATAACAGTGGACACAGTGGTCTAGATTAGTCATTTACTAGCAAACCCAAACTTGTCCAATCTTGTAATGACCATGAGTTTAAGCAAAGTTCAGATTTTCATGAAGAGAGAGAGAGAGAGAGAGAGAGAGAGAGAGAGAGAGAGAGAGAGAGAGAGAGAGATGATAATGACAGACAGAACAGAGAGAGAAATGTGGGGGGGGGGTGTACTGACAATTCAAATTCAATTCCAGAATTTGAAATGATTGAGGAAACAGGATGCTGAACTGAAAATCTGATTCAAACTTAAAAATGAGCATAAAGAAAATAATGGTAGGCTACCACTTTTGTACGGGGACCAGTTCTCACTATTAACCAACTGATTGTTAGCATGCCTGTTATTAACATATTGGCTGTTTACTAGTACTTATAAAGCATATAATATTCATTAGCATATTCTACATCCCTAATCCTACCCAATACCTAAATTTAACAGCTACCTTACTAACTATTAGTAAGCAGCAAATTAGGAGTTTATTGAGCCAAAGGTCATATAATGGTTTGTAAATAGCAATAATTGGACCTTAAAATAAAGTGTGACCAAAATAAATAATAATAAAAAAAACACAAAAACATTCTTGTTATGCTAATAATATAATTTGTAGTGAATAAAATGTATTCAAAATAATCTACTAATGGTCTCATATTCTGCATTTCAGGGAATAAACAGCCATAATTAAGCACAATTAACTCATGAATACTGGACTAATGAAATTCCTCTCGAGTGACTGTGTTAAAATGTATTCAGTTGTAATTCCTTTTCCTGCCTTTCTAATTCATCATCCTGTGGCCAGTTCAATTCAAATTCCTAGTTATAAATTGAAAAGGAGCCAATTCTGGAAATTCTGCAAGAAAAAGAAGAGAAAATAAGAGAAGCCAACAGAAGGAGGAGAGGAAACCGCTGTAATACAGCTGAAGTATCTGTTCAGTGAGTGGAAAACCAAGGGTAGGAGGATGGGTGGGCTTAACTATTTAATCTCTAAATCGAGATGAGAATCGCTAAATCAGATTAATACCAAATCAGAACAGCACAAGCAAGATTGGCCCCCATTTAATGATTTCCTTTTTCTTTAGTCGGCTGTTTGAAGCATTTCGACTCGAAACAGAACAGGATTTTCAGGGGTTTGAAGCAGAAAATTGCTGCTGCGCTTTGCAGATAAAACAAGAACTCCATTTGGACGGATGGAAGGGAGAGTTTTGTCTGATCAGGGACCTGGAAAACAAGTGTGTGTAGCAGTGGCACATGCATACGCGCAGAGACAGTCGCAGGTGCACACAGACACTGAGACTTCACAAGGAAGCTGAGGCTAAAGGTTCCCTGTGCAGAGTCACTTTCAGGTCAACCTGATAATAAAAACCCAATGCCACGGACCTACCTATAGACCCCCCACAAACAAAGAGAAAGAGGACACACTTGTTTGTGTGCGCATGTGTGTTAATTTAGCACTTACTCTGTTTTTAGTGTTATTTGTGCAGTCACATTTAGGCAGTGCAACACTCTGTGCTGTCACATCCACTCCATTATTTAGATCAGGAGCTCTCACTCATGTTTAATTCACCATCGAGCGGCTACGCCACATCTAGACAGCACCGCCTAAATGTGCACTACAGACTCAGCTGAAAAACAACGGCGGAAGTCCTGCGGATGCAACATATTTGCATTACAAAAGGAAACCGCTTTTTAAGAAAAAAACATTTATGCATCACCAAGAGATTTCTCAGGAAGAAATCTGGGTAAAAAAAAATAGTCAGTGTTTTTTTATTTTTTTTGCACACACAATATGTTAATCACGAGGCACACAGCTTGCACATGGCAATTTCCCATCTTCCAGGCTGGTTGTAAACTGAGGATTCAGCAGACTACGATTATCTGGCGTACTTCATTGATCAATTTGAAACTTTTTAAATGCCAAAAGTAGATAAATATGGAAGCCTGTTACCACTACAGAATAACCTGTACAAAAATTTTAAATATCTCACAAATCAGAATTTTATTATTATTCTTATTATTCTTATTATTATTATTATTATTATTATTATTATTTTGCAATGCTGGAGGGGGGTTAGAACTGCTAAATATACACTAAGAGTTGCTTAATTCTGAGAGAGAAAAAAACAGAATTGCAAGATATGAATTCGGTTTTCTAAGATAAAAAGTAAAAATGATTACTATTACTATTATTATTATTATTATTATCATCATCATCATCATCATCATCATCATCATCATCATTCTGTGGCAGAAACAGGCTTCCATATACATGTTAAACATTCTTGGAACAAGATAAACAGAATTTAGAAGCAACAATGAATAACTGATTTTGACCAGATACTTGCATTCAGAGTGCATTAATGAGTATATTTTGTAATTATATTTTAAAGTAAACACAAGATTAAATTGTGTCACTGCAGTAAGACAAAATGCACTTACGTTCAAGAAACTAACGAGTTTTAATATTTTGCAGTGTTGCTTCAAGTAAAGGTATCTTTTAAAAAGATATGTAGAAATCCCACAGAACTATATGTAAATGTGATAGATAGATAGATAGATAGATAGATAGATAGATAGATAGATAGATAGATAGATAGATAGATAGATAGATAGATAGATAGATAGATAGATAATGAAATAAAACTAATTAAACCCATTCAGTTTTTTTCCAAGTGTAAAAATGTATACAGCTATCTAACTATGATTTATTATTATTATATAAAACATCTATGATCAGCATCATTTTCACAAAAATGTTTTGCAAGCACAGACAGCATTTATTTAAACTTGATTATGGGTGGTTTAAAAAAAAATAATAATAATAATAATAAAAATTATAAAACCTTTTGTAAAATGACAAACCCATATTAATAACATTTAAAAATTAATTGCGCTTGCATCAAAATTCCCACTGTGCACAACACAGGAGTTCCAACCAGCATTTTAAATGCTGCATTAACAGTCTGCAGGGGTTGCTAGCAGTGGTCCATGAGGTAAATTCACCATAGTAATATTATTTGGCTGTCACTCACTGTTCTTCCTTAGCTCGGGGCGGCTTTCCATGCATCACCCCAGTACCGAATAAACCCAGCTACTCCAAGGGAATTGGATGGAGCTCTCATCTGCATGCTAATGTTTAACCATCCAACCCAAATGTCTGTTTAATCACTTTCACAGCAGAACTCCATCCAGTGAGCTGCCCCCGCCAAACACAGAGCCATGTGTCATTGTCAGACAGTTATGACTATTTCCCTCTAAGGAGGACAGTCAAACAGACAGAAAGACATGCAATAAAAGACTTTTGCTGTGACCTCTTGGGGTTAAGCAGTGCTTACAGAGATTTGGTTGATGAGTTCTGCAGGTTTTTCACCCTTACAAGCTCCATGACCCTTTGGGAGACACCTGCTTCGGATCAACATCCTCTTTTATGACCCTGCTTCATCTGGCTTTTGATTTTTTTAAAAGATCCACTTCAAATAAGAACACATCCCCATCTGGCAATTACAGGCACATGCAACAAGCCAATCAGCTCAAAGACATGAAAAAGTGGACCATTTGGGTCAATTTCAGTGCGAACGAGCCAATTGTAAACATATGAAATCAGCTAATCAAGAAAAGTGTTTTTGGCCATGGTAAACGACCTAATCAAATGTTACATTGTGTATACAGCAAATACTACAAAACCAAAAATGAGAGTAACTACTTGAAGTAAATCCTGGATACCAGAACCTCCACAGCTAGTTTTTCACAAGGTAAGCACCAATAAGCAACAAGCCTAGTGGGTAAACAGAACCGAAGGTGTCTGAAAGCAAAATTATTCAAATTTTGCAGAATCAAGTTTGCATGGTGCCAAGTTATTACTTGGATTACATTTCAGAGCTAGACAAATTCACATTCTGAATAATTGCATTTCTGTGCTTGATGCTCATCCATCATTGGAAGTGTTCATTCCCCCATTCCCCCTTAGTTTAATCCAACTAAGATGAGCATTTGGAGTTGAGGAAATCGCTTTAACCCACCTGAAAGGCAATGATCTATATGAGGGAATATACCGGACAGACCTTTCCCAGCCTCCCTCATCCCTAGAACGCACAATACAGAGTAGACAATTAAACAGCAATGGGAAAGGATGTGAGGTGGGGAGTGGTTCATAGATGAAATTGTCATGACGTCACAACAAGCACCTGCATTTCCGGGTTCCTCAGACAAGCAGCTTTTAGTGTTGAATATACAGTGAGTTGAGCCACAGTTGCAGGTATCTTTGAAGCATTATATAGTAGATACAGTTGTGCTCATAAGACTACATACCCCTTGCAGAATATGCAAAAATGTTAATAAGGTGGATACATTTACTGATGCTCAAGAAGGCAACACAATGCATTTAGAGCTAGAGCATGTAAACTTGTCAACAGGATGATGATGTGTACATTTTTCTTATTTTGTTTAAAGAATGTTTTTTTCTCTTTTTTTTTGGTACTGCACTTAAGAAGCTACATAAATTCTTAAATATATCCAAGAAGACAAAATAAGTACAATTTGCCCTGATCATCCAATTCAAAAGTTTACACCCCCCAGGTCTTAATGCATTGTGTTGCCTACTTGAGCATCAGTAAATGTTTTTTTACCAAATATAATAGTTACGTATGAGTCCCCCAATTCTCCTCCATGTGAAAAGCTGGATCTCAAAATCATACAGTCACTGTTGGAAAGGGTTCAAATATGCAGAAAAGGTTGGAAAACCAAAGAATGTGCAGGAGCTGGAGGGTTTTTCTGAAGAACAGCAGGCAGTTAAACTGCTCAGGACCAGCAAGGGACTCATGAACAACTATCACAAAACAGTAAGACAGTCATGGATCATCTAGGAAATGTCACACGGTATTAAGATTCAAGGGTATGTAAACTTTTGAATGGGGTAATTTTTATAAATTCAGTTATTATTTTGTCTTGTGGAGAATATATAAACATCTGTTATGTGAAATAGCTTATTCAGGAGAGTATTAAATAAACAATAATATGGAATTTTTATGATCCCTTTTATTTTGTTAAAAATATTAACATTTTGAATATTCTGTAAGAGGCATGTGAATTTATTTATCTGAATTTATCATCTATCTAAAACACTCTTCACTCATTACCTGCTAGTAAATTGCACTAACATTGAGAAAAAAAAAAAAAAAAAACTAGCAGACAAGCAATGTGCAACAATAATTTTTATGTGTTGGACTAATTAGACTTAATAAATGTGGTTATTATGTTATTTTAAATATTAAAATACAATGCAAAACACAATTTCTGAACACAATGCATGTTTTAATTTGCTTTGAAGGTTACAATCAGTCATTTTCAACTTCAAGGTTTGTGTAATGCCTTGGACAATGGGGGTCACCATTGGGATGAATTTTGCAGAATCCTCGACTTTTCATGATCTACCAATAATGACAGAAATCTAGTTTTTGGAAAACCCCACACACAGCACTTTTCTTTATCATTTTCAGCTCTTTAAATCTAAAACAGCTCTTTTCCAGTGTATCTGAAGAATTCAAAAGTGTTGCCACTGACAAACAGCAAATTTATATATACTCTGCTGTAAAACCTCACCTTTGCGACGATATTCTCATCATGATGAAGGCCTGGAGGCAAGTATCCATCGACACAACTATAAAACAGAACTACAAGCACAGCCAACTAATGTGACGTATTTGAATGATGATTTTATTGTGATCTCTTACATTTGTGCAGACAATGTATACTGCTCACTGATGCTGAGTGGATATAGTATGCTGCTGCTGTTTTGGCACAGTCAGTTTCATCTTGAGCACCGCTGTGGACTACGGTTCATGTTAATAGCTTTCTACACTGTTAATTTAAGGAATGGCTGGGCAGACCCCGTAGATCACTGCTGCTTGATGATGAGGGATACACGATAACCTGCTCTCTCACCTGTAAATCACACCTTACTTTGTTTTACACTGCAGTAATTAAAAGCTATATTTACCCAGATAACAATACAAATGGCTCTGTTCCAAAACTGCTACTACTGTAACTGAAACTGACCCTCATAAGCAAATGATTAGGACATCTGCATGGGAGATGTAATTAGCATGTTGCCATCCTAACAATATGATACGCTAAAAATAAAATGGACAAATGATTTGGTAGAACATTCTACTGAACATTCTTAAGCAATTTTTCAATACTGAATACATTTTATCCATACTTACACATCACCATATTGGTCAAAATGCATTATGGGAGTGCTTTCTCCACAAAGCATATGTGTGATGTTTCTTTTTGGCTACAAGACAGCACCTTAGATTAGAAGGCAACATAATTATATTTTGGAACAGGTTTCATGTTGGGTACCTATGATACCTTAAAATTGTGTCTACAAAGGAGCCAGCATCTTCGCCAAGTCTGCAGCGTTTGAATAGAGCAAACTGATGCCTTCGATAACTAGATTTTAGTACAGGATCTTGGAAAAGAATGTTTAATACTGAACAAGACCACATTCAATGAAATAAAATAACAGTTTGCATAGAGCATATGAAATCAAGGTTGCTGGGAGAAATAACACAATTCTCTTAGTAGAATAATAAATAAATAAAACTGTCATCTAAAGTCATTTAAAATGCATGGCTAAACTCCAGTTCAATGAATGGGCCCACTGACAAATGAAATCAATAAATAGAAAGTGGCTTTTTAATGCACCTCATTGTTAAACACAGTCAAAGAAAGCGGTTATAAGTGTTAAACGGCATTAAAGCGTGACTAAAATCGGGTCCTTTCACCCAAACCGTTTCAGTTCACGCTTACATAATATATTCTGATGTGAACTGAAAATGGTTTAAATCCTATGGGACTCAAAGCGAGTAACCTAAAGCAAAAGTAATGAACGTTTTGCTTGGGAATAAAACAGATTTTCAACACATTTGAAAATACAATTGAGGAGTGTTAACCATCTGTCTGAATTTACCCTAGTTTCTCATGGGTGGAGTGGAACAAGTGATGGTTTTACACCCACACATCCACACACACACACTTGTTTGCCATTTAAGCTATATATTGTTGGGGTCACAACAGCTTGTATATCACTTAGACCTTCAAAGCAGGCTGACATTAATAGGCTCACCTTTTGACCTCAAACTGAATGACTGAATTCCTGCCGTTGCACATAAAGAAAAGCATAAAGCCATTTGACGTGAAAGCGAGCCGAGCTTTTGCAGCAAACGACATATATTTTCCCCTCGCTGAACTCTTTTACGAATTTGTAATCTTTCTCGTGCACATTTGTGAAGACCCCGGGCGATCTGATATTGCTCATCGCAGCAATTTAGAGAGCGTTGGCAAAACTCACAAATTAAAAATGCCACTCAAAGATGGCTTTCACAGTCAATGGGATAATCAAAACACGCAAGGGGGGAATATCACAAGATGTTCTTCTTCTCTCTCTTGATTGAACCACTTCAAACGAAATTCAAACATGATTCCTCCAGCCAGGAAAATAATCCTGATCTTTTACATGAACCACAGGATCATCTCTACACAAATCAGGCAAGACTTTGTGATCAAAGAGCAGAACGCACAGAATCAGCTGTCGTGCTCTGAGGAAAGGGGACTCATGGGTAACAAGGCCAACTGGGTATTTGTTCCATTCTGTGACGTTCTGGTTAGTAAAATATTAGTCGACCTGAAATCAGAATTGATTTTTTCATCCTATTCACAATTTTGAACATTTCATCAGTGCACATTATTTCAAAGAAAAGAGAAATAAAGAAACTACGGTGCTTTTTCCCTCTTATGTTTATGAATATAGAAAAAACACACTATAAAAATGTTGACTGAATCAATCCTTGATCGACAATTCTGCACTGACTGATGTGCTAAAACTTGCTATTTGCATTTACATCAAACATAGAATGAATTTCAGTGGCATCAGTAGATTTCAGTAGAAGTGGCATCTATATTGTACATATTTCATACATAAATTTCACTGATAAAACCACCTTTCATTTTGTACATGCAGTAGCTGAAAGTGCTTTAGAAACAGGTTAAAAAGCATTTTTGGCATTTGGCCATTTTTCTAGCCTGGATTAACTCTGCTGATTGCGACACACACTCACAAACCACTTTCCTGGGTATTCCACTTTGAACCAGCCTTCTTAGTAAAATTGATGTTTGTGGTGGGATCAAATAATTAAGGTGTAGATCAGAGCTCCTCCGTGAAGTACTCCTTAAACTGGGCCAAACCATGAATGCTTATTTCTGAAGCATTAAAACGTTTTCCATTCTGTAAATAGAAAAAGTATTGCTAAAAAGGTATCACTGGAGGAAATAATGATTTACGAATCAATGATGGTTCGCCAGACACTGGAGGTTAGACGAAATTATCCATGTAGCATCTGTTTTACTCTAAAGGGAGAGTTGTAAGTCATGTAATCACTATCAAACAGCACAGTCCGTTCCATTACTCTTCTCTTCCATCTTTTTGCGTTGTTGAATGAATTTTAGCCACAAAGAAGATTTAGATGTGTTTTTATATGAACAGGGGGAATTGCAGAACAGGCATGCTGTATCACAGCCCAACATGTGTTGATGAAATTCACCATACATGCTTTATAGCAGCATTTTTCTGTATTCCTGGAAGAAAACATCATGTTAAAGGAGAAGAGCCCTATAAACAAAGTAAAAGGGGTAGTTCACCCAAAATCATTTACCCACCCTCATGTCATTCCAAACCTGCAAGACTTACATGTGGAACACAAAAGAACATATTTTGAAAATGTTGGCAACCAGTTTTCATGATCACTGACCATTATGTTTCACAAAAGAAAGTAAGTCACACATGTTCGGAAAGGCACGAGGGTCAGTAATTTATGAGAGAATCTCCATTTTTGGGTGAACAGTGCTTTGAAAAAGACTTGCGAGTTCCTAAAACATCAATCTATTGATTGATCTGGCCTAGTGTTGAGCCATTTCAGGCATTATCAATGCACCCGATGGATTCCTCGGGCCGAATTACAATCAACAGGATGCGAATTGCCCTATTAATAGATTAGTCTGGCAGGTTCCAACTTGGCAAAAAAGGGGGTGTAAATCTCAGAGCAGATAACATAATACAACACTTCTGTCCATGCTTTTTAATGGAAGGGCCTTGGGTGTCGAATCACAGCATCCATATAATTAAGCGTTAAGCATTCAGCTGTACATGTAGCTGCACGTGTTTGCGAACACAGACGAAGGGCAGCCCTACCAGCTCTGACATGTACATGTGCACGTAGAGTTCATTTATGCTGAGTGATTGCTTTGCTTCAGAAGGAGAAACAATAACCAGATGTCTTCTAAGACCCCCATTCCAGCTGTTAATTGCATGGCAAGTGTCTAGTAAACACTGTGCAGAGGTGAACAAAGAGGGATGTGTTCAGTGTGCCGGGTTGTGTATATCATTTAGATTTGCAAGGTGTCTTGTCAACAGGGCATGCTTGGGTTTGTTTGCTCAAGGATCTTGTCTGAATGGATCTTTGTGACTTTTAGTATGCTCCTATTTTGTTGCCCTGGGATTTTATTCTGTACGACTTTGAAGTCTTAAATTATAGCCTGGGAAGAAATTAATAGTTCTGTGCATGTCATTAATGTCAAGAAGGTGAAATATTTTGCTCTGTTAAGTTAGCCGTCATTGCTAACGGTGGGAAACGCAAGCCAGAGAATTCTTTCTGAAGTCATCCCCTACCCACAGGAACAAATGCTCAAATTTGCTGACTCTTTTAATACTGTGTGCTACCATCGACAATTTAGCTTGGGCAAAATTCCAGATCTAGATCCTGTATCATTTTGCCATGCAAGTTTATAATCACATGACAACAGTCTACAGGAACTGAATCTGAAAGCAGCCTTAGAGAAACATTTGGCCACTGTGTGGTTCAAACAAGGCTGTTCTGTTTCTGGAGTTACGCCAAAGGCAACGTGTTCAAGCTAAGACATTTGCAACTGTACAAGGTGCCATGTATCACATAAAGCTTAGCGACAAAATCATCTCCTTATGGTAAGAGCTAGGAATTCCGCGAGCCCTGCAAAACTTTTAGCCAAGCATTCTATCACTCCAAAGAGCAGCAAAACATTGAGAAGCAAAACATCATTGAAATGATGGCATCTCCATCACTTAAGAGTGGAAAAGTGAGATGATACGAGCAATAATCACCCAATGAAAGGAGGTTCAAGTGTTTCCACATAAGCCTTTCACTCAGCTGACCCCAAACAGCTGTTTTGACTGGCTTAACTTCCTCTACAGAGCCACTGGGGGATGGCCAGAGATGCACTCTAAGACCAGCCAATACATCAGACGGTTTGTTTACAACATTAGAGGTCAGCAGTGCAGTATTGATTAGAAAATATACTCTCAAGAGCAGTTTATTAAAAGACACCTAATGCTGGGCCAATAGGAGTACTGTTAGAGACGCTGGGGAATGCACATGAATTGAATAATCTTGCTGATAAAGGAACAGGATGCTTTTTAAAAGGGGACTGTCTGTTTAAATCAGGTTATTGTGTCACTCCATGTGTTGCATTTGTTTCACAGGAAGGAAGGTTCAGGAAGAGGGGATGAATGAGGAAGGGCAGCTTCTCTGATCTTCACAGAGGAGTCCCACCCATATATCAATCACAGACAAAGCAAGTGCTTTAATCTGGCAGCCAAGAGAAAGTTCACTAATTGAAACCCATAGTTGACTACAACAATAGCTGCTGCACCTTAGAACATTATAAACTGTATTAACTGCCAGCATTAATTGGTTATTACATAAATATATAAATAAATAACTATCATTTTGAGTCATGGGAGAGAAAAAAGAAAAGAAATGCTGCTTATATAAATGCTAAAATAACATTTTTGTTTGCAACTTGGCACAAATATATATATATATATATATATATATATATATATATATATATATATATATATATATATATATATTCAATTTTTAGTTCAGTTGGTTGCTTTTTTTAGTATTCAAGTCATTTTTGTATGAACTGCGTTTCTTAGAGTATTTTAATGTTTTAAATAAATAAATAAACGTCAGTACTGACCAATTATTTATTTATTTATTTATTTATTTTGTCAAACAGTAAACACCTGACACAAAATGTTTTTGTAATGATAAAAGCAGCAGCTATTTCATTATCAATTTGTAACGCGAATGATTCATCGCTTCGGGATACTTGATCCGTCTCCATCTAAGCCTCTCATTTGACATCTGGCGTCAAATGATACCGTCCAAAAAAAAAGAAAAAAAAAAAAAAAAAAAAACTAGGCTAATAAATTAATAAATAAATACATAAATAATCACTTTTATATGTAAACACGAATATCCTTTATTTATTGAAAACTAATTTACTCATCTTTGTGTTCCCTTATAGGCTATTACCTGAGCTCTCCAATAATTCACAACTAACAAGCAGCACACATATTCTAGCGCAGCATCACTATCGCCATCTGCTTGCATCTTATGCTTTCACGCGTTCACTTTGAGTTAATCTTAATTATGGCAACACTGTATCATAAGATGGTTTAGTTTAACTTTACCCAGCTATGAACCATGCATAGATCTGTTGAGTCTTTTTGAGACGCCTGACCTAACAGATAACAAAAGCGCATATTTGACTAACGAAACATCCTTCAGTGGAGCTCATGGACTTACCTGGAGCATTTAACGCTACCAGCAGGACTATCCAAAAAGTCGCCAACATCGCCATCGCGCTTCACGCCTTGCGCCAAATATCCGATCTGATATCGCGATCTGCAAAGAGCGATCCGGTGATTCATGCAACTTCAGCACAATCCACTTCTGTCCACCCTTCACTATACGACAGAAAGTCAACTGTTAATAAAACTGCATTCAGTGCAACGTCTGCAGAAGAGTTTAGTACAGCCAGGAATCGAGATCAAATCCAAAGCCCGAATGCAAGATGCTCATCGACTCTCGCTGATTCTGCAGATGAAAAGTCTGCTCGACGAGGCGGATGAGAAGCAGAAGTTCAGCGATCCCGCATCCCAAGCGATGAATCCAGTGCGGCTGCTCAACCCCCTCAAAACAGAAGCTTAATAACAGTGCCCTGAATAACGGGGCGTTTAACGCATCCGATCCGTTTGCTCCACAATACAAGTATGTATAATAAGGTTCTTCTGTACTTTTTTTTGCGCAGTAGTAAACAGAATATGTCCTAGAAGTCCCAACGGTCCGGTCTGTTCCCTCAGTTTGGGAGTCTGGGGATTATCAGATTATTTTTGTTGGGTGCTGAAGATGTATCAACGGATGTGAAATCCGTTCCAAGTAATTTTCCCCCCCGAGAAAACAGACTAATTCTCCAGAATATGGCAACAATTCCGTGGTTTGGCGCACTTCGGGCACTGCTGCCACAACCTGAACTGTTCTAGTGTAGCTGATACAAGCGCGAGCAGAGATCCGAATCAGGGTGACGTCAGAAAAGGGCGGGCTTACACTATCTTGAAGCGCGAGTAGGAGGATTTAGTCCATTGTTGCCATGTCCGCTTATAATAAGCGGCTCTGTGCTTGTTTTAGCTTGTAAGTATGAACAATGGTGGTCTACAATATTTGTGTATTATTTCAACAACACAGTCAGGTTTCTGAGGGTTGCTGGTACACAAACAGCAGCTATCAAATATACCCACTGACTGTTTTAGCCAAACTGTATGTGACGTCTTTATTAAGCAACCTTTAGTTTGTTTCCCCTGTTGTCACATTTTTATGGGTGTTCACACTGACAGTAACTTTAAGAGACCAAGCAACTTACTGGACATCATTCATATTCAGTGAGCGTTGCCGGTTTCCGCTGATGCGATTGACAGGGCAGAAGCAAAACTTTATATAACTAAGCAGCAACATGATGGACAAATACCAGTAAGAGTGCAATGTCCCGCTGCAATGGTCTGATACAGGATAGCATGGCAAAGCAGAAAGGCCTAGCCTACTAGAAACTAAATTAGTCACTGTCATCGTGAACGGGGCTTTCCAATCCCTCTCTTACAAATGCATAGATTATTTCATGCAATACAAAACATAAAAGAAATAAAGCAATTCTCAATGAGCCATAATATTTGGGAGGCGGGGACTGTAGGCTACTTACTATAGTAAACTCAGACTATGTGTTTTCTCGATTGAGATCTGGCAACGCTGATTAGTCGCCATTGCGCAAAATTGACTCTGAGGGGAGGATTAAATTCGCAGACATGCTGAAAAATATATGCGTAAAGAGATCTTCTGCATGATAAACCGGAAGATATCATCATGAAATTATCATTTGTGAGGTAAAATGTTGATAAGAACAATTTATTTTATCTCCCGAATGACTATTTTATTTTGTTTTCCATTTAGCCAAATAGTGACACTCAAGACTTGACTCAACTTTAAGAGACTTTGCGGTCATAACGTTGAGGTTTGAAGTCAGCGCTTTGCTCCACTCTCCGTGTCAATTAATATTTATTTAATCTAACTGTATCATTTGTTAACAGTCGTAACTCTTCCTATTTCATAAATCTATGTCAGGTTGGACAGTCAGTGTGACAAAATATGAGGTGACTGAGGAGGTGGAAGTAGTAAAATACTTCCCTCTGCTGGTCACCCTCTCATGAGTTCCTCTGGGTAAACCAGACAGGGCATTAGACAGCAGTGTGGGAGTTTACCGTTACCGAAATCCTCCTCTTTCCAGAACTACAGCATAAATTTACCTCACGTGAAGACTAGTAACTTCTCATTGAAATCAATCAATTCAGTGTTGCCAGATCTCGCAAGAAAATAAACATCCTGGTCTGAAACACAATAAGCACATAGCAAATTTCTGATAAGAAAAAAAATAAATAAATACAAAAATAAATATTTAAGTATTTATTTATTTATTTACATTTATTTTCCAGCATTTTTTGCTGAATAGATTATTTTTTTCTTAAAATATAATTTTTATTTTCAGTTTTACATGGGAGTTTGCGTCTCCAATGTAGATAACATGTCAAATATATTACTATATCAAGGTCAGTGGCCAAGGTCAGATATTAAGTTAATGTTATTATTATATATATATATATATATATATATATATATATATATATATATATATATATATATATATATATATATATATATATATATATATTTTTTTTTTTTTTTTTTTTTTTTTTTTTTTTTTTTTGCCTGAAACCTTTTAATTAGAAGTTCTCCTTGACCTGTCTGGGACCTATCCAGCTCTTTATTTTTATATTATTCATTGTTTCTTTGTTACTATCGTGTGTAAATAGTGTAAAGCAGTGCTGCCCACTGATAGCTGCACAAATATATCTATAGCAGTATAAATGATGCATCAAAATATCTACCAGCTGACACAATTCTACCATTGTACGGTATATATATCATCATACCACCCAGTCTTGGCGCCACAGTCACAGTAATCTTGAAATGAAAAAAGTGCTAGTAACAGATGCCATTTTCATGTGATGAATTAAAAAAAAAAGTGCTTAAAATATGGTGACGATATTGAACTCCGTATTTAATTTAAATGCACGCACAAAATCCAGTTTCCCATGCACCGTGGGTGGGAGTTTCTCTCAACAATTTACAAATTGGGATGAATGATTTTATTCATCAAAACATCCATCCTGAAGTGTTGATGGAACAACACTGTTTATTTTGTAGGATCTGGTGTGTTTTTTTTTTTTTTTTTTTTTACTCATAGAAGAAAATGAGAGCCCCAAAACAACCAGATCTTCATGCTCTGTCCAGGGAAACAGACAAACCTTAAAAAAAAAAAAAAAAAACATTTGCCCCTTGAAACAAACACATGACATACCCATTGCATGAGAGTTCAACCCTTTACTGTTTGTTTCTACAATAAACAGACACTCTGTTTTTCCTCCATTTTCTTTGCCACAAATACAAATGTGCTAGTTTAGACACACTCAAACATGCAGTTTAGCCATCCATTGTGTAGCTGTGTGAGATTGTATGTACACACATTACTAAACATCACGCCCATGGGAAATGAAAAACAATCACAAATACACAATATTTATTACAGTTTGTTCCACCACAATATCAGCAATCACAGCTGTGCACTGAACGATTTTCAGCAGCAGAATGGGATCACATGCACATTTGAGTCTCTTAAATCATCTAATGGGTACTGAACAGGCCACCTTGTCAATATTGTGTGCAACGATGTATATGTGTCAGAATTACAGAAGCTCTACACTCCGATAAACCTCATTTATTAGAATCAACACTAATGACCATGCTATTGGATATTACTCAACTCATGACTGGTTTAATGATTATAGAGCAAGGCTATATGCAAATATGCATACTTCCCCACTATATAGCGAAAAACGGTATGTTAAAAGATCAGTATGCCTGAATTCACAGTAGGCGAAATAAATGATGACTACTTCCGCCAAGATTACAAAGTGCACATCTAATGGACACTCTATCCCATGAGGCCATGGGAGAGGAGTTGATATTAGGTCACTATATAGAACAATTTTTTATTGTCACTAAGTATTCAAAATAATACAATTTCAGGAAAAAATGAGACTAGAACTCAGCAATGAATGACAAATCTGTTTTTGCAAGATTGAGTGAATTGCAAAGAAGAAAATTGCTTTTATTACTAATATTAAATGCTTTTTTGCACTATCCCGTTTATATTTAGAATCCAATGACAGTGTTTCATCCAACAAACAACCTAAAAGCACTGCAAGGATAACACTGCAGACTTCACATGCAGTGCTTCGAGTCATTTTGCGTGTCCCAAGAGCAGAATGATGTATGGTGTATCTGGACTGTGTCAGGATCTGAGCGATTTCCAGGAAGTTAGAGAATAAAAGAATGTGTTTCCACTTTGGATGTCACCATTAAATTGATTTCTCTGGGACACAGCAACAGTGTTAGGACGTGTTTATCATGACCAACAATGCTGTGTTGTAGATATGCAGCTCAGGCAGCAGTTGAAACCCAATACATATGCCTGAATTTGTAATTGACATACAATACCAACAATATGATACACAGGATCAGAAGTCCAAGCAGAGGAAACATGCCTGTCGTTGAGAAGAGCTGTGTTACATTCTTGTTCCTACATCGCTCATATTTCAAATGAGACAACATGCACTATTAATAAACGGATATTTACAAATAATATTAGGCTACATGTTCTATAATTTTAATAATATTTTAAGGGCAGTTTAACATGGCCATTTCCTGGCTTTTCAACCAGCCCTGTCTCACTGTTTATGCATTGGTATTAGTATGTAACGTTTACAGGTACAAAAACATACTTTGGTTAGTTTTTTTGTATTGCCTTGTGTATAATACCCAATACTTGTCCGGGGCTCCTTTAGCACAAATGACAGCATCAGTGAGGTGTGGCATGGAAGCGAAAAAGGAGTAAAAGTAGTCCAAACAATTTAAGATTGTTGAATAAAATTTTGGATTTATGTTTCTCACAAAACAATTACATGTATTCTGAAGATTTTGATTACAGTGCACATATAAATTGGATTATTTTTAAGATCATATAAAATAGATAATTTTATTTTGCATTTTCTGTCACAGCATATTGAGAAAACATTTGCTACAGAAATGTTATTAATTTTAAAGGAATTATTTTTTTTTTTGTGATTTTAGTTTATTAGGAGTTTGCCCCAGAGTTAGATAAGTCCATACATACCTTTTTCATTTCTGTGCGTTCTGTAAGTGTTATTTGACGCACCCACCGCTAGCCTAGCTTAGCACAAAGACTGGATGTGAATGGATAATGCTAGCATAGTAATCCCAATAAGTGACAAAATATGCAAACATTTTCCTATTTACATGTTGTGATCTGTATAGTCACAGCGTGTACAAATAACAAGGCTATATGAGACAGAGACCATTTTTAATCGTATAAATACTGGGAACTATATTCTCACTAGGCGTAGGAGCACAGCTTATGTTACTTGGGCGGAGTGGCTACTTGGGCGGAGTGATTAGCGCAGCACCCGAGACGCGCCGTGGTGAGGAGCAGAGAGTTCGCTCAGAGTTGGAGTAATAGAGTCAGCAATTACTAGATAGTACATTTATAGTGTACAGTCATGGGTGTTCGCTGTATTGTAAAGAGCTGCGACAATAAACAGGGGAGACTAGGTAATACTATGATGTTTCATAGAATTCCAACCAAAAACGCTGACCTGATGAATCGATGGCTACTTGTTCTGGGTTTAGTTCCAAACACACCTGTAAACACCATCACGAAGTATTTCGTTTGCTCTGAACATTTTACTGTAGACGACTATTTTGAAAAAAAATGCAAGTTGCCACACGGACCATGAAACGTGTGCTAAAGGATACAGCCATCCCATCGATAATAAAGACAGGACAAATTGGATCACCTGTTGCTGCGGTAAGTGTTCCGTTATATTTTGAGATGACTAACATTAGCCATACTGTAACAGTGCCATGCTAATGTAATATAACCTTAGTAGTGACACTATTACGTGAATAGGGGCTCCGTGTATCCCCTTTATTGTTATTATTGTGTTGTTGTGAACACACTGTATCGCTCAATAACAAATGAGCGGCGCTAAATGTAACTCTCAGGACTAATACATTCAACTTGCTAATGAATTGGAGGGGGATGGGCAGTTTTCTTTTTTGAGAAAATGTTTGTGAAATAGTAGGCTGACGTTACTGTCTGTGGGTTCATTGTGCAAAAACTATTTGCCTTTTGCTATTACTTTCCCCATATTCTTGGCTATTGTAATGCAATTATCTAACATTACTGTATTATATGCTGTTGAATATATTTGGTCAGCTGTAATAAATTGCATTTCAAATATATCAATTCCTGTAATAATTCTTTATACATTTTCTGTGATAATTATTAATCAGGATGAGATGAGTGTTCTACAGCACTTTGTAACTCCTCGTCTGTGTATCCTGGCTCAAAACTATATGGTTCTGGATCTTGGTTTGATACACAGTAAAATTACTCTGAGTCTGACAATTCCTCAAAGTCATCCATGATCACGAGTCACGTCTAGCTAGTTAGTCACGTTTGTTTTGTTTACGGAACCATCAACAGCGCATCTCGTGTGCTGCGCTAATCACTCCGCCCAAGTAGCCACTCCGCCCAAGTAACGTTAGCTGTGCTCCTACGCCTAGTGAGAATATAGTTCCCAGTATTTATACGATTAAAAATGGTCTCTGTCTCATATAGCCTTGTTATTTGTACAAGCTGTGACTATACAGATCACAACATGTAAATAGGAAAATGTTTGCATTATTTTGTCAGTTATTGGGATTACTATGCTAGCATTATCCATTCACATCCAGTCTTTGTGCTAAGCTAGGCTAGCGGTGGGTGCGTCAAATAACACTTACAGAACGCACAGAAATGAAAAAGGTATGTATGGACTTATCTAACTCTGGGGGATACTGTGAATAAGCTAAAGTCCCAAAAAGTCGGAGTGTTCCTTTAAGATTTTTAATTGTAATCTGGTTTGAAATGTCCAATTAAGTAAATAAGTCAAATGCATTAAACAAATGCCATTAAAAAGAATCTCAGTTATCACAAATTCAAAAGTATCAAGTGATTAATTCCATGAATTCAGTCTTCAGAAATAAGGATTCTTAAATGTGTACATCTTAAAATATATATATATATATATTTATACAGTACATAATTATGTAACATTTTAGATGTTGTCAGTTGTACTTTCCCACAATTGGTCTGAATATCTCGCTGCTGCACAGTGCTATATCTTGTCTATCGGCATTTTATCAATTTCCTCTTTGCACCACGGTGGTTTTTTCACCGCATAAGAAAATCGACTTGTAGTGTGAGAACATGAGAGTTGGAAGCCATTTGTTAATACATCAGCATGACGTTTTATAGTCTATGCAGAAGTAAGTACATTTACATGTGGTAGAAACAAATTGTATTAGTGAGATCACATTGTTTTGACCCCAGGGGCATAGGCAGCGGAGGACCTGACGGGCACAGGCCCACCCACTCTGATGAAAGGCCCCCCACCCCCAGTTTATTATACACATATAATATTTGTTGAATAATTATTGTTTAATCTATTTTAACACAACTAGAGATCTATAATAACATCTCAAATAAATAAAATGTGTTTTTGCATAATGAGTAAGACTTTCAGTTCCGCATGAACCGGTTCATTCTAGGAAGCCGGGAAACACTACTTTCAGGCCGATTATGAATGTCATTTGAGCTCGGTCAGTGTTTTAAGTCAGTGTTCAAAGTCTTAAGACTAAAGTCTGGTGTGCGGTGTCTAAAGAATTTAAGACCAGCTGTTGGCAGTCGTCCTCACTATTTATTTATTTATTTATTTATTTATTTATTTTTATATATATATATCATTTTTTTGTGACTGACGCTGGTGAATAACTGCATCTGTTTCCTAATTTGTAGGCCTATTATTTTAAATAACGAATTAACAAAATGAAAAAGAAAACCACAAACATGACATTTCTGAATAAAATAATTTTATACACTAGTTATATCTAATTTGGTATTTTTGATTAACATAGGCCTGTTACATTCTTCTTTTTAGCCTATTAGGCATATTATTATTATTAAGTTACATTTATTATTAAATTAATATTAGGCTACAATTAATTTGCCCCGTAATAATTTCATAGCGCATCACCGCATGAGTGATGCGCTGCGAGGATAATAATGATTAGGCTATACTGAAAATGTTTTTAAAAAGGTCTTTCAAAACACTAGCCTATGTTCCGGCCACAAGAGAAATATTAAGGGAGTAAATTAAAACATTTAGCAATAGGCCTATAGGCTACCATTCAACAAATGAAGTAGATTCGTCTTTCGTCATCTCTGAGAGAATATGTGCCGTTAATGCAGCGTCAGATACCGAAAGAGCCATCAGTTTTTACTTTCACTTTCTAGTGAATCGACTGAGAGGTTCACCCATAAGCCTAACTCTTGAGAAAAGTTTGCACGTTGATTGTGTGATATCCATTGGCACGCCTTCCTGTTTTAAAACATATATTTACAATATTGCGACGTATGGTATAACCCCAACCACCACCACCCCCACCCTTGAGTTTGCGGCTGGGGGCCGCGGATTTGCGTTAAGCCACTGGACTCCGTTTATTAGTTAGCCTAGTGCCTGCTCACTTTGCCCAGGCCCGCCCAAAAATAAAATTCTGGCTACGCCACTGTTGGACCCATATAATTGAAAAGGCTGTGTCCCCCCACCCCCCTTAAGGCTTTTAAGACCACGTAAACATCATTTTAGCATGTGAGTAACAGCACAGCCCATCCTTCAACTACAGCCTCTTTGCATCTGCATCACGTCATAACAGGTTAGCAAAACGGTCAATGCTAAAACGTGCTGGACAAACCGTCTATAGTATCTTCTTCTGCTGCTGGTGGTGTTTAGAAATATTGAACATATCCCCGCATTATTACTTCACAGATAGACTAAGAAATTGAACATTACACTTGAGAACAATACTTTGTAATAAGTATAATTGACATACCTACCGTAAGTGAAATGTTATGCATGTTTTTAACATTAGAAATCTGTAGAACCTCTCTCTCTCTCTCTCTCTCTCTCTCTCTCTCTCTCTCTCTCTCCTCTCCCTCTCTCTCTCTCTCTCTCTCTCTCTCTCTCTCTCTCTCTCTCTCGTGGTGTGATTAGTTTTTCCTATGTTTGTTAGTTTTTTTGGTCTTTTAAAACTTCCTTCATTGACCTTGAGCTGGAATGGCAATAAATACATAAAACTCATGTTTTATTATACGTTCACCACTATGAAGTAGTTTGTGCTTTGCAAAGGGTTTGGAAGAAAACAGAACTGGATCACATTTAAAGACTTAAAAACTGGAGGCTTGGTGAATCTCACACAATACAGTCAATAGGAAAAATGCACAGATAATCTACAGTGGCATTTTTTAAACTGCTTGTAGAATACAAAAGGAAAAAAAAAAAAGTATTGGTGAGCACAACTTGCATTTACAAAGCAGCACCTGCACAGTCTGATTCACATATAATTAGAATCTTGAATGATTCGTTCAAATAGACACAATCTTACGTTACCAGTCTGAATCAGTTTTAAGTGCCATTCTCTTTGTTTTTCTGCTGTCAGAACAAACAAATCTAACATTATACACTAACTGTTGACATCAGCATTCTGTAGACTTCTATATATTTTTATTCCTTCTCTCTGTGGAACATGCATTATTTTATGTTTTAACAAACAGCAGGCAAGACATGCATGTAGATGACTTGTTCAATTGTTATGCATCTGATGATCACCACTGTAATTTTCTTCAACAATAACTAGTTTGATGTCAACGGGCTCTAACATGTACATTTATTTATTTTTATTTACTTTTAAGAAAGAAAAAAATGAAGATGTAAACAAATGCTGTCCATTGAACAATTGTCACTGGATCCCACTGAAGCTTACCCATATTAAGACAACAGTATTAAGGAAACATGCCAACTGCTTATTAATTAAACTTGAATATGTGTACAAGTACACAAAAACCATATTCCGTGTTGGTCTGACTATTAGTCAGTGCCATCTGCCCGCTCAACCACCCACCATCTGGGATGCATTTGCCTTTCCGTCCGTGATATCACTTCATTGGGTGTTTATTAGTACTGCTGCTCATGCAGCTCCCCACAGTTGGGACTCTGTAGGGGGGAAACTCACGCAACTGTCGGGTCAATGCTTTGACATTCTCCTGTGATTACAGGTGAGACAACAGACAGCACGTCAGCCCCGCTTTGTCAGCTAATACAGACCCACTGACAGAAGCTTTGAGTGCTCAGTTAAAAGTATAATAATATTTGACAAGTAACTACATTCAAAATAAATGCAAAGATTATGCAAGCACTGCATATTTATTATTTATTTGCATATCCAGTGATGCACTTTAAAAAAAAAAAGAAAAGAAAAAGGTGTAGGATTACTTTGGAACAATTTTCACTCAGAAATTGCTAGCACTTTTTACAAATAATTACAAAGAAATATGTAACACTGAATTAAACATGACTTTTTGAAGTAGAAAGATTTACATAGTATTTTGTTGTAAAACGTATTCTAGTAATCTTTGTTTTATTTACAACTTTGAAAATTATTTTATATATATATATATATATATATAAACACTTTGAAATCAATCCACTCCAAATTTAATCTCATATCTGATACATGCTAAAATTAAGTGACACTAGATGTTACATTTGTTTAAGATTGCCTGATTATGTTCTTTTCTTCATTACTGGCTCATTGTGCCCTGAGCCTTGAATTGCTAGTGCCCTTCAAAGCCTGAGACTGTCAAAGAAAGCTGAGCTCCATGGCCCTTCGGGTATGTCATGCATAAAGCGTTAGGGCCCTCTAGCAAATACCGACCTAGGGCACCCTAGCCCTGAAGCACATACTTCAAAAACTTGGCCCTTAACATGAGGCCTCTCAGAGAGTAAAAGGTGAGCTAAAAACCAGGGCCCAGAGGCCCCTCCACACAATATTTTAAAAATATTTTTTGGAGGAAGCTTTTGGAGGAAGACGTTGAGGAGAAGACCTTTGGGTCTGGATATTTAGTTGTTCGCAACACCAACAGAACTGACTCTTAAGTTGCTCTGTCTGTTTTCAGTGTAGCCAACCAATCCTGTTACGTCGACAACTACAACTCCAACATGTATGATAGCTAGATGGCTATGTAGAAATTCTGAAAATATACAGTATTTGTCATATCTGTTAAAAAAAAATTAAAAAATTAAAAAAATAAGGATTTTAGGCAAAGCTGGTTTTCTAATATATTGGGCATTAACAGTGCCAAAAAACATGCATGTTTTATTTTCATTTGAATGTCATTTTTTTAGTTTAGCGAGAAGTGATTAGACTAGGCCAAAGAGCACTCCCAGACCCTTGACTGGATATCAAAAGGTGACATTTAAGGGCCCAACATACTCCCTGTAAAATTCTTTTTCATTCTTCATTTAGGGGTAGAAAGAAATTAGAAATACCTGAGCAGCTGTAGCCTATACTGTTAGCAAACATCCCAGAAGAAATTATTCGGCGACGAATTTCATGTCAAAGAAAGTGGAGCCTAGAGCACACCTAGTGGTAGTTCGAAGGTCAAAATGGAGCAAACATTTTTGGAAACTTCACTTTGGCAAGCTGTTTCAAACTCTTGAAACTAACTCCAAATAAACTTCACTTTGGCCTGATTTTGTTCAAAATTACATCACACCAATTCATTATTAAATTTCTCCAAGTATATCACTTGACAAGCTTCAAAGATGAGCACCTAAGCCCAGAGATCATGGTTCTACATGGCCCTTGAACACACGTCTTTGGAGACCATTCATGCAATCACAGAGAACGATAGGACCACCCATCTACATGGTAGAAGACCAAATAAAAAGCATAAATCCATCTGTCAAAATACCTGTACACACTCCTAAAATTTAAATACAGTACATTGATACTATGTGGCCCATGTTTTTGTGTTTGGTCTGGGTTTATATTTTGTTCAGTTCAAAATTACTGCCTCCGATTAATTAATTTTGGCTTTGTTCTTGTAAAGCCCAATCTGTTTCTGCAGCTAACAAACACTCCGACTTCCTGCTGTATGCATGAATATTAATGAAAATGCAGAAAAAAAAGTCCTAAAATAGCTGATTTAAAAGCAAGAGCCCTTGTACAAGGCCAGTAATTCTGTGCGAAACCTGTTTGCTTAGACATCTTTATGAGACTAGAATGGTCAAAGCCCAGAACGACCAATTTAAAATCTAACCCTGACTTTACCCTTAGGCTGAACTTTCATTTCCTTATTTCAAAAGGATGCATTGTTAACATTCTATTCTTGTCACCACTCATTGGCTACTACTTATGTTTCATAATTTATGTATCAGCTGTGTTATCTATCACCATTGGAGAGGAATACTGCATCGTGGAATGAGAGGATGACCAAGCAGGTTTCAATGGGTAACGGTATCTGTTTATTCTAATTGCAACTTTATTTTTCATAATTGCAAATTAATTTGTCTTAATTGTGACATTATATCACACAATGTGAATGTATTTGTTATTTTATGCATTTGTACTGTTAATTGACTTTTGTTCTTTAAAAGTGTGCTCACATTAGTTAAAATTCACAGGTAAAAATGGTCCATTGTCTGTTGTCAATAGAGTATCAGTGTATAAAGAACGGCTCAAACTAATGTCGCTTGTGGAAATTTCTTCACCCTTCAAATCGCACAGATTTATAATGGAATGACTGTATTTTGCCCATATTTTTGCTACAGTAAATGTGACAGGTGAACATGATGGCAATATTTCCAAATACGAATAACCCTTCCATACATCCCAAAAAAGCTCAATTAAAGAGAGAAGACAAAGAAGAAGAAGAAGAAGAAGAAGAAGAAGAAGAAGAAGAAGAAGAAGAAAGAAAGGAAAGAAAGAGGCTTTCCCAGCTTTCTCAGTATTTGTACATGAACACATTTTTGTATCTTTGTATAACACCCAGTATGGATATACTGATAGCATCTTAAATATGAAAGTATTTATGTATGCAGTATTTAATATTTTGCATTAATATGGACAGTATACTGGATACAGTTGACAAAAAGAGCTGAAGAGAAAATGAAATAAAGAAGGACCCCAGTGCTGTGTATGTGTATGTACCTTGGAAAAGTACTGATTAATTTTCTTTCTTTTTAAACTACAGTCATGGCCAAAAATATTGGCCCTCTTGGTAAATATTATCAAAAAAGGTTGTAAAAATTCATCTGCATTGTTAATCCTTTTGGTCTTTTATTTTAAAAAAATCACAAAAATGTATCCTTTCATTGGATAATAAGATTTTAAAGTGGGGGGAAATATCATTATGAAATAAATGTTTTTCTCTAATACACATTGGCCACAATTAATGGCCCCCTTTTATTCAATACTTTTTGAAACCTCCATTTGCCAGTTTAACAGGTCTAAATTTTCTCCTTTAATGCCTGATGAGGTTAGAGAACACCTGACAAGAGATCAGAGACCATTCCTTCATCCAGAATTACTCCAGACCCTTTAGATTCCCAGCTCCATGTTGGTGCTTCTCCTCTTCAGTTCACTCCTCTCATTTTCCGTAGGGTTCAGGTCAGAGGACTGGAATGGCTATAGCAGAAGCTTGGTTTTGAGCTCAGTGACCCATTTCTGTGTTGTTTTTGGGGTTTGTGTGATTGTACGGTTGGAAGATCCAAACATGGCCCATTATAAGATTTCTAACAGAGTCAGTCACTTACTGATTTTTTATCTGTTGGTATTTGATAGAATCCATGATGCCATGTGCCAAGTCATGGCTGATAACTGAATATGCTGGAGTTTGTTTTTGAATGAGCTAGGAGAATTTTTCTTGTAACCCTCCCAAACAACGTGTTGATGTAGGTTCTGTTTGACAATTTTTTTTAAAGGTTTTCTGAACCAGAGACTCAACTATTTTCTGCAATTCTCCAGCTGTGACCCTTGGAGAGTCTTTAGTTACTCAAACTCTCCTTCTCATCGCACATTAGGACGATATAGACACACGTCCTCTTTCAGGCAGTTTTTGTAACATTTTCTGTTGGTTGGAAATTCTTAATTATTGCCCTGATGGTGGAAATGGGTATTTCACTGCTCTAGCTCTTTTCTTAAAGCCACTTCACCAATTTGTGAAGCTCACTTATCTTTTGCTGCACATCAGAAATATATTCTTTGGTTTTTCTCATTGTGATGGATGATTAAGCGAATTTGGCCTTTGTTTTCCCTTCTCTTTATATTTTAGTGAAACAGGAAGCCAGAGCTGGATGATTTCATGTTTGTAATCATGCTGGAGTGCTCAAAATTAATTGTGAATATGAATTGGAATATACTTCAGAGATGTTTTACTCATAAGAATTTATAGGGGTGCCAATAATTGTGACCAACGAGTATTTGAGAAAGAAACATTCATTTCATAATGATATTTCCCCTACATTTTAAATTCTTATTATCCAATGAAAGGGTACATTTTTGTGAATTTTTTAAATAAAAGACCAAAAGGATTAACAATGCAGATGAATTTTCACAGCCTTTTTTGATCATATTTACCAAGGGGGCCAATATTTTTGGCCACGACTGTACATTCATTCATCCACCCATTTTCCATACCACTATCTTCTCCAGGGTTGCAGTGGGCTGGAGCCTATTTTTAAACTACATTTATAATAATAATAATAATAATAATAATAATAATAATAATAATAATAATAATAATAATAAATATGCTATTTATAAAAGCTTGAATACAATTAATTTTATTTAATAATTCTAATTTGGATAAGAGTTTTAACAGAAGTCTTCAGAAGTCTGACGGTGTTAGCTCAAGAGACAGCCTTAAATCATCCCATATGGTAAATAACTGAACATGGCTGGACATGGATAAACAAGCCATTAGGGAATCATCTGGGCTAAAGCTCATCCTTTTTCATGTGTGTTAAAAAGTGAGCAGCACATTATCATGCATGAACATCTTTTTATTTTTTGTACATTTACTTTTTTCAAATTGAAAATTGTTTTAAAGTAAACATCATTTTTATATTAAAAGTGTGTACATATAATGGCACATTCTACATATATACTGCATATATTATCATATTTTGCCCTAGTAATCATTGAGAGGCTGTCCAGTTTATGTTAATACTGTTCACAAACTGCCTTACAGTCTTCAGATTTATTGCTCCAAAATGTATTCCCTCCTTCTGACCTTGCTGGTCCATTAACGTGAGCGCTATCAAAGATGAAAACACTGATAATCTGATGAGTATGTATGGCTGCAGTGGGAAGACCAGAGCTCCATTAGGAGCAGCGGAACACAGAACACATGTAATGCTCAGATTAAAGAAGACTGGTGTGTTAATGCTCCAAACGTCCCTGGAGACCTGTGTTGTTAAGACTAATCACGGCTATTGATGTGGATGTGCACATGGATCACTCACACAGAAGCATGAAAATGTACAGATGTGATACTGTGTCTGCTGTAGATTTGATATCATAGGGTTTATGTTCTTTAACAACATTAGTGGAGAGAAAACAGCACATAAGTAGAAACAAAAAATAAGAAACATTCACTTTTTTCTTATTTATTTTTATTTATTTTACTATTATATTTTATTTTATTTTATTTTATTTTATTTTATTTTATTTTATTTTATTTTATTTTATTTATTTATTTTTTTTTTAATAAAAACTCCCACCATCTTGCAAATCCAGAAATCCACATCTGTACTCTCATTTTCTGCTGGCATTTAATTTATTTATTTATTTTTTTTTTTTTTTTTTTACAAATAGATTATTAGCCAGCTGAACTGATTTGAAGCACTGAGTTAATTAAGCTATGCTAATTTTAAATAACAAGTCAGGAAAAGCTCAAGAGTTCCCTTGTGAAAAAAGAGTAAACTCTATTTCCTTCTATGGAAATAAAATACTTTAAAGAATATACTTAAGTGTGAACTGAATGTAATGTTTTCAAATTGTTAATGAATGTTATTTACAATTAGATGAAAAATTATTATAGTTTATATGTTTATTAAATGCAGTTAGTTGAGCTTAGTTCAGTGTTTCTTTTTTTTTTAAACCTACTGAAGTAACACTTAATATAAAGTACCATTTTTATATTTAATTTCATAATTACTTCTATTGTCTGTGAAATAGTTAATCTTTACTGCTGAATGTACTGACATTTATGGTAAAATAAAATATACCTTAATGTAATTTCTGATACTTGTATGTATTTAAATATGTTTGTAATTCTAAAGTTGTTTTGATGAGGATACAATTTAGAACATAAAAAACAAATTAATAAATTAATAACTTCTGTGTGATATCAAATGTAATATCAAATAACACACTACAGTTAGAATTAAATTACAGTTAAAAATAGTTTACAGGTGCTTAGTATGTAGTATGTTAGTCAACACATTAAAATAAGAGTAATATGTCTTTGAAGCATGACAAAAGCTAAAGATGTAAAATGTAAAAGTTTGACATTTAGAAATTTGACATTTTTTAAAGTGTGTTAAGAAACAGTCATGAGAGTGTACACTTTCAATATATTGGCATTTATTTAATTAATATCATATTAACTGCAAGTACAGTATTTTTTTTTTTATTATTATTATTTTTTTTAATAGTACAAGACAAGTGCACATTTAATACAATAAAGCCCATTTCTTTTTACGAGTTGCTCTTTATTAAAAGACTGAACACTTTTAAAGTCAATAATACCAACCAACATATAACCAAAAATTCTACATTAACATGAACCCATATAGTATGTGGACAGCCAGATAGCCAGAGAGCCACATGCCTGTTGTGCCCCGGCCATTCTTCTCAGCCCAAACCAGTCCTTCAACTTCACAGACCTCTCCAAGTAAAGGTAATGAGAGAGAAAGAAACCGAAAAATATCAAAAGAGCACCAAAGACTTAAACTACACAACAGTGCACTTTGTCCACCCTGTGATTACAGACCATGTGTCGACCGTAGTGATGTTAGGAATTAACATAGATGGTCCTGCTGTGAAATGAAACGCCCTATACAAAGCTCAAGTGTCACAACGTTACTCGAGCGAGCCTTTGCTCACAATGAAGAAACCCTGCGGTGCAAAGCATTATGGGAGATAATGCTACAGTGTAAGTCATTCGTGCACATAAAATAGCCAGTCTGATCCACTTACCCCGTAGAGCTAAAGGTATGTAAATAGGAGGTTTGAATAACAAAACCCACTCCAAAAGATGCTTAGAAAGACTGTTCTTTGATACAGATTTGTTTGCATCTTCTAGTTTTTATTTCATTAACAAAATTAATTTAGTCAACAACAGTGAAGATGAGATTGAGAAAAGATGAGGAGAAAAAAAAAAAGATTAAGTCAAAGTGAACAAATTTAGCAAAAACTTCCCAGATGATACCATAAAGTATAGTTAATAATTCTTTAATACTAGTAAATTTATGCTTCAACTGAAGCCAGGTTTGACTTCTGAGTTCTGACCAATTGTCCGAACAGGATTTATTTACAGCTAGCTAGCTGAGATTCAGGGTTATCTTTGAAGTGTGTCTCTCTCTCTGCTGTTTCGAACCTCAGGAGAAGCCTATTAGATGTCACAGAGTATGTGTTCTTGGCATGAAAGTGCATGGAGCAAAATTGCTTCTACAGTCAGCAAATAGATGGACTCCCAGTTCAATGACAGTTCAACAGACCTTGTGCAAATGGAGAGAGAAAGTGACCAAGAGGGTGTCACATGCTTCCTGGCTATGAACAGATGGGTGGAGAGAACAGTCTGGGCTCTACGATGTTCACAGACAGGCAAATTGAGCCACACAGAAGTTAATTACATTTGTGTGTGTGTGTGTTTTTGTTATTTTTTTGTTGTGCTTCCAGCCAGTAATCTGTCAAAGCCGTTTGTAGATAGAAATATTTTTCGGACACTGGTTCAAAATAATTGTATAATTGACTTTTGCATATCGCTTCCTTATTCTTTAGCAAACCAGAGAGCCAATCAAGAAACTATTTAGCAACACAGTTTGAAATTGCCAGCAGGCAATACTTGCTATAACAGCTAAGTGAGAAATCGAGAGCTTTGACGGCAATGGGATAAATTCATTACCTAACTGAAACAACATTGTCTCGATCACAGAGCTGATCTGTCAGAAGCCTCAGGTGTTAATTGTTTTCATCACAGCTTTTGATAGTGGTAATCTGTTTCCTTTCCAGCCCTGTTCCTGAGGACACTGCAGTGGTTTGAGAGAGACGACATGATTTATGTGGCACTCTTATCTTCTGCTTTTGTTCCTCTATTAGGCAAGAGCCTCCAGCAGAGAAAAGAGTATCTGTTAAAATACTGTGGGCATGTCACATCACTGTCACCATTCTCTCCTGGACACCCGCCACTGATCTTTAGAGCCTTTGTGAGGTAAATGACTGATATACAGCACTGAAGATTTAATGGTGAAGTGATTTCCTTGATCACGACTGAGGTTTGTAATTAATATTGATGTGTGCCCTCCACCAGCCTGTTCTCGTGTTTCAGTTGTACTTACAAGCATGAAAAATGTGTGCAAAAATGTGTAAACAGAATAAGGAACTCTCAATTGCAAGATATAGTTTAAATATAAAGTGACAATCATGAGAAACAAAGTCACATAAAAAGCCATATAAAAAGTTTCAATTACAAGAAATAACCTTAATTACAAGAAAGAGTCATGCTGCAAGATATAGTCATAGTGTGAGATACAAATTAGCATTCTATCAAAAACTCAGCATTTAATAAACAAAGTTGCAAATAGCAAGATGCAAAATCATATACAGTAGTTGTGATATTATAACTGCAATTACAAGAACAATGTCAGAGTGCAAGATGTAAAGATATAGTGTGACAAAATCACAATTATGACAAATATTTGAAGTTGCGAGACAAAGTCACATTGTTAGATGCAAAGTAGTCATCATTTGAGAAACAAAGTCACAAAAGCAACACATGAAGTTGCAGTGCATCCTATAAAGTGATAATTATGAGAAATAATCACAATTACAAGAAACACAGTGTGAGAAAATAAAGGCTTTGTTTAAATCACATTTACGCAAAATAAAATTGCAAATCCAAGATATATAGTTAGAACTGCATTGTGTCACATTGTGAGATACAAATTAGCTTTCTAATAGTTCCCAATAAAATAAATAAATAATAGTTTGCAATAGCAAAATATAAAGTTTGATTATGATATAAAGTGTCAATTACAAGAAATAATCACAATTACAAAAACAAAGTCATACTATAAATATAAAGAGAAATTATGCAACATTTTACAGTTGTGTGATATAACCTCATATTGTGAGATACAAAGTAGAAACTAAGTCACAAAATCAAGATACAGTCTCATTGTGAATCAAGTCAATTACAAGAAATACAATTGCAAAAAGCAATTACAAAAACACAGTCACACTGAAAGATATAAACGCATAGTGTGAGATACAGTCACAATTACTAAAAATAATGTCACAATATTATAGCAAGATATAAAGCTGCATTGCATGATATAAAGTCACAATTAAGAGAAATAACCACAATTACAAGAAACAAAGTAACTCTGCAAGACATAAAGGCATAGTGTGAGACATAGTCACAATTATGAAAAATGAAGTAGCAAATGCAAGAGATGAAGTTGCACTGCGTGCTATAATGTCACAATTACAAAAAGTAAGTTGCAATAGAAAAATAAAAAATCAGATTTTGATATGTGAGAAATATGGTCACTCTCTGCGGAAATAGATCATATGTTTTAGCAATGGTGAATGATAATGTCATTTTTTTTTTTTTTTATAAAATAATAAGAAAGTCAAACTGAAACAGTATACATCTGTGTTAAGAATATTCTAGTGATCATCTCTGATGAATTACAAAGTGGAAATGTTGCTGTTTTAATAACTAATGGCAGGTAATGTTGTAGGACGTTTTGTCCCATGTCTCAGGAGTCAGTGAAATGATTTATCATTGAATACGAATGTGAGGCAAGCATCTGAATTTCAATGAGCTCTTCAACATATCTTACAGCAGGGGTCTGTCTCAGAGCAGCAGTGTTACTGCGATGTAATGACACAAATGTGCTAGACTTTACTCCATATTAATAAGCATTCTGTCCACCTCAGCATCCCAGATTTCCCCAACAACAGCTGTTTCCACTGATAACAGCAGTTCAGACATCAGATTAAGTGAGAAGATGAACTATGACACTTGTTGTGAAAATCCTAGTCAACACTTCCCCTGATTGTGTAGATCACCATCCTCCTCCATGCAGAGTAAGTAAGTTTCTTAATGTTTTCTGGTGTTTGAGTGACCCATGCCACTCGCTGTGACTTTGAACAATGGCTTCTAGTCATGGCGGGAGGTTATCAGTTCTTGACCTCAGCTTTAAAACCTGCCATGTGTAGTGATTAAGGAATAAGATGTTTCCTCCTGGCCCACAACAGTTGTATTTGAACACTACAGTGACAAGCAAAGAAGGAAGCAAATATAAATAGCATGCCAAGCATCTGCTTTTGCAGATAAGGCCGCTATTGCATGACATTTATTAAGGTCTGCCTTTCCTCGGCGCTGCAAATCTGCTGATTTAACCACAGATTAAGTAATTCCATGATATCAGCTGGCATGTTCATGTATTATCCTCCTTCCCAAGATGAAGTGAATTGAACTATCATAGCATAAACCTTCATGTTTGGATGTAAAATCATGGTGTTTTGGTCATAAACAAATCTGTAAGGATCCACCCGCCATTAAATTGAGAGTTCCTTATTCTGTTTACACATTTTTGCACACATTTTTCATGCTTGTAAGTACAACTGAAACACGAGAACAAGCGGAATCCAGCGGCCTGGTCAAAGGTTTAATGCGTATTCTGTCTTTTATTTGCGCTTCTGAATTTATCAGGATTTAGTTAGAATTTTAGTCTAGCTCCGTGTTTAATCTGATCATTATGATCATTAAATTTGGGCAATATTTCTATCAAAAGCTGATCACAGATATCGATTGTTTATTAATTTAGATATTTGAGTATTCTGAAAATCCCATACTTTCAATTATTCAAAATGTTCATTGCAGACCCGGTATTGCTTTATAAGTAACATTTCGGCCGATTGAATGCTCTTCCCGGACACAAATTCGTCAGTCTGATCTTAAACATTGGATGCAGGGTAAATATCTACCTTTAAGTCGGTCGCCCCCTGCTTACTCGTACAAAAAGCATAGTTTTTATATATTTATGAAAACTGCAAATTATTTAAGACAGTGATAGTCAGAAATCGAAATGGATTCAATTGATGTGCCCCATGCTCCATCTATTAAACCTTTCGTATGAACAATCCTGAACATAGATTTGAGGTAATACCTTTGCTTTAATCTACTAGTAATAATGAATTAAGAATAATGCAGAATAAATCAAATATAACAATTTATTATCAGTCAGGTAAAATTGTATCATGCCAATTACATAATGAAAATAATAAGAAGCCAATTTAAAAAGGATAGTGTAATTGTAAATCACATTGTAGTTGTGTTGCAACTTTGCTTCTGCACAAAGACACTGTAGTCATATTGGGAACGGCCAAGTGATCCATGCAGGAGGCACACAAATTTAACATAGTCACACATGTAACAGTTATCCTAATTTAAGACACATGGTCTAAAATGCATAGCAAAGCACTCAGGTGTTTTAGAGAATAAACTTAACTGGCCAATGTGTACATGTAGTAGCACAAACAACTATACAGTGTGCTCTTTGTGCCTTTTATAATACAAGTGACTACTGTGAAATTGACACCATTTTACCAATCGCACAAAGACCTTTAAAAAATGACACCAAACATGAAAAGTTTACAATCATGAATCCTGAAGATATAGTAAATGTTTTATGTGAGCGCAACAACTTTTAGTTGCCTGGACCATGTGCCCTGGGGGGAAGGATGGATGAAGGTACCAAAGATCAAATGGTCTTTCTTCCAGATCTTCTTATCTGTTTGTTTGGCTTCACAAAGAGATCAAAGCCCATTGTTTTGGTGCATCTGCATTTGCATTGCGAGAGTTCCTTAAAGTCTGGCTTCACAAAGAATTAATTTCATAAGGAAACAATTTCACTCCTTACAAATCACTGTTCATTCTTATTTGTGTACTGACACTAAAATGAACCTATTGAATGAATATGGCTCTACACTGAATGGATTTTATTTATTTTTTTATTTTTTAATCTAATTGGCAACAAGGAATTATCCAAGGTTATTGGACAGCTCTACTGGAGCGCAACCGATTAACTTTAAACTAAATTTTAAAACATGCATCTCTAAAAAAAAAAAAAAAAAAAAAAAAAAAAAACAATGCAGAAAATTTTGTTTTTGAAACACACTTATCACAATATTTATTTTATGTTTAGACTGGTGCCATTTTAAATAGTCAGTGATTACTTTTTTCTCATATTTATATACTAGTATGATAAGTGATATCACACAGTGGGAGCAATATCACAGGAGTGCTTTTTTTTTTTTTTTTTTGTCCCGAATAGCACAAGTGCAAATTAGATTTTTTTTTTTTTTACAGCAGTTTAGTAAATAGTAAGTTGTGTTATATTTCAGATTAGCTGTAATATTGTCTGTTTTTGCTCAATTTTGCCAACACAAATAAAACCTATTGTCCATCTCCAAGCTAAAGCAGTGCTGTTTCGTTTCTGAATGAATCAGCATTTTTAACTTATCATGTGTACCAATGATTCAATGGCCCATATATGAAGAGAACCATTTATGTCATTCCTGAATGAATCAGCAGTCTGAACAAATTGAATTAATGAATGACTCAGTGACTTACGCTTAAAGACATTCACCTACTGGCAGTTTTAGTTTCTTATTTAGAGTATCATTTCAAAAACAAACAAAAAAATAATAAAATAAAATAATTAAATAAATAAATAAACATGATATTTACCTATATATATATATATATATATATATATATATATATATATATATATATATATATATATATACAGTACAGACCAAAAGTTTGGAAACATTATTATTTTTAATGTTCTTGAAAGAAGTTTCTACTGCTCATCAAGCCTGCATTTATTTGATCAAAAATACAGAAAAAACAGTAATATTGTGAAATATTATTCCAACTTAAAATAATAGTTTTCTATTTGAATATACTTAAAAAAAATAATTTATTCCTGTGATGCAAAGCTGAATTTTCAGCATCATTACTCCAGCCTTCAGTGTCACATGTAACATCCAGTCTATCACATGATCATTAGAAATAATTCTAATATTCTGATTTATTATGAGTGTTGGAAACAGTTCTGCTGTCTAATATATTTGATGAATAAAAGGTTAAAAAGAACTGCATTTATTCAAATAATAATAATAAAAAAAATTTCAAAATAAAAATAAAAAATATAATATATTTTCTTTACTATCACTTTTTATCAATTTAACACATCCTTGCTGAATAAAAGTATTGATTTTATTTAAAAAAAAAAGAAAGAAAAAAAATTACTGACCCCAAATTACTGACCAGTAGTTTATATTGTTATTACAAAATATTTATATTTTAAAAACATAGCTTCTTTGTTTTTTTTTGTTTTTTTTTTTGTTTTTTTTACTTTTTATTCATAAAAGTATCCTAAAAAAGTATCACATGTTCTGAATGATTTCTAAAGGATAATGTGATAATGATCCTAAAAATTCAGCATTGCATCACAGAAATAAATGATAATTTAAAGTATAATAAATTTAACAACAATTATTTTAAATTGTAATAATATATCACAATATTACATTTTTTTTTCTGTATTTTTTGATCAAATAAATGCAGGCTTGATGAGCAGAAGAAACTTCTTTCAAAAACATTAAAATAGTAATGTTTCCAAACTTTTGGTCTGTACTATATATATATATATATATATATATATAATATATATATATATATATATATATATATATATATATATATATATATATATCATACACATACATATATATATATATATATATATGTGTGTGTTGTGTGTGTTTATATATATATATACACATATATATATGTGTGTGTGTGTGTGTGTGTGTGTGTGTGTGTGTAATAAAAACATATTCATTTACTCACACTTAAACCTGTATCACTTACTTTCATGGAACATAAAATAAAATAATGAAGAATGTTGATAACCAGAAGAAAAAGAAGAATGTTGCTGTTAACCATGTTGATTTGGTTACCAAAGACTTTCATTGTATGAACAAAAAATACTGAGATGTTTCTCAAATTATTATGTTCCATAGTTTATGTTAGTCCATAGTTAGGCCATTGTAGCCTTAACATTTAGGTCTTATGTGTTAAAAATTTATGTTGAATCAAATGAAATATTTCTTTCTAAGGCTACTTTTGGAAATATCTACTTGATACAGTGAGGTCTATATTTGGAAACTGACACAATTTTCATAATTTTTGCTCTGTATGCCACCAGAGCAGAATTAAAAATAAAACAATCAAAATGAAATTGAAGTGCAGACTTTAATTCAATGGGTTGAACAAAAAATATAGCATAAAATGCTTAGAAATTACAACTATTTTTATACACAGTTCTTTCATTTTCAGGGGCTCAAATGTAATTGGACAAATGAATATAATCAAAAATAAAATATAATTTTTTAATATTTTGTTGAGAATTCTTTGCAGGCAATGATTGCTTTAAGTCTGGAACTCATGAACATCACCAGAGACTGGGTTTCCTCCTTGGTAATGCTTGTACAAGACTTCACTGCAGCTGACTTCAGTTATTGCTTGTTCGTGGGTCGTTCTGCCTTTAGTTTTGTCTCCAGCAAGTGAAATGCATGCTCAATCAGGTTGAGATCAGGAAATGGACTTGATGGAAATGGATTTGACCATTTCAGAATATTCCACTATTTTACCTTCAAAAACTCCTGGGTTGCTTTTGCTGTATGTTTTGAGTCATTGTCCATTTGTACTATGAAGCACCACCCAATCAACTTTGCTGCATTTGACTGAATCTGGGCACAGAGTATATCCCTATACAGTTCAGAATTCATCCAGCTACTTCTGTCTTCTGTCACGTCAACACTAACCACCAGGGCTCATGCCATCACACTGCTCCACCATATTTCACAGATGACGTTTTGTATCATGAGCTTTTCCTAGCATTCTCCATACTTTTTTTCTTCCCGTCATTCTGGTACAGGTTGATCTTAATTTCAGTCATCCAAAGAATGCTTTTCTAGAAGTGGTCTGGCTATTTAAAATATTTGCACCTTGTGTGGAACCTTATGTATTTGCTCTCATGAAGTCTTCTCTTGATTGTAGACTTTGACAGTGACACGTCTATCTCCTGGAGAGTGTTCTTCTCTTTGCTAGATGTTGAGGAAAGGGTTTTGTTTACCAAGGGTAGGATCCTCTGATCAACCACCACTGTTGTCCTCAGTGGACGTCCAGTCCTTTTAACTTTGCTGAGCTCACTAGTGCAATTTTTTTTTCTTCACAATGTTGATTTGGCCACTCCTAATGCTCCTGCTATCAGTCTTATGGATTTGTTTTGATTCTGAAGCCTAACAATTGTCTGTTTCACTTGCATGAAGAGCTCCTTCCAAATGCAAATGGCACACTTAGAATCTACTCCAGACCTTTTACCTGCTTAACTGATGTAGAAATAATGAAAGAATGGCCCACGCCTGTCCTTGAAACAGCTTTTGAGTCAATTGTCCAATTACTTATGGTCCCTTGAAAAAGGGGGAGGTGTATATTAAAGAGCTGTAATTCCTTAACCTTTGCTTCAATTTTGATGAGAATACCCTCATATTAAACCTCAGAGTGTGCACTACTTTAAGTCCATATCCCTTATATAAATATAACTTGAATATATTTTGATCAGCTGCTACAATAATAAAAGTTGTGCCCGAGTCCAAATATTTATGGACTGTATATATATATATATATATAGATATACATAGATGCTGTCTATTTTTTTTTTTTACACAATAATGGCAACAATTAATTAATTAATTAATCGACACATTATAAAATTACTGTTATATGTAAATTATATGTAAAGATTAAAAATTTAGATTGTCTAAAAAAAAAAAAAAAAGTTTCTGCAAAAATAAATTGGGTTGAAAAATGCAATGAAATGAAAATGCATTTAAGTGTACCCGACTAAAATATTCTTCAGAGTTGAAGCCAGAGGACAGCCTGAAAAGAGTAACTGTGTTATGAATGAGGTTAACTCACTTACTTTTTCTGCTAAAGGAGGTTGAATCTGTTCAGTCAAATCTGCTTGATACTTCAGACAATCATCTTTCATCATGGGTATAAAGGACAATTCCTCATCCCACATTTTAACTATGGTTCTTTGTTGGAGCTGGCATGGCAGCAGTTCTGTATCTACCGTTCTCAGGGTCAGGGCCGAGCGCTAGTCCTCTCTCAGGCAGCCAGAAAAGATGACATCTTGATGCTCTTGTCTTCAAAAGAGAAAAAGCGAGACAAGAAAATGGAAATCTTGGCTCTATCAAACAAGCTTTCAAAAGCCATTTCAGGCGAGAACATTGTCATTTTTTTTGTAGCACAGGTCTCAATAAACACTGGCAGGTGCTTGCTAGCATGGGTGAAGAGTTAATCATAGCCAAACACTATCCAGATGAACACTGTCAATAAAGACGTCTGTGATGGAAACAAATTGCACTTGTGATTATGGCAGGCCTTTCAACAGTTTCATGGAGAGTTGCTCTTAAATTTTGAATATGCTTTCGTTTATTGACCTTATATACAATGTTGACGTTTTTTTAGAAAAAAAAAGGTTTTTATAGTATATATGGTCCCTATTTATCATTTCTTTCGATCATATCATTACCTTTTTCGATAATACTTTACGTATTTTTTAGATAATTTTTTTTTTTTTCTATTTTTAATGTGATATAAATGTGAAAAACATGTGGACATATCAACATTTTGTGTGTGTTTTATTTTATTTATTAATTCCGTGGCGTGTTATATTTTTTTTTTTATTTTATTCATACATACAAAAAATTAATAAAAAGACAATTTGAAATTAATCTCTGTGCAACTATAGTAAATGTTAATTGTTATTATTATTATTATTATTATTATTGTATTTTATTTCATGTTTTAAATAAGCAATAATAAAAAAACAAAATCTTAAGCACAAAGCAAAATTCCCTTAATACATACTTTGTTACCCATTGTCTTTCTTCAAAAAAACTTTTTTCTGTTATTTATTTGCAGCAAAATAAATAAATAAATTCATTAGTTTCACATCACATTTCATTAAAAATATTAATTTCATTATTTATTATTTTACATTTTGCAGCTTCATTCCAATAAATCGTTTTTTTTTTTTTTTTTTTTTTTTCAGGCCTGGAAGGACATTGTCCTCTAAGACGGACAATTTGATTGCTCATACACTGAACAAAATTATAAACACAACACTTTTGTTTTTGCCCCCATTTTTCATGAGCTGATCTCAAAGATCTAAGACTTTTTCTATGTACACAAAAGGCCTATTTCTCTCAAATTTTGTTCACAAAAATTTGTCTAAATCTGTGTTAGTGAGCACTTCTCCTTTGCCGAGATAATCCATCCACATCACAGGTGTGGTATATCAAGATGCTGATTAGACAGCATGATTATTGCACAAGTGTGCCTTTGGCTGGCCACAATAAAAGGCCAATCTAAAATGTGCAGTTTTATCACACAGCACAATGCCACAGATGTCGCAAGTTTTGAGGTAGCGTGCAATTGCCATGCTGACTACAGGAATGTTCACCAGGGCTGTTGCCCATGAATTGAATGTTCATTTCTCTCCAAAGGCGTTTCAGAGAATCTGGCAGTACATCCAACCGGCATCACAATCGCAGACCACGTGTAACCACACCAGCCCAGGACCTCCACATCCAGCATCTTCACCTCCAAGATCATCTGAGACCAGCCACCCGGACAGCTGCTGCAACAATCAGTTTGCATAACCAAATAATTTCTGCACAAACTGTCAGAAACCGTCTAAGGGAAGCTCATCTGCATGCTTGTCGTCCTCATGGGGGTCTCGACCTGACTGCAGTTCATTGTCGTAACCGACTAGAGTGGGCAAATACTCACATTCGATGGCGTCTGGCACTTTGGAGAGGTGATCTCTTCACGGATGAATCCCGGTTTTCACTGTACAGGGCAGATGGCAGACAGCGTGTATGCCGTCGTGTGGGTGAGCTGTTTGCTGATGTCAACATTGTGGATCGAGTGGCCCATGGTGACGGTGGGGTTATGGTATGGGCAGGCATATGTTATGGACAACGAAAAGAGGTGCATTTTATTGATGGCATTTGGAATGCATAGAGATACCGTGACGAGATCCTGAGGCCCATTGTTGTGCGATTCCTCCACGACCATCACCTCATGTTGCAGCATGATAATGCATGGCCCCAATGTTGCAAGGATCTGTACACAATTCCAGGAAGCTGAAAACATCCCAGTTCTTTCATGGCCAGCATACTCAACGGACATGTCACCCATTGAGTATGTTTGGGATGCCCTGGATCGGCGTATACGACAGCGTGTTCCAGTTCCTGCCAATATCCAGCAACTTTGCACAGCCATTGAAAAGGAGTGGACCAACATTCCACATGCCACAATCAACAACCTGATCAACTCTATGAGAAGGAGATGTGTTGTACTGCATGAGGCAAATGGTGGCCACACCAGATACTGACTGGTTTTCGGACCCCCCAGACCCCCTAATACAGTAAAACTGCACATTTTAGAGTGACCTTTTATTGTGGCCAGCTTAAGGTACACCTGTGCAATAATTTTGCTGTCTAATCAGCATCTTGATATACCACACCTGTGAGGTGGATGGATTATCTCGGCAAAGGAGAATTGCTCACTAACACAGATTTAGACAGATTTGTGAACAATATTTGAGAGAAATAGGCCTTTTGTGTACAAAGAAAAAGTCTTAGATCTTTGAGTTCAGCTCAGGAAAAATGGGGGCAAAAACAAAAGAGTTGCATTTATAATTTTGTTCAGTGTACATATGATTCCTTCAATACCTCTTGTACATGTGTATATATATATATATATATATATATATATATATATATATATATATATATATATATATATATATATATATATATATATATATAACAAATCAGTGTATTTTGTTGAAGTCTCTATTGGACATGCACATTCCCAGCAACACGTGTTATACTACAAGACTCCTGCATAAAACAGGCTTAACCTCAGAACCAGAATCAGCCTACCACACTTATAGAGCAAAGACTGCGAACGGAAGCAAGGAAACACCAATCTGATAATAGGACTTACATCTGAGAGAAAAGGGAAGAGGATGATGAATTTTCTCAATCCGCTTAAAGGAAAGAGTAAAGCTCATTTTCCTTATCTTAGCTTAGAAAAGCAGAGAATCGATAGTATGCATTTTTGTCATTTTATCCACTCTTTTTTCAACATTCATTCTAAATATATTACATTTTGTACAAATTCAGTTCACTGATTTCATATGCATATAAGTGCACTATTTCAATATTGGGTATTCTCTGTTTCTCTATATGCAGAAGAACTTCCATTTAATTACACGGTTGTTAGTGTCACATCTTTGGGTGTCCTGGTCCACTATGCTGCAGTTTCCAGCGCTGGACACACTCACTCTAAAGTTCAAAATGTACTATTGCCCCTGTTGGTCTTAAGTTGAACGGGTATATTTGTAGCAATAGGCAACAATACATTGTTTGAGTCAAAATTATAGATTTTTCTTGTATGCCAAAAAAGGATATTAAATAAAAATCATGTTCCATGAAGATATTTTGTAAATTTCCTACTGTTAATATATCAAAACTTATTTTTTGATTAGTAAAGGCGATAAACAGGGCTAATCTGCATGAGACTGCGATCCCATAAATGTGTTAAACGAAGTGGAAAGTTCTGTGGCTGATCCACTGACACTATGCAAATTTAAAGAACACAGACACAACATCTAATTTCCACAATGACCAACACAATTTACCAAGAGAGGGCAAATGAGCACAGGGTCAAACAAGCAGAGCCGATGATAATTAAGACATACTTTTCGGGGGCATTAAATAATGGCCCAAATACTAATAAACTGACTAAATCAGTTAAAACAGTAAATCACTTTTCACAATTTATTTAAATACTCTCCTCCCATAAATTATGTGGGAAACTCCTACAAGTGCATATGCAATAACTGTGCCCACGCCTTTTCATCACTAATGTTTCGCTGTGTTTTTTCAGTAAATCCTGACAGTTGGTTTTTAATGCCAAAACAGGGTTTGCACAATTGGTGCAAGCTGTTAATAAATCTGACCCTCAGAATTTAAGTTAAAACCCTCAGAAGCAACTTATATGACTCATTACATTGACATATCACAGGCCATGTGGGTTAATGAAGCAGATGTTAGCAAGAAGAGAAATAGGACTTTCTGGAATTGAATTGATCCGGTGAAAAAATAAATAAATAAATAAATAATAATAATTTACAAGGATTTCTGTAGATGAGTTTAAAACTGTCGGCTTGTGTAGGAAGATTTGCAAGCAATCAAAGGCCTACTGGAAATAAGTCTTACATAAACTGACTGCATTCATCTGACTCAGTCCTCAACTATACTGTCTTTAAGTAATTTTAAGTAAATTTCTGTAAGTACTCAACACAATTTATGATAGGAAAAATAGCTTAAAGAAAAATAGTCTATGCATTTTTAGTGATCAAATAGCTTTTATCAGTAATTAAGTAAATTTCATGAGAGTGCTGAATGTGTGTACAATGAGCTATAGATCACACTATTAGTGCCAATTTTCTGTATTCATTACTGAGTTGCACCAGTGTAATAGCAGCTCTTATTACACTATTTATGTCCCCCAATTTGTGACTGCAATTGAAAAGGCTATAAACAGAGTTTTAAGGGTTCATTGACTTCTCCTAGCTGTTTCTTATGGTACAGACTTTTTTCAGTCACATTATAATGACTTATATAGAAATACATGGCAGCCTTCTTGCTCTTAAAAAAGACCGTGAGCTTATGCAAAAACTCCATGCTGTTCAGTTTCTAGGTCTTTTTGCAAGTTGAATGACAACAATCTGTATGACTCATTCTCATGTGACAGCTGTATTTCGGAGTACAAAAACATTCTTTACATGAATTTTGGAGAACAGATATGCAGTTGTTAAATTATTGAGTGAGTTGTACAAGTAGCCGACAGGATTATGTGTTGTATGCAAATGTATTACACATACTCTAATCCAAACATCACCCTAAAGGTGTGTTCAAAATGACAGTAATTTGCAGCAACAAGGTGATAAAGCATATGCAAAAAAGTTATTCAATTTCAATAAGTATTTGAGGTTATGTGAGGAAAAGCGAACGTTGAGAAGAGTTCAGCTTTATGCAAATGAGCAATAGTGCAATGCGGCGAAAACAAATGGGAATGCAGACAGACAGCTGCCAGCCACTATAATCGAAGTGCCATTCACAAAGGCTATATTATTGCAATGTCTGTAAAAGCGAAGTGTCAGGTTATTAAACTGTTCAAATACATTTCAAGACCCTTGTGTCCGATTCCATTTTGTTTTAAATGCAGGAATGTGTGTTTTTGTATGGACGATGGGGCAACATTGTATCAGGCCCTTTGATAAGAGGGCCCACAGAGGTCCTCTATGATGTAACCTACTCATTAGGCACAAGGGTGAAGGGCCCACCCATAAAATTATATCCCATGACCTCTAAATTTAAGCTAGAGTTAACCTGCTCACAGCTACATAAAAATGTAATAATTTCTCACTGTCGTTTCTTTATGTCTTACTTTAATGTCTGTGTTAGATTACACTTTTCGGAACTTGAGATAAAACACTCTCATATGCCCATCTCCTTAAAGGGATAGTTTTTAATTCATTTTCCCTTGATTTAAAGTGTTATTATTATTAATATTATTATTATTATTATTATTATTATTTTTAGGGGGGTCTGAAAGTGGGCTATACTTAATGTTTTTCTTCATACATTTTAAATGTGCCTTCAGATACTTTTTGTAGCACTTGGGGAACAACTGTTGAAACTATACTTGTTTGGTAGAGTTTGTTGCCCCTAAAACTGGTGTTATGCTAAGGAGAGAATTAATATGCCAGTTGACTCATTTCAAAGGGCAATCAAGTGTCCTTGGATATTCAGAGTCAAAATGTCTTTACTTTTTTCTTTCTTTTTCTTTTTCTAAAGACTGCTCTACCATTCTGTTCAGCATCAGTGAGGCAATAACAGCATTGTGAATAGATGCAGATTCATATGGCAGAAGGAAATGAGCATTCATGTGATTCTGCAGTTTTGTTAGTGGCACAGACTTCATTAAAATTAGAAAATAGTGCCTTTAGTGGCACATTCATTCAGTGCTCTGGACTGTTCTGTTTCTGATGTCATGAACAATTACATTGTTTTGTAAGCTATAATGGCTTTACTTGAGCGGTGCCAGCTTGTGACTGTCTAATATTTCCCCTTTAAAACACCATAAGAGAATAATTATGGATGGTACAAAACAGAATATTTAATTAAAGAGTCGACAGGCATTCAAATGGTGTTGTGTTCCTTTAACCTCTCTGGCTGGCAACATTTTGAAATTACTGCTATTATTTTTCATCCCACTCAATGTGACACATTAATAGTCAGTGACAGCTGTGGTCTCTGTGAGTCAAGCCTCACCTATTAAACCAAATGGCAAGGCCAGTTAAAGGCTAGAATGTTTTGAACCGGTTGATGCTTAATTGGTTTAATGTTGTTGATTTGACCATTAGTTGTGGTCAAGTTGTCATCGGCTTTCCGATATTTAAAATTACATTACCACAGTGATTGCATGCATCATGTAATCAAATATAGGTTAATAGTTTGTAATTTCATTCATAATTCATTAATTTCATTCATTTTGTACACAGATTTCGATGGATTCATATAGTATGAACACTACAATAAAGTCAAATTTTCATATATTATGATTACAAAATAATATTTTTTTTAAATATTAGTTTTTACTGATGCAATCATTAAAGCGATTATTTAAAAATATTATTATATTATATAATATAAAATTTTAGAATAGTTTACATTTTAAATATTACAAAAGTTACAAAAAAGTGCAAGCACAGTAAACCACAACAAAAGCAACCCAGGCTCATTCAAAGTACTTTCAAAGCAAAATAACCAGTAAAGGCCATACATATGATGATATAAAAATGTCAGTATATATTAGATTACAAATCATGCACTGTACAGTAAAAGTTTTATGAGCAACTGTGTGAAAATAAGCATTTATTAATCAATAATCTGCCCCTGTAATCATAATTTTTGTGAAAAAGAATAAAAGTTAATGTTTCACTGCCACTGTTGTTGATATCAGGTTTTTTCTTATTTGATTTTTTTGTTTATGTATTTTTTATTTTTATTTTTTTTATTATATTTTTGCAAAAATGTACACAGAGAAATGTTTTTCCATTATTGCTGTTGCTAAATAGATATATTCATGCATTAATAAATAACCAGCATGCTGGACATTTTATCTGCTCATGTCTACTCATTTCTTTAATTGATGAGTTCCACTTACTGTCTGTCAAATGATTTCTTACCTGACAAGCAGATGTTTTTGCTAAATGAGTTTTATTTTTTTATTATATTTTTTTTTTTTCTCCAGCACTGTTTGAGTCATCTACACCTCATTTACCGGAGGACAAGAGTGGATGCGGAATTGATAGGCCATCAACTGACAGAGCACCTCTGGGAATTAGACAGTGATTTCCCTCGCACCTTGCCATTCACAGCGTCTGAGATGAAGAGCTAATTGATTCCTGACAGGCTTTCCTAACAACAGGTTTCTCTCTTTTCAAATCTCTCTTATTTTTTTATTTATTGCTTTCTCTTCAGCATATGCCCTGATACATGCTGTTTTCTAAGAATTATCTTGAAATTTGCAGCCAGTTGTGAACTTTGCAATTTCACTAAACATATGACTTGTATAGCAACATCTGATTAATACTATGAAAAAAAAATGGTTAAGATCTGTTGGCACTTATATTGCATTAGTGCTGTGGAACTGTATAGTATGCATGAGTGTTGTTATTGTTCAGATGCATGAGTTGTTGAAGCACCATTAACTGCTTGCCAGTTGGCCAACCGCCATAATTATATACACACATCAAACATCCATGACCCCGTGAAATGCTTGTGAAATGCTTGACTGATGCACATAAATGCTAAAACAGCACAATAGTTTAATACAGAAGTTGTTACTGAACTGTCTACCTTGGAAGAAGTCCGCTTTATGCTGCTAGATGTACTAGATAATGGTTTCTCTTGCATAATACAAACAGACACTATTTCAGTTTTGTTAAAGGAATAGTTCACCCCAAAATAATAATAAAAATGCTGAAAAATTATTGACCCTGAGGCCATCCGAAATGTAGATGATTTTGTTTCATCATTTAGTGATGTAATGATGTTAGAATCCCACCAATGGATCTTCTGCTGTGAATGGGTGCCGTAAGAATCAGAGTTCAAACAGCTGATAAAAAACATCAAAATAATCCACAAGCAATCCACATGACTCCAGTGAATGAAGTGAAAAGCTGCATGTTTGTAATAAACAAATTCATCATCAACACATCCTAAATTCAAACTGTTGCTTCTGAAATACGAATCTCCTTTCCAGAGTTTTGTTGAAAAATCTTGTCTGAATCAGGAGAGGAATATGCACAGATAATGCACAGTGTAAGAGTAAAAACTAATATCCTAAAGAATTAAGTCAATGGATTTGGTGTAAGAGGACAACAGGGAATAGACTTTTTCACTGGAGGAAGTGCTGTTATGGATTATGGACTTCTATTTTGGCCAGACATGATTGTTTCAAGTTAAAATGCTTTAATGATGTATGTGTTTTTTACAAACATTCTGCTTTTCACTTCACAAGATGTTAATTGTTAGACTGGAGTCATGTCAATCACTTGTGGATTAGTGTGATGTTTTTATCAGCTGTTTGGACTCTCATTGTGACGGCACCCATTCACTGCAGTGGATCCATTGGTGAGCAAGTAATGTAATGCTACCATCGGTATCTTGGATGGCCTGAAAGTGAAAATTTCAATTTTGTGCAAATTTTAATTTTTGTGTTAATTATTCGTTTAATATGTATTGATTGTTCTATCTTGACACTTTTTTTTAACTATTCAATATTCATATTTTATGTTTCAGAAAATGGTGAGATGTGGCTGAAGACAACAAGGCACTGAATGTATTATATATTGACAGTTAAAACTGTTCATCAAAGTTGCTGGCTGGATTGTCGCCTGTCGACATTTCCACTTTTCTCAGTATGGTCATTTGAAGTTTTTGTAAAGAAAAAAGATCAGTAAAGATTTCACACAAATGGACTAAGAAATGACAGTCATACTGCTGCAGGTCATTAAGACTTAAACAACATCCAGAGCTGTCTACTCTTGTAACACAATGACACAAGATGATAAGCCCAAGTGCAATTTAATATGAACAATGACAAAGTAAAATAGTCCAATGTTCCAAATACAATGAGCCAAATGACTCAATGACTCAAAAACTCAAAGACAAAACACAATGTACTCAGTTTCAGCCTCAGATGGCCCCACTGACCACCCTCACTCCATTTATCTGATGGGTGTTCTGTGTAGTTCATTTGCAAAAACAGATAATATAAACATGTGCGTGCATGCTTTCACGTGGAGCAGCATTTACTACACAGATCCGTTGTTCACTGACAAGCTGTGTGTAACGATGAGGCTGAGGCAGTATGAGAATCCATTTGCAAGAGTTTATTAAGGGAAGATCTTACAATCAGAGCCGTGAAACCAGGCAAAGTGTCAGTACCATAATGGCAGTCCGATCTTTCAACATGCACAGGGGTAATCCAATAGGCAGAGACGAGTACGCAGGCAAACAGGTCAAACACAAACATCAGTCCAATCATGCAGTAAATCCAATGGGGCAATCCGAGAGACGTGAACGAGGAAACAGGCAGAATCGTAAACAAACAGTCAGACAGAATAATCACAAGGAAACCGCTCGGTAAGGCAGGTAAACTGGCAATACTTCGCAGTGAAGTAACATGCTGACTCATGTTAAATAGTCCCAAACAGGAAATGACTGTAGAAGCTGAGGGAGCGGTAAACAGTCAATACTCAGGTGAGAGCTCCCTCTGCTGGCGTGGCGTTACACTGTGCAAACCACGATCATATTTTGCGCAGCTTGTCAGTGAACAATGGCTCTGTGTAGTAAATGCTGCTCCACGTGAAAGCACGTAGAGATTTACAGCTGATTACAGAACCGGCTTTACTGCACATTAATAAAGTGCAGATATTTATCATGCATCCCTATTAGTAACACTCTCGTTTTGTCTATGAGCAGTTTGGCCTCATCGGTTGAGGAAAGGGACTTCAAACAATTATACACATAGAAGGATTTTAACACTGAGTCTACTACCTCTTCATTGCCTTCGCGATGGTCCATGACATGGTGCTGGAGGGCGTAGATGGCACAACATCAAGAATTTACCCAACCTAGGTCCTGGGAGTAATTGGTCATTCAGAGAAGCTTGGCGGAACTGATAAGAGCAGTTGAATACAATCCGGGCTTTTTTATTGATGTACAAGATGGTGGGGAATAAACCATGATTCATCTGTACCTTTACCCTCTTCAGGAGTGAGTTTCATCACATATCCTGCCTGTTCGAGTTTGAGGATTTCTTTATTGTAGACCTCTGCTAGCTCTGAATTACTATTCCTTAGAAGAGCTATGACTGATTCTGGACCTGCATGTAAGACCATTGCATTCCCTTTGCGGAGAAGAGGAGTTGCGTAGTGAGAGACTCCATCCACTTCAACTTTCTTTATTTTTGTTTCCAGCACTGTAAGAGTATCTCTGTCCTGCTTAGATCATGTCATGTCTTTCGAAAGCTGAAAGGGAAGTATGTCTACTTGCCACAGTTTTTCAACATGATGAGACAGATCTTGTGTGGGAGAGTGGAACGGTGAGATGTTCAGACAGGTAGTCTCCAATGGCTGGTCTAAGAATGTAGTTGGACCCTGGATAGCCCCAGCCCAAACGTGTACTGACTGCAACAAGACTGCCCAAAGGGTCTATGAGTACTGGCCCTATCGGTGTGATGTGGGTAATCAGATCCGATAAGAAGCATGGGCTGTACCTCTTTCAAAGGTATAATGGGAATGTCTCTTAAATGCACAAACTTTTGTTTCAGAGCGTTCACAGGGCAGGATTGCTTGTCAGTGTTCAGTTTGTGTGCGGTAAAGGCAGTGTGTATTTTATAGAGAATGCTCGGATTCACAGAGGCAGACAGTTCAAAGGAGACTGATGCAACCTGGATTTCTACAACTTGTCTAATTATCCTGGCAAGTGATTCATCGGTCTTCTCCAGATCAAGGTCATGGACTACTACCCAGAGACGACATACAGAACTACCACATTTTGCTATAAGTTTGATTGCATAATTGCTGTTAATAGTGTTAATCGTCTGTTTGTTTACGTCTTTTATTGATTTTTCTGAACATTTCTGTCGTATGCACATAAACTGACAGTCACCACTGATAAGCTACTAGTAAATATTGTAGAAACTTAATTTTCTGTAAAGTTGCTTTGCAAAGATTTGTATTGTAAAAAGCGTATAGTATAATGGTTTCTATGCCACCAAATGGCATTCAAACAGACATCACCTTTATGGGACATGAACATATTCTTAAGTTAGATTCAAGTCTCAAGTCATGAATATTAAGTTAAAGTCAAGTATTTTATGAATATTTGTCAAGCAAGTCTCAAGTCATAAAATTTGCGACTTAAGTCTGACTCGAGTCCACCACATCTGGTGTCCAGTATTTTCCCTTTGCTGTGAAGTCTGACCTTAACACGAATCTCCCAGAATGAGTAACCTGATCAAGGTAGAAGCTGCTGTATTGACAATAAGAATGCTCTAGTTGATGATGGTCGCAGTCTCATGGAGAACTGATAAGTGCTGTTCACCATAAATGGAGCATGGCTTTTTCAGGGTAAAGTTTGCAGGTTTATGTCCTCTACCACACTTCAAGCATTGGTTGTTGTTTAGGAGTTTCTGCTCTTTGTTCTCAATGCAAGGTCTATCTGAACTATACAGCTAAGCTGCTATCCTCGATATCTGAAGTGCTTGTGATTTTTTTTCTCGAGCCACTCTACAAACTCAGAAAGAGTGTAGGTTCTATCAGTACCATTCTGGGGAATGCCTTTGATCATGCAGTACTCAGCAAAGCTATCTCTATAACAGGATGGGAGCTTGGTGAGCAATCTGTCAACATGTGAGCCACACATAAGCTCAGTTCTGGAAAACCCTTCCAATGTGTTAAGGAGACCAACAAGGGTGCTGACTGATAAACCAAAGTCCTCAAAACCTTGAGCATACCCTTGTTTCAGTGGAGGCGTGCAGAGAATGTTGCTGATTTCTCCCTGTACCAGCTGTCGGGGCTGGCCATATTGCTGTTGCAAAGCTTGCATGGCTTGGGTATAAGGCATGGGATCATACATATATCGCTTAGCTATCCGGAAAGCAGCTGGTTATTTGAGATGATCAAGTAACAGTTGAAATTTATAGTTCTCTGTCAGATGGAGATGTGGGCCAAGGACACCATTAAGTCCCTTCTTTAACAGAGCAAAACTACTCTCCTTCCCAGTGGCGAAATTGATGAGCTTAGGTTTAGGGGTTCCATAAGAAGAAGCAATAGCCATCTCCACCATCCTTGGAACTTGAACTGCTGGCTGAACAGTAGAATAGTATGGTACAGAATATGACTGTGGCTGAGGTATTGCATCTGGGGGGCTGACAGGTCCATAGCCCTGTAAGTATGGATCTGAATAAATTACAGATTGTAATAGAGTAGGTTTTGAGTACTGTGACATCAAAAGTTGTGCTGGAGCGAATGGCGGTATTGACTGCACAAACTGTGGTTGCACGTAATTAGGATTCACATTATTTTTTTGGCACAGTTGTTGTAGAACTTCCATGAATTGGTGGATGGCTTGGTACAGTTTGATACACCATGGACGTAGGTGATGTCATTGAAAGGATGTGTTGTTGTACACAGTACTGGCCTTGGGGTTGGATTCTCTGCTGAAGGTCACCAGGCCGTAGATAAACATATGGTGGATACATCCTACCTGCTGGAGCAGACTCTGGGAGACGCTCACATTGCTCTACATGATGCTCAGTGACAGGGATAGAGGCTGGATGAGACAAGGGCTGTTGAGCCTGAGGTAGTAACCCTGGTGGCATCTGGACCGGAAGCTGAAAGTTAAGGCTGTGATTGATGAGTGTGCAGGTATAATTTGACAAGCGTACCTCGCAATTTCAATGTTTTCAGAACCTGTTTTGTGTCTGCATAGAGAAAACAAGCAGCCATGGTTGGGAAGTAAGTACAAAGTCCTCCAGATGTCCAGGAATCTGTTGAATCCTACTAGGATGGAGACACTGTTGTTCTACAATGTAATCCCGAGATGCTGCCATAAGGATAAGATGTTGGATCCGACTCGACGGACCACTTTGTTATGATGTATGTCATTGACATTTATGCATTTAGCAGACGCTTTTATCCAAAGCAACTTACAGTGCATTCAGGATACAAATTTTTTACCTAACGTGTTCCCTGGGAATCGAACCCACAACCTTTTGCGCTGCTAACGCAATGCTCTACCACTGAGCCACAGGAACACTGAGCCACATACACACCACGTATGTGTGTGGATGCACTGGCTTGTCAAATTTTTTTAGTCATGCTCGATAAGATTGTGTAACAGTGGATTTTCAAGATATTTTCTTTTATCAAGCATTGATTTATTTCAATCAAATTCACTAGCAGTTTGTCATACATTGGGGTATGTGTGGTTTCTAAAATAAAGTAATAAATTATAAAGCGTAGTTTCACTAATGGCTGCTAGCACCAGTAATAGAACAGACAGTACAACGTGATATCATGGTAAACGCAATGAATAATGATTACTTTCAAATAGTATTAATCGTTTTAAATCATGTGAACAGTTTGTAAATTGTAATTTCTAATTACAATTTGATAGTGATTATTATCAGTATCATGTATTTGCAGTAAACATAGATCTTAACCAGGTATTTGTACAGATCTATCGGTTGAACTGTGAGAACATGGCAAAATTTCGAGGTAAACCAACAATATAACATCAAATATGCATACATAAGTCTACACACACACACACACACACATACATATTTCCTAACAATGTAAACTTACAGTACGTTTTAAAGAACGTACACACATCAAAAAAAAAAAAAATATGATTTGTCTCGATGCAGAGGCAGAACATACTGTGGACCGAACTTGTCTGGGCACGTCCCTCACTCACATATGCTGTCACTGAGTACTTCAAAATAGATTAGATTAGATTAGATTAGATTCAACTTTATTGACATTATGCAGAGTACAAGTACAGAGCTAATGAAATGCAGTTAGCATCTAACCAGAAGTGCAAGAATATAGTTTTATATACATAAAAGTGCAGAGTAAGTGAAGCTATGATTTACAGAATGTACAGTGGGGTTGCTATATACAGTATTGAGCAGAGTATATACAGAATATAAATATGAATGCAGTTTAGGATTGAATGTACATTATGAACAGAGCAATGCAGGATTATATATACACATTATGAACAGCAGCAACGTGAGAACCGTGGTAATAAATACAGTTGGATGAGTGTGCAAAAGTATTGTTAAAATGAATTCTATACAAAAATAACAGTAGTGCAATTATATTTTTATAGAATAGTTTACTGTGCTTTGTACAGTAACAACTTAGTTTACAGTGCGATAGCTAGAACAGTGTGCAGTCTGTGCAAAATATTAGTAGTGCAAATACATGTATGTAAAGTACTGTGACCAGTGCAGTAAGAGAGCAGGTGCCGGTTAGATTGGTGGTGTGGCGTTCAGAAGGGTCACGGCCTTGGGGAAGAAGCTCTTCCTGAGCCTGCTAGTCCGAGAGCGTAGACTCCTGTAACGTCTGCCGGATGGAAGGAGAGTGAAAAGTCCATGGTTAGGGTGAGAGGCATCCTTGATGATGTTTCTTGCCCTGCCCAGACAGCCCTTGTGATAGATGTTCTCAATGGAAGTTAACTGGGTGCCGGTGATCCGTCGAGCAGTTTTCACCACTCGCTGGAGTGCTTTGCAGTCAGATGTGGAGCAATTGCTGTAGCATACTGAGATGCAGTTTGTGAGTATGCTCTCAATGGTACAGCGGTAGAATTCCACAAGGATCTTGGGATTCAGGTGAACTTTCTTAAGGCTCGTTAAGAAGTAAAGGCGCTGCTGTCCCTTTTTGACCAGGGTGGAGGTGTTATGGGACCAAGTGAGGTCATCAGAGATGTGGATGCCAAGGAACTTGAAACTCGACACACACTCCACTACAGCTCCGTTGATGTAGATGGGTGTGTGTGCATGACTCCTAGTCTGCCTGAAGTCCACAATGATCTCCTTTGTCTTCTGGGTGTTTAGTTCTAGATTGTTGGTGGCACACCACACAGCCAGGTGCTGCACCTCATCCCTGTAGGCTGACTCATCATCATCTTTGATCAGACCTACCACCGTGGTGTCATCTGCAAATTTGATTATGGTGTTGGAGCCATAAACAGGAACGCAGTCATGGGTGAATAGGGAGTACAGGAGAGGGCTCAGTACGTAGCCCTGTGGCACGCCAGTGTTCAGGGTGATGATGGAGGAGGAGAGGTTATCTAATTTAACAGACTGAGGTCTGTTAGTCAAAAAGTCTAGAATCCAATTGCAGATGGATGTGCTGATTCCAACCTGGCTGAGCTTGGAGATCAGCTTAGGAGGGATTACGGTATTAAATGCAGAACTGAAATCAAGGAACAGCATTCTCACATGTGTGTTTTGACTGTCCAGGTGGGTAAGGGGAGAGTGAAGTGCCGTTGAGATGGCGTCCTCTGTTGATCTATTGCGGCGATAGGCAAACTGAAATGGGTCTAGTGTAGCAGGGAGACAGGATTTTAAGTGGGATGCAACCAGCCTCTCAAAGCACTTGGCAATGATGGGGGTGAGTGCAACAGGACGGAAGTAGTTAGGGACTGAGCCAGTGGAGTGTTTTGGTACTGGTACGATGGTGGAGGTTTTGAAGATAGTGGGGACAGTTGTTTGGGCCAGGGACAGATTGAAAATGTCCGTGAAGACCTCAGCCAGTTGCTCCGCACAGGCTTTAAGCACACGACCAGGTATTCCATCAGGACCAGCTGCCTTCTGTGCATTCACCTTATGCAGAGTAGAGTAAACATCTGATGTGGAGAGTGTGAGAGGCAGTTCACTGGGTTGATGCTCAGCTTTGAGTGAGATCTCCTTATTATTTTTATCAAAATGAGCATAAAAGTGATTGAGCTCGTCGGGGAGGGAGGCAGAGCTGGAGGGGGGCACAATGTTAGGTGGTTTGTAATCTGTGATAGATTGTATGCCTTGCCACATACGCTGGGGGTCTGAAGAATTGAAGTGTTCTTCAATCCTCTGTTTATGTGCGAGTTTGGCCTGGCAGATACCCTTCCTCAGGTTGGCTCTGGCTGAGCTGTAAGCCTCCCGGTCTCCAGACCTGAAGGCTGCATCTCTTGCTTTGAGCAGGAGGTGAACCTCTCTGTTCATCCAGGGCTTCTGATTGGGGATTTTTGTGTGTGTGTGTGTGTGTGTGTGTGTGTGGTCACTCTGCCCACACATCTGTTGATGTGCTCCAAGACAGAGTTAGTGTAAGTGTCAATGTTAATTTGAGAGTCTGTGGTGGCCTGGGCAGCAAACTCACTCCAGTCTGTGTGCTGGAATTGATGTTGAAGAGTGGAGTTAGCACCTTCCAGCCAGATTTTAACAGTCCTTATTGTAGGTTTCACACATTTCATGACCGGAGTATACTTGGGGAGCAGGAACAAAGAGAGGTGGTCAGACTGACCCAGGTGGGGGAGGGGTGTGACTTTGTAGGCATCAGTCACATTAGTATAAACGTGGTCCAAAGTTTTATGTCCCCTTGTAGTGCAGGAGACATTTTGGTGAAATTTAGGGAGAACAGATCTTAAAGTGCAGTGATTGAAGTCCCCAGCAACAATAAAGGCTCCATCCGGGTGCAGGGTTTGTAATTTGCTAATAGCAGCATAAAGTTCTTTCATAGCCACGTTAGCATTAGCATCCGGAGGTACATAAACTGCAGCAGCAACAATGCAAGTAAACTCACGTGGTAGATAGAATGGCCTGCACTTGATAATCAGGAACTCCAGATCAGCAGAGCACTAGGTATCAAAAATGACAGAGTCTGTGCACCATGATTTGTTTACATAAATGCATACTCCACCACCCTTGTTTTTACCAGATATTGCTGTTGAAATAAGAGTTGAAATAAGAGTTCAACAGGGATTTTATACAATGCCTTTATGTCTGACTTTAAGTCAAAAGTCTGGCTTCACAATACTGACTTGAATTTGAATGGAGTAACAACCCAACATAGTCAGGGGAAATGTAAATTGTTAAGCAAAGACAAGAACTTCAATATAAAAGAGCAAATCTAAAAACATGGTGGGGGGATTTAAGTTTGTGATAATCCGGTCTATTTTCAGTCATCCTTGACATGTTTTCTTTTTAAGCTGATGAGGACATGTCATTCTTTCCTCTTAATTAGCCGCACATCTCCTCACATAGACCACACAGTGTTTCCTGTGTGACTCAAAGAGGAGGATCATGGGAGGACACTCAGCCCACTGCTGACATCACAAATTACTGGTTGCCTGCAATGCCATTGTGTGGCTAAAAGATCACAGCCATTTTTTTCCTAACAACAGCCTTCAACAGATGACAGTAAGGGTGCCCTGCAAAGCTATCCATGCATGGACATGAATGTGGTCTCAACCTTTTGCTTTGTAGTTCAAACAACCTTTTATCAAGGAGCTTGCAGAGCGCGAGAGAACGTGGAGACAGAAGCAGGTCTGACCCATCAACTCAGCAGCAGATTAGAGGCCAAGAGAAGGCGGAAGATAAAAAAGGAGGGGATTTCAATAGAAATCTAACTGCAAATTGTTAGAATGGTAAATTAACAACAGATGGTTTGATGTATTCAAATTTAACTCATTTATGATGCCATTGGGAGCTTGTTTCTACTATGAAAAATAAAATAAAATCACAAATCTCAATTTTTTTTTCTTTTATTTTCCTCACAGTTGCGAGTTTAGATCTCAGAATTATTTATTTATTTATTTATTAGAATGGTGAGATTATATGTTGCAATTGCAAGTTATAAAGTTATAATTGCAAGGTGACAACTCAGATTTTATTTTATTTTTCCTGCTACAAAATTTTTATTTAAATTAAATTCAAAATGTTACTGCAACTTTTTGTTGCACAATTCAGACCTTTTTTTTCTCACAATTGCAAATTAATATCTCACAAATCAGACTTTTTTCTCACAATTACAAGTTTCTGTCTCATAATTACAAGTAATATAAAATCATTACTGCAAGTTTACATCTTGCAATTCTCACTTTTTCTCTGAATTACATCACATATTTCAGTTTGTTTGTTAATTAATTAATTTATTTATTTATTCATCTATTAATTATTTTAATTTTAATTTTATTAATTTTTTTTTGCCACTGGGAAAAAAAAAAGATAATCGCACAATTTCGTTTTTTTTTTTTTTTTTTTTTTCTCAGAGATGCATCTTGCAAGTCTGACATTTCTTTTCGTTTATTCATTATTTTTAATTATTTTTATTTATTTATTTATTTATTTATTTATTTATTTATTTATTTATTTATTATTATTTATCCTTTGGCTGGAACAAGCTTCCCATATATTACTGATAATCATTATTTTATTATTTTGCATCTTAAAATGTATTCCCTGAAATATTTAAAATGTAATTTGAATGACAAAAAATACAGAGATGTTCAAACAGGATGACTTTTTAGTCGCCAGTATCTCTTGTGGGTCAGTATCTCTGTAGGTTCACTTATCTAGTGTGGCTGTCGGCCTACAGCAAGTTAACATAGCGATATCTGGGATCTTGCTTTCCAGCACCGATTATCTTCAAACGCCACCGTTCTGTGAGTTCAAATGCAAAACTGTATTAAAAATATTCAATTTTTATCAACATCATTCTACCTGTTACTCACAGATTTTCTGGGGCTTGTTACCTTTGTCATGGTTTATGATCTCAGACTGCAGTCTATTTCTAGACTACTAAAGGTGACAATTACTTAAATTAGTAGATGGCACGTTATCTTTAACATTACAGTAAATTTGCAAGAATTGCGTGGCTCAGAACGCTTACTCTGCCACTGTAACAAATATCTCAGTGTTTGAAATGCCAGAGAATTTCATAGCTCAGGAGACTTAATGAAGTTCTCAGTAGTTTCTCTAAAGTAATAACGGCATCACAGGTGTTTCACCCGCAATAAAAATAGACATAAATGAGAGAACTGTTGATCGAAAGTCAAGTAAGGCGAAAGAGCTTTAAAGTGAATGAGGATAGCATATCAGATTATTAAATTTTGGTCTTGGATAAAGAAATATTTATACTGTATTCTACTGTATGACTTTTGATTGCAGACTTTGGTATCTCAGCAAATCTGAGTATAGAGATTTATTCATTTACTGAGGAGACATTGGGGTTTTTTCTTAGGAGATACATCCAAGATATTTTTTTTTTTTTTTTTCAGTAGAATGAATAATGTAAAGCAGCTTCATCATTTCAGGTCATTAAAATGGACAGTCTTGTTTTTGAATTGACAGGTCTTTGCCTCGAGTGGTGTAGTTTTGTTCTGGGTTGTGCAGGATCTGTATTTCACTCTAATTCTATGTGATGTAGATTGGAAATTAGACTTTTTTTCTGTTCTTTTTTTATTACTGTGTGTTTCATTAATAACATGATCAAAGGATTCACACGCAACGATATTTTAGCTGTTTTTGTAATGGCAAACTCGTAAACATACTGAGCTGTTCCTGTGACTGCAGAGAAAAAAATTGCCTCCGGCTCTGTTGTGCTACAATTCTCTGTTGTTCTACACTACCAAGCACTAAACCTCATAGACCAAAAAGTCTGGGGAATCACTTTGAAGCTACTTGCTTTGAGCAGTGATAGCACTTTGCTATAGTTGACTGACACTGCCGTTAGACTGAGCATATGACATCTAGTCTTATAGCAGTAGAACTTCCTGACTTTCCAGTTCAGTTTGAATGGTATTTTGTGGGTTTATGCTGGAGTTTATTTCACACATCAGGGCTCAACATTAAGCCTTGACATGTGCTTGTCCTTTATTTTTACAAATAAAAAAACATTCATACTGTTCCAAAAAGAAAAAAAAGAAAAAAAAGTGGTGTAAATGTAATCTATTCTGAAGCAATATTCTGCGAGGGGCGATGGGGGTAAAATAATGCCCAGGCCTGGTCCTCTCTCGTCCTTCACTGTCGTCGCTCCTCTTTTGTATCCTCCCAATCTCCTCTGTGGGACTCGAGACCGGTGAGTGGAGCAGGTGTCGCTCATTTCCCAATCACTCCACCGGCCTCGCTCCGTTCCCACGGCTCTCGGCCCCGCCCCACTCGTCACAGCCTCTTACCAATCTAATGAAAACCAACAAAATCCTCTGCATAAGAAACACAGAAGCTGCATTTGAAGTAGCATTTAGATGCATTTACAAAGACTGTGTAATGAAACACAGAGGTAGTATGAATGCATTTATATTGCAAACTTACTGCATAAATAATGTTATTTATTTACTTATTTAATATTCAAATGTGAAATGGTAAAAATGTAATGATACTTTTTACACTGCCAATAAGTGGCAGCAAGTGACTGTCTTAATGAGAGAGTCATTGAATAATTTATTTAACTGATTTTTTTGTAACTGCTGATTCATTGAAGAACAATACAATTGACAGTCTAATTAATTTAATTGTTGACAGAACCATTCAAAACTACTGAATCCTTAATCAAACAGTTGTTGCTCAGAAATACACAACTGTAATCATTGTTTGGAACTACTGTATTTTCGACAGTCAATATTGTGAACACAGCACTCTTGGTTGTTCAATGTTGCTTATCCTAACTGGTCTCATGGCATAAATGTACCTGGGTGCACTTTTTAGAAACATGCACAATACGTACCAATAAGTACATATCACTGCAGTTTCCAAAAGAAATTATCACTAGAGGCAGTACAACAGACACCTTTTATTCCTTTCGATTAATAAAGCATATTTTTTGCACAATTACTTGAAAAATTATACAGGTAATTGTATATATTATTGCATATATTATGTATATATATATATATATATATATATATATATATATATATATATATATATATATATATATATATATATAATATTATGTATATATATTATTGTATATATATTATTGTATATATATATAATTGCATATATTATACAGGTGCATCTCAATAAGTTCATTTAAGTCATTCAACTCAAATTGTGAAACTTGTGTATTAAATAAATTCAGTACACACAGACTGAAGTAGTTTAAGTCTTTGGTGATTTTGGCTCACATTTAACAAAAACCCACCAATTCACTATCTCAACAAATTAGAATATGGTGACATCCCAATCAACTAATCAACTCAAAACACCTGCAAAGGTTTCTTGAGCCTTCAAAATGATCTCTTAGTTTGGTTCACTAGGCAACACAATCATGGGGAAGACTGCTGATCTGTCAGTTGTCCACAAGACAATCATTGACAACCTTCACAAGGAGGGTAAGCCACAAACATTCATTGCCAAAGAAGCTGGCTGTTCACAGAGTGCTGTATCCAAGCATGTTAACAGAAAGTTGAGTGGAAGGAAAAAGTGTGGAAGAAAATGATGCACAACCAACTGAGAGAACCTCAGCCTTATGAGGATTGTCAAGCAAAATCGTTTCAAGAATTTGAGTGAACTTCACAAGGAATGGGCTGAGGCTGGGGTTAAGGCATCAAGAGCCACCACACACAGACATGTCAAGGAATTTGGCTACAGTTGTCGTATTCCTCTTGTTAAGCCACTCCTGAGGCGTCTTACCTGGGCTAAGGAAGAAGAAGAACTGGAGACTGTTGCCCAGTGGTCCAAAGTCCTCTTTTCAGATGAGAGCAAGTTTTGGTATTTCATTTAGAAACCAAGGTCCTAGAGTCTGGAGGAAGGGTGGAGAAGCTCATAGCCCAAGTTGCTTGAAGTCCAGTGTTAAGTTTCCACAGTCTGTGATGATTTGGGGTGCAATCTCATCTGCTGGTGTTGGTCCATTATGTTTTTTGAAAACCAAAGTCACTGCATCCGTTTACCAAGAAATTTTGGAGAACTTCATGCTTCCTTTTACTGACCAGCTTTTTGAAGATGCTGATTTCATTTTCCAGCAGGATTTGGCACATGCCCACACTGCCAAAAGCACCAAAAGTTGGTTAAATGACCATGGTGTTGGTGTGCTTGACTGGCCAGCAAACTCACCAGACCCGAACCCCATAGAGAATCTGTGGAGTATTGTCAAGAGGAAAATGAGAAACAAGAGACCAAAAAATGCAGATGAGCTGAAGGCCATTGTCAAAGAAACCTGGGCTTCCATACCACCTCAGCAGTGGCACATACTGATCACCTCTATGCCACCCCCAATTGAGGCAGTAATTAAAGTAAAAGGAGCCCCTACCAAGTATTGAGTACATGTACAGTAAATTAACATACTTTCCAGAAGGCCAACAATTCACTATTTTTGATTTTTTTTTTGGTCTTATGAAGTATTCTAAATTGTTGAGATAGTGAAATGGTGGGTTTTATTAAATGTGAGCGAAAATCATCACAATTTAAAGAGCCAAAGACTTAAACTACTTCAGTCTGTGTGCAACAAATTTATTTAATACACAAGTTTCACAATTTGAGTTGAATTACTGAAATAAATGAACTTTTCCATGACATTCTAATTTATTGAGAAGCACCTATATATGTTTTTGTTTCAATAACATTCAGTGTATGTTCAAAAGAGAAAGAGGTCTTGTTTGTGATGCTCCAGGCAAAATGATCCTCTCACTGTGAGGGCCTGGACTCATCGGTGGCATTCCTCATACAGAGCATGTGAAGACACACACGGATGCGCTCTTCTGATGATCCTCTGGACACACCTGCAGTAGTGTTGCTCCTCTTTCTGTGTCATCTTTCCCTTGACCCCTCTCATTCTACACTCTCTTTCCTGTTCTTCCCTCATCTTGAATATGAACACAAAATTTTCTTGGGAACAGATGGCTCCCTGCCTCAGTCAGTACATCATGTCCAAATCATAGCAATCTGCCAAGGCAAACAAGTGGAATGGATATCAAGTCATCCAAGAGCCAGAGGCGTTTCAAAGCAGTTTGCAAGAATGACGGTAATCGCTTACCCTCGTCCTTTTGGAAAAAAAGCATAAATCATTTGCATATCATTGATTCTTGAGTACAAGCTAGAAGTGTTTACCAGCTGATGAATTATTCTGGATTCATCCGTTAAAGTATGGTATTTTTGTGCCACTAATTTGAATGGCAAAGATAATGAGTGTTATTTGAAAATTCTCAGCGTGAATTCACCAGTTGAGCAGGCTCCAGATACGTAATTCCAACCTTTTAAAGTACAGAGTGAGAAGGATGAATCAGTGTTCATTTAAGGGCAGTGCTTTGCCCGAGTCCTGCTCAGCTTCACATTAGCAAACTACATGTATGCAGTTCATTGCCTCTAAGGCACCTTGTCAACTTACGCATTGGACCGGGGCAGTGTGCCATATATATTAGTGTCCAGTAGTGGATAACAGAGAAAAGAGGACTGCCAGAGTGATTTTTTTCAGATGCAAAAGAGAGAGAGAGATAGTGAGAGAGAAACCTGCGGATTATAAAAAAAAAAAAAATTAAAACTGTCGGCTACACCTCCGGGTCGCATCAAGGCAGTGAGGTAGAAAGCAGCAAGACAGTTGTTTACAAATGCATCCGTCTGTTTGCTCTTCACCACGGATGGGAATTAAAAGGCAAATTAGGGCCGTTGCAGTGGCGGTAAGTGTAAGGATTGGGGGAGCAGACGGAGAAGGAAAGAAAAAAACGCTTTCTGCAGGAAGAGATTTCATCAGGGAATCAGCACCAACAATCAATCAAGCAGCCTTGGTTTAGCTGGATGTAAGTGTTTGTGTTATGCATTTTGAAGGTATAATGTAAAAAAAAAAAAAAAAAAGATATGGAAACGCATTCACAGATTAGTGAGAGATACTGAGAAACATGTATGCGGTCAGATGATCAGCATACTTGTCACTGATGTTCTGAAATTACTGTGGCAATCAGGACAGGGTTCATCACTGGAGACCAAAACAATAATTATAAAATGGATAGTTCCGGCTCTGAATTCTGATTGGATGAGACATGATCAAAGCTATTCTAAAATGCTAGCACACAAAGCATACACACCAGTGAATGCACATCAGTTGATAAACAGCCTAGCAGTATAATAAGCTACAGTATATGCCTGACAGAAGGATGTGTTATAATTATTAATATTAAAATATTGATAGTAATAATAATAATAATAATAATGTTATCATTAATTAAACATATAATATTTGATTATATTTAGCATTTAAACTTTTATTATTTATTATAATATGTTTGTCATTTTTGTCATTTTCTCACAACAGCCTCTAAAATGAGGTCATTTTCTGTCTCAGCAAAAAAAAAAAAAAAAAAAAAAAAAACTTCCACCAATATGAAACAAACAAACAAACAAACAAACAAAACATGTTATATTTAAAATCAATTATAAAATATAAATACCACTTCAAGACCTGATATTTACAGACAAACTACAGTGCAAACCATAAAAGCAAATGGCAAATAATGAAGCTACAAAACTTGATATAACACATATTTTGAATAAAACAAACTAATCATGTTTTTGTAGCAGAATTTTCTTCCAGAAGTAACCATTGCATTGCAAGCTATGATATGCTTACGAATAATAACTGCAAAGAAAAGCCCAATTCCCTATAAAATGTAATGTTTGAAATTAAAATCTTAACATCCACATGCAGCCGATTTAGACATTTATATACTTTTGGCTATTAATGCATTTGATATATATATATATATATATATAGGAGGCAGAGGAGAGAGAGCCACCCAACTTAAGCATGCTGCCAGACATTGGTTATTATGCTAATATATGACTGCACGGGGAACATTACCCTCCAATACCGATCAAAAAATATGACCACAAAATAGGCCCAATTGTTCCTCCGTAAAAAGTGAAATTCAGAAGGGCTTTTTTTTGTTAATACCCTGCGAAGAAGACTGTCAACAGAACATTGCAGAACATTGTGTATGTTTTCGTTTGCAATACAGGGATAATAGCTTGGTAAAGGTTGAATCTCTGATTATAGCACAAATATTGAAAAACGGAAGAACCGGTGGCATGTCATTTTCTCACCGGATGAAAAGAATAATAGTTTCCCGGGAGATTCAGCATTGTTGTCCAGTTATCACCTGCCTTTGAGCTGTTTATAGAAATGTTTTATAAGTCTCAAGACAGTTAGGAACACAATAATTCACTGCATAGCTCCTCACAGTAATATAGACTCAAAAACTTCACACTCGGAGCGCAATCCACGCATGATTTATTGAATTTGACATTGCATCTGCCATTGCCCTGCGTATGTAATGGAAAATCAGTTATCGTTACGCAAGATTTGAAATGTTCCCGGGCTATATAAGAGGAAATATTTAAAATGGAAGAGTATGAAGGGACAAGGTTCATTTTAAACTAAAAGTACAATTGTTTTTGGCTTTTTTCTCATCTGTTTCATCAATAAGGCTTATATTATATGCAATTACGCATATTAATGTTTTGAAGTGATTACTGTCTTTCTATACTTCTGATATGCCAATAAGATCAGAAAGAAAGTTCTGCATATTATAATATTCCGTAAAGGGAAAGTTTTTTTTTTTGTTTGTTTTTTTGAGAGAAGTACTAGAGTACTATGAGCTACTGCGACCCAAGCAGCAGGAAGGGAGCTTCCATTCCCCAGGAGCAGCAGTGTCAGCATGAATTACACTCTTCCAGAAATAGACTACTGATAGGAGGTGAGGATGTCAGCCTGACTTAGGTCAAAGTGAAAAAGAGGCTTGGGAGATATTACCTGCTGAGTGAACCTGTGTTTTTAGTCTGTTGGGGTGACGTAGGGCGCTTTTACACATTTATTTTTTGACATCCGCTTTGGGCTACTTTCAAAGGTGGTTGTAAATCTCACCTGACACTTATTTAATATTTACACTTATTTACGTATTTAATTATCTTCTTAATTTGAAATTTTTCATTGTTGCTTTAATGTTTTCTTTTTTTCTTTTTTTAATCTTGGCTTGATAGGGTAGGTCTGGTTTGAAATCATCACTTGGTTAGTGGAAACATGTGAATCCCTGTGCGGATTGCAGGGTATACTTTAACATTTGATAATATGTAATGTGAATTTAAGTGGATCTTGTCTGAAGATAGTACAATGTGGTCCATTACTGACTGTTCCACTCACAATGGAGATTCATTAGTGAAATATGCCTGAAGGAATATTGTAGCTCCAAGATGCAAAGCATAAATCTGCTAATAGCGGAATAACGCATTTTTATAAAACACCTAATTAAGAGGTTATGTAAATCCAAAAATGATTACACTAATTAATGCACTGCTTCCTGAAGTGGTTATTTTCAATTAGTATGTGTTTATATGGTTGCTTAAAAATGCCATGCTAAAGTGTTTGCATATGTGACAAAAAGTGTCTAAAGTGTTTGCATATGTGACAAACTATGCCTTACTATTGCCACAATAAAGATCTCACTACTACATGACTACATCTACATTTTTTTTTTTTTTTAATGGTCAGTACAGAGAGAAATGAAAATGCAGAATTTCACACTTTGAAATGTGACAACATAAAGCAAATACCAGGCAAAACGCCATATGTATATATTATATTGTCAATTTTCAGATCTTTGCATTAAATATAGATGTTGATGGGATTAGAATATTCACACCTGTGGAACTCAAGTAAGAAGTGTAACTTGGATCCAAAACGCCAATATTTCACTTGAAGTTTACTTTGCTGACATCACATTTGTTTTTGTAATACATTGTGTGAAAAAAAAGAAAGAAAGAAACATGACAAGAACCTTCTCTTTTTGCAATATATCCAGATGCAAAAGGTTGCTCAGATACCAGTGCAAATTTGCTTCAAAATTTGGGATCACAATGGGTCATTCCATGCCCCCCGCCAAGCAATTCACAGAGGTTGGCTGATTGTGAAGATAATACATAGGTAGCAATTTACTATAAATTTGCAGATGGTAGGGGTCACTGGTAATCCTTACTAACCTTCCAGTTGGTATAATTCACCTAAATTATGGACTCAAATCTCCAACACTTAAAATGGCAGCCCAAAGTACAAGACCAACACCACACCTCATCAAGCTTCATCTAGCCAAGAAGAAGAAGAAAGGAAATAAAAGAAAATAAGTGAATATCAGTGAAAGGCTGATTACTGATTACATAAATTTTACATATCACATATAGTAACTATAGAACCTCTCAGGTTTCATTAAATAATCTTAATTTGTGTTTTGAAGATACAAAACTCTTATGGGTTTGGAGCAACATGAGCGTGACTAAATTATTAAATTCAATTCAATTCAAGTTTATTTGTATAGCACTTTTACGATACAAATCATTGCAAAGCAACTTTACAGAAAATTAAGTTTCTACAATATTTAGTAGTAGCTTATCAGTGATGACTGTCAGTTTATGTGCATACAGCAGAAATGTTCAGAAAAATCAATAAAAAACGTAAACAAACAGACGATTAACACTATTAACAGCAATTATGCAATCAAACTTATAGCAAAATGTGGTAGTTCTGTATGTTGTCTCTGGGTTAGCATCATCTGAGGTCCTCTGAGGGGTTGGCATCATCTCTTCTCAGGTGTTCTGGATCCAGACTGGAGCTTGTGTAAATCCTAGTTACCACGGGATGTAAATCCTAGTTACCACGGGGTGTAAATCCTAGTTACCACGGGATGTAAATCCCGTGGCAAAACAGAGAAACAAATAGAGACATAATTAGCGTAGCTGCTGTTCCAGCCAAGTAAAATGAATTAGTTTAACCCAAGCTAAAGAATAATAATGTGCATTTGATCAGATATAACTGCAGGCCAAAATTATGGGATGCATTATTTGAATGCTTGGCCAAAGAGGTGTGTTTTTAATCTAGATTTAAACAGAGGAAGTGTGTCTGAACCCCGAACATTATCAGGAAGGCTATTCCAGAGTTTGGGAGCCAAATGCGAAAAAGCTCTACCTCCTTTAGTGGACTTTGCTGTCCTAGGTACTATCAAAAGTCCAGCGTTTTGACAATTATAACAATTTTCATTTCTTCCCTTTAAATACTAAAGAAAGCAAATATGTTCAAGTCAAATTTTGTGATTACATGCCATTAATTGTTTGATTCTCACTGGAATATGGAAGCAATCAATCAACAATTCATAAGTAATCAATGCCCATAGAAAATTAATACACTGTCCTATTCATAATTCAACATAATGGCTGGTAATTGCTTTGTGTCAGAACACATAAATTCATGCTGTTCATTCACAGTTCACTTTAGATGTAAGGAGGACTTCCTGCACAGCTGGTCCTACTAGACAAAAGCAAAATAAGTGTTGAGGAAAGCCATTATTTTTCCTTGGCTCTGGGAGAAACGGCTCACAACAGCTGCATTAATTTGCCTCTTAATAGATATTCTGGGCTATAAAGAGAAAGACAAGACAGTGTTCATGGAAAGTGTGGGTTTCCAGGCGTGTGTGAGCATGAATGGGTTATTTCTGTCATCCAGCACCTTTTGAACCTATTGTACAGTAGATCGTTATAAACAATGTATGGCTGTGTTATAATTTAAGGAAATATTTCTACACCTGACTTTCAGAAATATGACCTAGTTAAACTCAGACACTTTCATTTATTAATAAATGTATTAACCCTCTGGGGTCTGAGGGTGTTTTGGGGGCCTGAAGAAATTTTTTAATTTTTCAGTTGCTTATAAACATATTAAAGGCTAAAGTCTGAAAACACTGTATTCAGCACAAACTGGGCTACAATAATATGTAAACAGCATCACACAAAATAACTTGAAATTCACTTACAAGTGTAGTTAAACAGTTTATTAGGAACAATCAAAGCTGAATTTTTAGCATCATTACTCTAGTCACATGGTCCTTCAGAAATCATTCTAATATTCTGATTTGCTGCTCCAAAAACATTTATTATTATTTTATTATTATTATTAAAGTTTATAATGTTTATGTGCTATGAAGAAAGAAAATAAAAATAAAAATTAAGATACTCATGGGAGTGTGTGCCTCATTTGTGGTCCAGGTTCCTGTGCAGGCAGGAATCTCAGAGCCTGTGGAACATGGCAACATCAGTCTTTGTTTTCCATGATGGAGTGGGCTGCTTATTTGCATTGGCTCTCTTTGCAACAGGTTCTTTTGCACTGTTATTCTCACATCTGAAATAAAAAAAAAAGTAAGCATGCTGTTTAACTACATTATTAACATTATTGTGTGAAGGCGAGAGCAGTGTATTCACAGTCCTAAAAGAATGTTATAAACAATCGTTAGCATTTATTTTTCACAGTACCTTTGTATATGCATAGGCCTACTTGATGAGAAAACAGAATGCCAATAAAAAAGATACTATATTTTAATACTATCAACCACAAATAATATAACTATATAGGCATAATAAAAATACAATTACTATACACTATACTGTGCACCTACTCAGTATGATTTTCCAGTGAACTCAAAACTGAATGACACGTCTGTGCCTTTTTTTTTTTTTTTGCAATTATGCCAGTGATGCAGCCACAGTCCTAAACAAAATTTAAAACATTTGTTATAGCAATTACCTGAAGATGCATAGCTAATAATAAATTGCATCACTGATAAGAATGGACCTGCGTATATTTATTACTGTGAGTGTCTTATTTACAGCTTACTTGATACATTTACACCTCAGATGATCGCAAACACCAATGACCAGGCATAACACATTCAAAACATTTACACCAGAGCAGATATTCACGAACAGAAGCTTTGTTATAGTCATAAACACAAGCATGCTTTGTATGTAGGCCTATTATACAATAAAAAAACTAGTTATAAACATCTATATATATTCGCGAACAGTAAAGTTTTGTCTAATCATTCTTACTCTTACATTAGGCTATTAACATAATAACTCACACTACTTTTATATCGTATTGATGTCTATTTTATAGGACATAAAAAAATTACAAAAAAACTCCTGCATTGTGAGACATTTAGATGCAGTGAATGAAACTTCATAATCTTTCACTAGATAATACATTTAGTAAGAAATTACAGTTTGGAAAAAGTCTAACTAGTAAAATGTGTACAAGTTATGTGACAAGTGATGCAAGTAGGTTAAAACATAATTATTAAATGAATGTGATGAAACTGGAGAGTTAAATAAGACCTATAAAGCAAAGCTATTGCTTGAAATCTTTAATCATTTGAAATGTTGATATTATCTCAGTGATTTATGTACTTTTGCAAAATGGGATAGAGGAAAGCAAACAAACTAATGCCATAAAACATCACAGAAATTATAAACTCTCTTGCTAATACATAATGAAGTTTATGTTCTTGTTTTACTGAAAGAAAGAAAAAAAGAGAAAGAGAGAGAGAGAGAGAGAAACTTCCTGAAGGATGATGTCATCATAGGCCTGCCAATTTTATTTATTTATTTATTTATTTATTTTAGTTAAAAAAAATATTTTACTAGTTAGAGACACATAACTTTGTGGGCAACAATCCAACATATAGTTATGGTTATATAATTTCCAGTGTTGAATGAATGAATGAATGAAAATATAATAATAATAATAATAATAATAATAATAATAATAATAATAATAATAATAATGATAATAATGATAATAATAATAATAATAATAATAATAATAATAATAATAATAATAATACTAATAATAATAATAATAATAATAAGTTCAGTGAGAAAAAAATACAAAAATTAAAATAAAAATCTTGAATATTTCTTAACAAATTATTAGTTTTGTACATTAGAAGCAAGATTATGCGAAATTCACCATCCTGCACACTTAATTGTGATATTTTGATTATCAAAAACTAACTATTATGGTTTCTGTCCTTAAAAAAATAAATAAATAAATAAATAAATAAATAAATAAATAAATAAATAAATAAAAATGTGAAGTTTAATATTTATTCAATGTATTTGGACAGTGTATGTGATGGGGGCATAAAAAAAATGTTCTGCCTAACAGGATTGACCCAAATGTGGGCCGCTGCAGTGCCGTGTGGGTATTTGAAGGCTGGAGAGACTCTGTATATGGACACAGTCTGTGTGGGGAGCTGAACAAACCCCAGGAAGGACTGTGTCCAATGAGTGCCACATCTAATCATCCTCCATGTGTCCTTCACAGGGCGCTCAGCTGGAAAAAAACTGAAAATTGAGTGGAGCCATTTCTCTCTGGAGCTCTTGCTCTCTCTCACTCCCTCTGCTGCAGAGCTAATGTAAGATATAAGATTTCGTAAGTGGATTACATAAGTGGATAAAAAGAATCTGACCTTAAATTCATGCGGCATTTACTTACACCAGCATAAATACAACATGCTTTCATACTGCAGAGTTTCTGCACATGTCAGTCTAACTGCCAGTCTAAAATTCCAATTATCCAGTAGAATCTTGTTGGACTCCTGGATTCCTGTTGGATGTTGTGTAATATTTTACACATCCATTTTTTTTTTTTTATTTATTTTTTTTTTTTTTTTTTTGTATGAAACAAATCCATGAAGGCATTAAAACTTCTGGCCAAAACACTTCATAATCCATAACCCATAATGACACATCCTCTACTGGAAAAGTCCTGTTGCCCTCTCACATCAAAATACATTGTTTTAGATGTTTTAGAATTATTTTGGACTGTTTTTTCTTGTAAAGAGTGCTTGATCTGTGACTATTTCTCTCCTGATTCAGAGGAGAAAAATATGAATAAAACAATATTATGGATAAAGGACTCTGGAAGCCCTGGTTAATTTGTTTAATACAAGCATGCAGCTTTTTGTTTCACAAGAAATTAATTAATGGACCGAATGTGGATTATTGAGATATTTTTATCAGCTGTTTGGACTCTCATTCTGACGGCTCCCATTCACCTCAGAGGATCTATTGGTGAGCAAGTGATGTAATGCTACATTTCTCCAAATCTGTTCTAATGGAGAAACAAACTCATCTACATCTTGGATGGCCTGAATTTTCAGCTAATTTTTTTTTTTTTTTTTTTTGGTTGAACTATTCATGTTTGAACAAATGCCTTGCATCCCTGTAGGATTTGAACATCTTACAGTGTTTGAACAAATCTTATTATGAATATATGAATTTCATCTTTATATTAACATCTTTATATGAATATGAGGGTTGTTAATATGAAGAACTTCAATAGAACTTCAAGGAAGATTGTTTGCATATTACTCAAAATTGTGACCATCCTTTTGCTTTGCTTCTAAGGTTAGTTCATAAATCAGCCACATATTCGAGAGTGTTCATGCTGCAGTCATCTGAACTTGTGTAAACCTGAGTGGTGTTTTGTGTAAAAAGACTGGACAGTTTACTCTGCGGTATATTAACATTGCATGTTTTCTCTGCCTTGTAATTGAGCCACTTTGCCGTCCAATCACCTCGTACCGTGTACAGGATCTGTCATTAGAGCTAGAACCACCGGCGCTGTTATAAAAATGCAAATGAGTTGCTCCTCTGGAGGAATTCAGTCTATATGCCTGCTGCTGTGCTGATACATGGACACAATGTTAGTTATGAGCTTACTGGAGTGATTCTGTTATGGTATATTGTTGTGACATATTGCTTTTCAACTTTCTGCAAAGAATCAATCCTGTTCATTGAGCAATACTGTTAATGTCTGATGTGAAGGTTATGTTTTAGTGGATGTGAAACTTAGAACAGTTTGATACTAGGCCTACTTTACTATAAACCTCTTATTTATAAAGGACAAAGATGTGCAATATTTTTTATCATTTAAAAACCTCATTACGTGATTTTGTGAACCACTTACTGTGCTTGCATATTGAATGGTTGACCTAAATGTCAAGTTTGACAATGTATTAGTAAAACATTAAATTACTGAGTTGATGGATGTCATTGCTGAATGTCATTGCAGGCAATTAGTAAGAAGGACAAAATAATAATAATAAATATATAAATATATGTATTTGACTTCAATAGAACAATCAGTAATTATGTCCTTTTTTAAGTTAGGCTTGGGCAAAGAACAAGTGGTAGTAGAAAATATTGTTTAAATAAAACATTATTATAAAATCAGTTTAAATGTAAAACTTTAAAGCATAATTGTGCCTGTCAGTGCAGAATGCTAATGCCATTCACCATTAAAAATCATTAAAGAATATCATTCTAGGATATGAAACACCATTGGAATCAGTGCTATTGAGTGATACCTACAATGAAGACACTATTGAAAAGAACATTTAGTAGCAAATTCAAATGCTAATTGTAATGTATAATAAAATGACTTTAAATAAACTTAGCTGAGCTGTAAGCAGCAGTTGGTAGACAGGAAGCTTGGTTGGAAATTCACAGAATATGAGACAGGTATTGAAGTGGCTGCTTTCGCTGCTGTTTTCCCCAGTCAGCATGGAAGACTTTTAGTGCTGAATTAACAGTCCTGCTGAGATAAAGCTTTGTTTCCTGTCAGACTGAAAGGTTTCTTGCCTGTGAAAAGAAGTTAGGAGGCTGCGTATCCTTTCCTGTCTCTGCAGCAATGGACAAGTATGGCAAGTTTGAACCAATTCTTACTTTATTATTTGCACAGTTTTATTGACTTGATGAGAGTTTCACTTACTAACCAATTAGGGAGCTCGATTGTATATTAAACACAATGTTAATTTCCTTACCGCTGTGTTTTTGATTTCTCAAGAGCTGTTGCAAAAGCTGCATTATACATCACATAATCACACAATTAATACAATTATCAATTAATCACAATTAATCACAATAATTACACAATTAATACAAAACCTGTCCACTTGGCCATTAAGTTTCTTAAAGACCATAAGTCATTAGACTAATTTAGATTAACTTGTTATTTTTTCCTTGCTTGTCTTTTTTATTTAAAAAAAGTTTCCAAACACAACTGTTTCCAAAACATACACACACACACACACACACACACACACACACACACACACACACACACACACACACACACACACACACACATATGACACTTAAGACTAAAGTAATGGCTGCTAAAATTCTGCTTTGCATCACTGGAAAAAACATGCATTTTAAAAAGTGAAGAAAAAAAAAAGGTATTTGAAATTGTAATGAAATTCCACAATATTGCAGTTATTTTTAATCAAATAAATGCAGCCTAGGTGAACATAAGGAACTTCTGACTCCAGTCTATTGAACTGTAGTGTGTTTGATTCTTTTCCATTAATCAGTTCAAACTGTTCATGTCAAAGAATTGATACATTACATATGATTCATTATTTTCAATGATGTATCAAAAATGTTCATGAAAGTTTTTGCATGGTATTTGCCATGCATTAAAATCTGCAGTTACATATTGTTTATTACTATTGTTACACTGAAACCTATAAATGTACGCAACTAAATATCACCATTCTTCCTTTTATTGTAATAGCAAAAGCATTATTCATCATTCATCCTAATTTTTTACCTGATTTTTACTGTAGACTACTTCTTATTCTTGCAAAAAGCATTTTGAATATCTCAAATGTTTGTTCCTCTATAAGCTATATACTGCATATAAAATTATCATTTCTCAGGAAATATAAATAAAAAGATATACAAGAATTAACATTTAGTTAAAAAGCTAAACAATTTTAGAGGATCTATTTAGTGACTTCGCCCAGCTGTATGACTACTGTATCATCACACAGTACCTGTGCTGTTCTCCTGCTGTCAGTCCTGGTCATGTCATTTCCTTGATTTTGTCTACCTCCAACTCCCCCCCCCCCCCCCCCCCCCCCATCTCATCTTGTGTCATCTGATCTCGTCTTGTTTCATTGCTTCTCTTTTTGTTTAGATGAGTTTTCATGTTGCACCTAAAGCATAATGCAAATAGAATAAACAAAACTACTGTACAACTTAAAGAACATACAATTCAAACTCTACTCCTGTTTCCCCCGTTTCTTTGTTCTTATCAGGCCTTGAGGGAATGTAGTACACAGTAAGATAGGTGACTTCAATAGCACAGATGGCCTGAATCTGAAAAAAGTACTATTTTTAACCATTACTGATTTATGTTATTGTTATTATTATTATTTGTTGTTTATTTGTTGAAGTGTCAAGGTTTCTGTTTGTTTGTTTGTTTGATTATCGGTGACTTTGTTTCAGAGATGCATCAGGTAATTTGTAAAGTGACAGGACTAAAATGAGGGTGATTCCTCTTTGGGGCTGCTGACCTGAGGACACATGCATGAGTGAAGAGCTCTGTTTATTTTGTGGTTTTAGATTTATGGGGGGATGAAAATAAGGTTACTCATGTTTTCCTCAATAAGCATCATATATATGAATTTAAATCATAATTTAACCCCCTCACTGACGCAGCACATCCAGGCGTGTTAACACTAAAGGAAAACTATTTTATGTATAGTGTGCATAATGGAGAGAAAACACCTGGAACATGCCTTAGGATGAAAGGTTAGTTGTGTATCAGGATTGCTTATGAATTACTTATGGATTACTTTTTCTGCAATTAATGATAATTATAAAACCCAAACATTCCTGCCATGCAAAGGTACACACTATATTAAAAGTACTTTGTAACATTCCAGATAACAGTTTTTGTGTTCCATTACATTATTAAAGGTAATATTTTTAGTTTTTCATTCCAACCATTTCCAATTAAGCTTTTAAATTAAGTTTCCAGTGTTATTTTTTTATTATTTTTTATTTTTTGTTTAGTATCCAAAAAGCACCTGGATGACTTTCGCTGGGATTCTGAATGGTGCATTCAATGGCATTTTAATATCCCATGAGGCCACGGGAGAGGATTTATGAATGGCAGTGAAGTGACACAACTGACACTGGAAGGTCACATGATAATAACAACACGTCGGATGTGGTATGTCTGAATTCATTCATACTAACTAGGGATGCACCAATAGGATTTTTTTTTATTTTTTTTTTGGCCAATACCTATTTTAACAAACAACTACTAGCGTTTCTTTACTCAAAAAAACAAACAAACAAAAAAAAAAAAAAAACATGAGGGTCTTGATCTGGTAGCTTATCTTGCACTTAAACATAGCCAATACGGCATCCTCTTTTATAGAATTTGACGAAATGTATTAAACAAAAGAAAATAAGTCAATGCTTTAAAGACATTAAAGTAAGCCTATTTTCTGTTTTCTTAAGATATTTAAAAATGTTTGCTGCATGGATTAAAAACGCTACTCCTTCAAGCGTTTTGAGAGAAAAAAAAAAACAAAACAAAAAAACCCCCACCTAAATTAGTAGTCTGTACATCATATTTTATTATTAATATATTATTATTATTTTATTTTTTATCATTCATAAACAATGTAGGCTAAAACAAATAAAGCAAAATATTTACAAACATTATAAACACAATTAGGCCATTTTAGTTCCCTTCTCTCCACAACAAATCCTCTAAACTTGTAAGCTAAAACAAATTAATTTAAAGGCGAAACTCAAGCCTACCTCTCTCATTCTGCATGAATGCAAATGTTTCCATATTCGTATCTGTATGCTAAAATATTATTTATTATTTAAACTATAGGCTTTGTTCTTCACTCGCATTTTCAACATAAAACATCATCCTTTACATAGGCTATACACAAATCCGCCGCAAACTCTATGGGCGCCGCCATCTTTCCTGCCGCCATTACTGCGTGCCTGCGAAGTGTGACGGGTGTGACACTTGCCGGTGCCCTCTAATGACATTTCTATGAAAGCGGATCCTGCTCATTAAAGAAAATGTCTGGTGAAAGGGAAAATTGGGTAGATGATGTCAGGCAGTGGCCAAAACTTACTGATAAAGGTAATTTATTGACAACATAATGTAATAATGTATAAATATGTAATGTATTGTAATTAAGAAGTGTATTAATTGATGACAACAATAAAACCGAACGCTGTCATTACTAGCTGTGTTGTTAATATGTTCACAAGCTTGACAAGTTTCAAATAACTATTAGGCCATCCTTAAAAATATTCTTGTTTGCCATAACCGACCCTGTCAATTTAGGACTGACCCAATTAATTATTTTTTTCCCCTTTTTGTCCGACCGACTTGCCGATTGTAATTGCTTTAAGACCCACAGATTTTTTTTTTACTCTTCAAACTAATACAAATGCAATAAAATGTGAGACACACGCAATTGACGCTTTTCACACGCTCTCACGCCACACATTCTTTTTCTCACGCACAGAAAAATCGCGAAGCAAAGAGGACACGGAGACCGACAATCTCAGCTCTCAGATTCTGTCAATTTTATTATGAAATTCAAACAATGAATACCATTTTGGTGCTTGTAAACGTGACGCGACAGATCCCTAGCGGCACCTGAACTGATCATCTCTAGCTAATAGTAAAGAACTCTGTGTAATCCTGATGGCCGTAAACATGGGCAGTCAATGTGCAACAAAGGTTCGTGGATTTCACAAACGGGTTTATTCCATGCCTGTAGTTTTGTCCTGTTGTTAAAACAGCCAACCACACAACACACTCTTCTCGGCATCACTGGACAGCATACGTACTAAAAAAACTAAATAAAAATAACTTTTCGTACAGCTATAATCTGCTACAGCCGCCTACGGGACTAACGCTACTTCTGCTACTTCCTTAGCAGCAAGGCACGCAGTAATGGCGGCGCTGCTGTACTTCCGTGTTTCGCCGGATTTGTCTATAATAGCACAGTGAGGCAGTGATTACACTGAACAGCACAGACTGTATGTGCTATTTCAATTGAGCAGCATAACTTTCTACATATCTTTAACTGTATTTTATTTTGATAATGAACTTGCTGCGATGTCCAGTTAGCAAAAATGTCTTGTATGTGCGTGTGAGTCACTGACATAATTCAAAATTCAAAATGTAGGTCTAATGCTTAATTGGCGGTTCATGACATATCCTCAGATAAACTAATGCTGGTGCATTGGCATTGCGACTTACCTATGATGAATTTACAGCTAAGTACGGGCGTTTCACTGGTTGGATGCGTCAGCGTCACATTTGCATAGTCCATACTATGCTGTCTGATAAACTATATTTTGTAGTTCTTATTTCGTTTTGGTAAGTATTTAACTATTTTGCCCATAGAAAATCTTTAGATTATGCAACAGACATGCAACTCATTGTCTTCATGGAGTATCGGTTACGCATCGGTATCGGCCCTTTTCATGCTATTTCCGATATGCCGAAGGCTTTAAAATAATGAAAAATCAGCCGATACATCGGTGCATTCCTAATACTAACCATATCCATACTACACAGAACATACTTTTTAATGGATGTGAAGAAGGTTTAAATTCATATCTAGTACCTGTTCCAACAATTCTTGGATGCCCCATGTGTTTCAACTGATATGCAGAATTTGGGGAGTTAAGCTAAACTCAACACATTTTAGCTCTTTATACTGTTAAGCAACGGAAAAAACTGTAAAAATAAAGCTTGCATAAGTGCATTAATAGAACATCTGGGACATGATGAGAGGCCAAGAGACAAAAACCTTATGGTAAGAATGTGCACCTTGCTGAGAATTGTGGGTTGACTGAGTTCTGTTTCTGCTGTACCTTGCCCTATCTAAGAGAATTACCCTTCTAGCTGCAGTTGTATAGTAAAAATGGAACACATTAATATTTAATAGATAGCCATATGCTTGTTTGAAAATAATACCTGGCACACATTCATCATTCCATTAACCACACTTCAGCTGTAAAAACCTGCCCAGCTGGGTTACAAAGCCTGCTCTGAAATTACTTTAAAGAGTCCTGATTTTGTATTTTCTGCGTTGTTTCCTGTTGGAAAGATTTTATTTTATTTATATATTTCTCCAGTGAGTGAGCAAATGGTGACTGCAATGACATTACAGGCTAAAAGCCCTTTAAAGGTTTGTCACATGTTACTGGGGGAAAAATCATCAGAGGTTAACAGGAAAAAAAACAAAAAAAAAAACATCCCGTATTCCAATCCTCGCATATGTTTGACTGAAGATAACTTCACGATGCTGCCTTTGGGGTTTAGAGCCTTTTCTGTGCGTGGGTGTTTGAACGGTGAGATAGCGTTTAAGACGAGTTAGGTGTGTATTTGGTATGTGTCCACATGTTAGCATTTTCATCGAGAAAAATCACTACGGCACAAAGCAAAGGACAGGTTTGGGTACGAAATGTCAAAAAATTAACCTGATGTTTTCTCCTTTCTTACTTCTTCTTCCTTACTTTCTCTGAGGGAAGGAAAGTAAAATTTTCATTTCACTCTGTCATTGTTATCAGGCGGCATGTCATAGTGCACTCTCATCCCTCCCTAATCGTAAAGCTTTTGTGACAGGTTTCTGCAAAAGGATTCCTGTTTACTTATTTATTTCATATCACAGAAAAGAGACAGTAAGGGATAAACATGCAGTTGTATCCTAATTCACTCTGGATTGGGTTTTTTATCAAGCCAGAGTTTGTTTGTGTTTATCTCAGGAGTTTCTGGTGCACATTTTTCTCACCCCTCCTCAGGCTATCCGCTCATTGTGTTTACCTGCAATTTTCAATCAATGTGACAGAACAACAAAACATTCTTTCATTTAATTTCAAATCATTATCTAAAAAAGGTCCATTATCATGGAAGGTTTTACACGCTTGAGGAGAACTGCGTTAACGGCTTTCTAATATCGGTTTGGGTCATATTGGATAACTTTCTGATATAAATTATTTGAGAGGTGTTTATGACTTAATCTGAAGTAATTAATTTGTGGAAAAGAAAAAGAGGATGCTTGGATATTTTTAATTAGCATGCTTGATTTGTTTTGCTGATGGCTCAGTCTGTTAACAGATCTGAATAAATTTGCAATTTGCTATACAAATTTTGCTGGTTGAATTATATGAACCTGTAAATAATTTTAATGTACTGTGTAGTAATTGTAACATAATTTAAGTTTATTATTATTATTATTATTTTTTTTTTTTAATATAAATTGATTGTCAAAACATCTTTACACAAGGAGGCAGATCACATTTACATTTAAACTGCAATTTAGCCAAAATGCTAAAATGGCTTGAATAATCTAAATTCTGCCAGATTTACTAAAAAGAAAATGCTTGTGTGTCTCTTTAACTTACATAAGGCCCAACATACATTTTTCCCCCCTCAAACTTGAAAGCAGTTTTATCCATTACTCTGTTGCTTAAAAAGTCTATATTGCAAAATCTCATGTTGATAAATAGGTTTATAGTGCCAAAACACTACTTGCTCAACTCTGCTTTTTGTGTGCAGTATGAATGCATAACCTGTTAATGTGTGCGATGAAATGAATACACATTGCTCATGTGCCACAGTTCAGTGTGAAAAAAGGCAAACAGTTTTAAATAAAAATATGTTTTAGGGGATTTATATGAGGTTCATAACATTAACATACAGTACAAACATTTGTACAGGTAATAGACACACATAACATAAAGAAATCTAGTGGTGGGCCATATATGAAAGCAATATTTTGTGATGCAGCTACAATGATGCAGCTGTCTGGATAGGCAGAGCAGGAAACAGTGGAGTTGCCACTTTGGGAACATGCTGTTTATTAATGTTTGGAAAAAAAATACCACCAAACCTTTGAAACCTACAAAAATACATTAATCTTGAGAATATTTCCTTTAAAATCTAAAGAAAAATATGTATGCATGTATAATGATATTATATTTCTCAGTGTATAGAAATCAACCACTTAACTGAAGACAGATTTGTAGATGTTTGAAACCAACACGTTTGTGCAAATTAATGTTTGTCTCAAAACTTTGTCTTCCCTATAACTGTAAATCAAAAAGAAAATAAGTGGTGCAATTCTCAGTTCTCTACAAACAATTCCCACATTTATCAAAAATTGTCATTAAGACTTTCCTCAGCTGCCTTGAGCATGAAACTAGTGATATGTCAAACCACATAAGAACAGCCAACACAGCATTTCCTCCACAGTCAGAGAAGATGGTTTCTCCTGCTCAAGACACAGACATGAAGTATAACCATGTTATCTGTGCAGAGGGACACAGGATCCTGATCCAGCTCTAATGGATTCTCTGCCCCTAGTTGCTCCTGGATTGTTTTATTCCAACTGTGAAGACAGAAGGCAACCATCTTTAGGTTCACTTGTGATCCATCAGTGAGATGGACTGTGGAAATCTAACAACAAAGATGTGGGTGGTATTATCAACTTGACAAAAGTTCTGGGCCGACCATAAATCATCTACTAGAAATCTGCCCTACAGGGAGCCAGAGTTCCATCAAGATGTCACTGCTGTAGGAAATGTCTGCATCCTCAGATCTGCTATTTTCCTCCCATTTCTTGTTTTTATTTAACACTTATTCATGCTCTGAAACTTTTGAACAGTTTCCTTTGATTTAAAGTTTCACATCCCAACAGGGCCGTGCCTAAGAATCCTGGGCCCCCTGGCTATATATTGCTTTGGGCCCTGTAACTTTTTTTTAAGGGATCATATCATACTTTGTTTCATTACTTGTTTTTCAGTGTTTTTCTAAATTTTGTTTTCCATGAACAGCTTCTACCCTCAATGTGATCTAAATATATGTGTGTGTGTGTGTGTGTGTGTGTGTGTGTGTGTGTGTGTGTGTGTGTGTGTGTGTGTGTGTGTGTAGGTGCTACACGCAGCCACATTTTACTCTTACAGTTAGTTCATCTTCAGAATTAATAATATCTGTCCAACTACCTCCATATTGCTTCACTGATACCAAGTTTTATGCGTAAATAATGATTTTGTTAATGTTTCAGTATTCTAGGGCCAGACATCATAAGGATTTCAGAATGAGCTGTTTTTGCTTGGTTTCAGTAGATTTTCTTTTTGGATTAAGGAAAGCTTGGTTTGAAATGTTCTGAAAGTTGCACGTTTATATCAACTCTTAAAAGATCAAGGACAGTTCCTCATAGTATGAGCCCTTTTAAGCAAGTTATCTTATGTGCTGTCATATGTCTGTTCTTTAATTAGTTTCCTTATTTCTGTTCTTCAATGTTATTACTTTCCTCTGATTTACTCCAATTTACTCTGGTTACTTTTCTCTAATCTAACTTCTTACGCCTTATTTCCCTTAACACTTAATTAGTTATATTACGTATAATCCACCTTTCACCCAATTAACCACAGCCTTGCTTTCTTCATCCTAATTACTCAATCTATATGAAATTCAAATAGTCCATATAACCTATGCATTATACACTCTAAAAAACTGGTTGGTTCATTCAATATATTCATTCATTCATTCATTCATTCAATTTTATTATTTGAGACTGTTGGGTAAGGAAGCTGGTGATAATCATTTATCATCAGTAACTCAACAGGGCTACTGTTGGGAATGCGGGTGTGAAAAAGACCATGCATGTTCCAACCGAGTGCAAATATCACTTTGACTCTCCATTTGCTCCTGACATGAATATGTACGGTGGCCAAGAGAGCTCAACACACTGCAACTTCAGAAAACACATGCAATTAGAAAAAGCACCAACAAATCAAGAAAACATCTTCATCAGTTTGACAGCAGGTGCTGAAAATCCTCACAATGCAACAAATAAAGACATGCGCTGCAAATGCTCACAACACAACCAAATAAAGAATTTTATTTGCAGCACGTTTCCTTGTTTGGTTGTGTTGTGAGGATTTGCAGTGCGTTTCTTTATGTGATGAAGTTGTTTTCTTAATTTGCAGGTGTTTTTTTTTTTTTTTTTCTATTTGCAGTGCGTTTTGTTAAGGTTGTGTTGCGAGCATTTGAAGTGTATGTGTTGTCAAACTGATGAAGTTGTTTTCTTAATTTGCATGTTTTTTTTTTTTTTTTTTTTACACAATTTATTTCCAATGTCCTGTATTTATTACAGGCTTTCAGTCTGTGTGTTTTGTGGCAGTACTCAAAGACTGAGGACTGGCTGTAGTGGTATTATTTTCATTGCCAGAAAAAAAAAAAAAAGATCTTAATTTCAAATTATTCAATTTTTAAACAATGACATGTAGTCATTTTTTCTCCTTCGCTTTCTGCCATTTTTTGTTCTGCACTTTTGCTCACTTGCATGAACATTTTGTTTAACGTTTGCCTATATAAACTTCCCATCATGTAGGGTCCCAACCCTGGTGGGTCAAAATGGCCCAGATTTGGTTGTTTTTAACCCTTTTTAATGTATTTCAAACCTTCTAAATACATCTTTGTGTATTTGATGAACAGAATAAATCTGATGTTATTAAATGAAAACCTTCCTCTTTAGTGTGGCTCTCACAGGTCATTCTTCTCCCTATACATTCTCAAATGGCTACAAGACGTGAGAACCAATGGCAATTTGGCACCAATGACACCAACCAGCCAACCGAAAAACCTTTGTGTCTAAAACTACACGTTAAAAGCAGCAAGAAATGAATTCACAGGAGTGAAGAATAAAATAGTTTTGAAAAAGGCCTTCACACCATGTTCATCTTATACACACAAATGACAAAAGATCAGAGGGCTTCTATTTCCCTGGATATAACCGGGAGAATAAACCCATGGTGAAATGTTTGATCCTGGAGGCTTGCATAGTTGCAGACGTGAAAGACACGGAGAAGCAAAGTAATAGAACGGAACGCTGGGCCCTCGAGCTTGCTGCGGGAAATAGCAGAAGGAGAATTATTCAGCATTATTCAGAATCACCATGCTGCCAGACAAGTGTGACAGATAGAACTGCAGAAGAAATAACAGAGAAAAATAACAGCGAGAGAGATCAGAGTCTTGCTAATGCTGATTTCATGGGGGTTCATAAAGTATTCGCATGCATAAAAGAGGTTGAAAGAGCTGCGGTTTAAATATTTAGGGGGTAAATGACAGCAAAAGTATTCTGTACTTGCTAGTTTGCTTCTAAAGGGACAGCTCACCCAAAATAAGAAACATATTTGTCATAAATTTGTTGTTTAAAATCTGATCTAGTCAATGATCCAGTTGAATGATCCAGTTCTTGAGTACAATTAATTGGCAGTAGTTAACAACTTAACTTATATTTAGGTCTGCTTCTCACCCCAAAATATCATATGACTTCCAAAATATAATATATGAGTTATAATACATGGACTACTTTTTTTCAGTACAGTAAATAGAAAGAGCTTTTCACTTTACAGAATGTTAATTAATGGACTGTGGATTATTGTGATGTTTTTATCAGCTGTTTTGACTTTCATTCTAATGGCACCCATTCACTGCAGGTCAGTGGTGTAATGTAATGAAGTAATAATACTTTGTTACAGTACTAAAGTATTTTTTTGGGAGTATCTGTACTTTACTTGAGTGTTTATATTTTAGCCAACTTTCACTTTTACTATGATACAATTCCCTGAAGCACATTCGTTACTTACTACATAATAAAGTCACAAGAACACAGACTGCAAGAAAGCAGGTTTGACGAATCAGTTGTCTAGCACTTGCAAGTAATTAGACTCCTAAAAAAAAAGCTTGGGTGTGTGATATACAGTATATCTTCTGCGATAATATGGTAAGTGTTGTTGTAATGAATCACACACAAAGAGTGCACACACTCTATTAGTCTATAAAATTCAAGGGATTCTAAATTGTAGATGACAAAAAATGCATCTGTATGCTTTTTATATTTATATAATATAATATAATATAGTTAACTTAATGTATATCACACAAAGAGTGGTGTTTTTCCCCAGATAGGCTATCAGCATGATAACAAATGTAATAATCATTTTATACAAGTTAATAAAGTTAGCATTAAGTGACTTACATTTTAGACAAAATATTGCCTATTTTTCCTTAACAAAGATCACAGCACTGTTTTGCACCTCTGAGCAATGGACGGTGTTTACTTTTTAAATTAATCAGCTTTTTGAATGAATCGGTTGATTAAATGATTCAGTGATTCACTCACTAACTCAGTCACATGCTTTATTCCTGAATGAATCAGCCGTTTGAATGAATCGGTTGAATCTCAATGACTCACTCATTAACAGTCACTTGCTGACACGTACTGGCGGTTTTAATTTCACATCTCAACAATTTTTTATCATGTTTTAAATTTTTTCAAATATCAGTATTCAACATTTTATGTTAAAAAAAATAAATAAAACATTTAACCTATTTATGCATCTGTAACTCCAAGTTAAATGTATCCATGCCCCTCTATGCTACATTGAACTGTGTAAATACATCTAAATGCCACTTCAGATGCAGATTCCAGAAATGTCTTCTTATGTTGAAATGAAGTACCAGATGAAGTGCTTCTTATTCTTACCCGGAGATACAAAATGGAAGAAAGAGTTCAAACTATACACAATCTTGCTACTATGAACATATTCCTAGATTTGTGTTTTTTGCTCATCGTTCTCATATTTTACCTGTCAATCTGTCTACCACCAGCATAATCACTGTCTCAGGCTACGTCCACACGAAGCCAGAGCTTTTCCTATCTGACCTTTTTTTTTTTTTTTTTTTTTCGTCTCAAGAAATATCTGCATCCACACGAAACCACAAAACCGACACAAAACGATGTAGTATACATGCCAGACCAGCATGTGACGCTGTAATTCTGCCACAGAGATACACTAAAAAAGGAGAAGAAGACTTATGCATAAACCTTGCGCATGGTATACAAATGAACATGGAACAATACATTTATTAACCTGTGTTAATATTAGTTAATAAAAAGAAAGTCGTTCAGTGTTTGTTCATGTTTTTGTTGCTGTTATGTGACATAGCAGTGTCTGATGAGGGGCGAGATTTGGCTGATGACGTCATCGTTTCAGAAAATATACGGATTCGCTGTCCACACGAAAACGCAAGGGTGGCCTTTTCAAATTTATCCACTCTGGGACCCGGTTTAAAAAAAAAATTGGCTTCACTCTCCCAAAATGCCAGATCTGTGTGGACGAAACGCCTATACGATACAAAATATATGCGTATACAGCGAAACGCATCTCCGTGTTGACAGGGCCTCAGTTAAGCTGATCTCATGAATGTGCATTTCAATGGCACAATTTTCTGTTTCTATTTGGCGTACTACTTATATGCAAAAATGGACTTGGTGTGCATATGATACACAATTGGTAGGTTTAGGGGTGTGGATGTGGGTGTTATATGCATGCCAACAAAGTGTGTATCATATGCATGCAAAAACTGCGTGTATATGCATGTCAAACAAGTGTATCGTATGCATGCCAAAGTCAGTTTCAGCGTATAAATAGCACATAAAATACAATAAAAACTTGTGCTATTGATACACATTTTCATGAGACCAGGCTCTCTCAGTTCACCACAACAGTGTATGGATGAAAATATTTATGCCTTGAAAGACGAGAACAACCTGAATCCTGGAGCTGAGAGATCAAACTGCTAATATTTGTGCAGTGGCAGTAGTGTGAACTCTAAGCCATCCTGTTTTCTTGCTTTGAAGTGCTTTCCTTCGCATTTGTGCAAATAGTCAGCAAACGCAGTTCACCAGAAAATGCTGCTCTGTACGATGCCAGCCACAGCATCTCTTTCATGTCACTAACAATATCGATTTTTCAGTCTTTGTTACAAAGCAGTGAAGATATAAGCCTCATTGAGCGGGAATACTAATCAGATGTTTCATCTGTTTATTTGGGAAGCTGGTGGGAAACCCAGCACTGGCCAAAAATCCATGCTTTTCACAGAGACAGCAGGCAACATAAGACATCAATGGATTTTGATTCATCATCCTTCATTAGGTTCAGTTAATAGGATATATTTCCTCATTTGTGACAAGGGTCCAAGAATGACACACGCCGTGTACCGAATGCAAGTAAAATTTGCTCTGCAGAGTACGGTTTCATCGTTGACAGTATTAAACTTAAATTATTTTTTTTATTTTAATTTTTTTTATTCCAGAACTCCATGTAATGCATACGTTTATCACATTAGGCATCCAGTGTTTTTTTTTTTTTATTATTATTATTATTTAACTGTGTGATGGCAATGGTGAATTTCCAGCAGTAATTGAGTGCCAAGGATTATGTGACTCTGAAAACTGGAGTCACTGCTGCTTTACCATCACAGGATAAATTACATTTTAAAATATATTCAAATAGAAAACTTTAAATTTTTTAACATTTAAATAGAACTTTAAAAATGTACAAATTTATTTTAAATTATTAACATTTTAAATTGTAATAACATTTTACAATATTACTATTTCAACTGTATTTTATTTTTTTTTTTGGTGAGCATAAGACTTTTATAGAAACATTTATAGTTTACAAATGTTCCCAATTGACCCGCCATTGCCAGGTGTAGTAAAAGCTTAACATTAAACTATTTTTAAAATATTTCAGTAATCAGTGTATAATATATGTGCATATTAAACAGAGCTTTAGATGAATTGTTTTGATTGTGGCTGGTGTGTAATAATTAGGCATGCCAGTTTGAATTTTACTTTCCTTTGAGTGACACACTTAAATAAAGTTATGTTTTTTTATGTTTCTGCTTATATATTTTATCTTTGGCCTTTGTTTAAATGACCTTGCATACATTACAGCGGTACATTGAACTAAAACACAGTTATAAAAGAAGCTTTCTTCACTTTATACCCAAGCATAACCAGTTGGAATAAAACAGCGAAGCTGAACTGATGGGTCATAACCAAAACATAAAAAAGGACAACAGGGGAAACCAATGCTAGATGTAAATAATAAAACACAACTGTGTCTGCTTTTACTCTTTGCCCCATGATGCTGTGCACAGATGATAAGAGGAACTTCTTTTCAACTGCCAATGAACCTGTTTAAAAGTTCACTCTATAAATACAATGGAACATCAAAGGGAAACTTAAAATTGTAAAAGCATTAACAAATTACTTTTAGCAGACCATGAATAACCCCAACAGTTCAGATGAGACTTTCCACAGCAATATTATGGATGTGTTAAATATTATTGTAGCAATATTATGTAACATACAGTAGGCTTTGTTTTGTTAAACAAAAATGTTTATTAACTGGAACATTGATGGATGTTTAAGTGATTCTTCCCTTTAACATAACAAATAGTGTATTTTTCAATGTATTAGAAACATTACAGTCAACACTGCGAATATGGATTACACGTGAAAAAGAAGAATTGTTTTTAAAGCACCCGTGTGAAAAAGCGGAAAAGAGATGTAAGGATTAAAGGAGAAAAAAAAGAGAGATTAATAGTGCATTCCAGTGAATGATTCATGGGATAGCAGACCACAACTGTGCAGTGTCTGCTGTCTTTTCTTGTCATTCCGTTACAGCAAAATATAAAGGAAAAAAAGAAAATAATCAGTAGGAACCAAACACAGAAGACTGAAAAGAGCCCTTACCATAAATATTCTTGTGATAGCAATGTCACATTAAAATACCAAACCTTATATTATTTTCCAGATGGATACAAATGGAGCATGAAGGAAAATGTACAACTTGGTCAGTCAAACTGATGGATAAGGATTATTTGAAACCTTTTTATTTGAAATAATTTGTTTCAGTCCTTTTGAATGGAAGTTGCTCAAACTGGAAGTGCTATACATAATTTATAATAGGCTTGTTCTGAAAAAGGTGGACAGGCTTATCAACTTTAAAAACAGACCGTGTTGTCAAGGACTGTGCATCCAAATCGAAATTTACACAGAATGCATAAAACAACACAGGCAGCATATTTAACACAGGAATTACAATTGGAGAAATAATTGCATGATTTGATAAATCTGATATTTTGAATATGATAATGTGAATACAGAAACAAGAGATGATTAATGAAAACTAATAATAATTTAAAAACCAAATCATATTAGAATGATTTCTGAAAGATTGTGTGACACTGAAGACTGGAGTAACGATGCTAAATATTCAGCGTTACAGAAATTGTAACAATTGTCATAAAACTGAATTAATGTTTATTTCTAGCAAATATATATTTTTAAAAATTATCCTTTTTATAATATATTGAAGCTACATGTCCCACATTTTTGCAACCTTTTCAATACAAAATATTTCTTGAAGAAAAAAAAATGTATTCAAACATAATTTTAACTATTTCTTATATGACATGTAGACAAGTAGGCAAGTAAAAATAAATCATATACATTTTGGATACCCTGAGACAAAGAATCAACATTTTCTAAATATTAAACACCTTTTGCTGAATGAATGAAGAACCTTCATTAAAGAACTTAAATTATAAAATATATGCTATAAAAACAAGACTTCTCTAATTACGCATTTGATTTACAACCAAAGCAGCATTAGATGGGTCACTGACATATTTTAGTGCACCGTTTATGATGCATCGTGGTTTTATACAGGGTTTGGTGCCACTGAGTCTGTTCTGATCAGTTTTAACTCATCTTTTACTACCTGTTTATCCATCACAGGTGATTGGCTCCAGTGAGTCAGTAGCAGTGTGACAGTTCTGGATGATTCATTGTGAGAGTGCGGATGGTCGGACGGAAGCCAAGCGAGAGACAGCCAGCCTCACTGCAGATCCAAGCATCAGAGCTCTGTCCAAACAGAGGAAACATTAGAAGAGCCTCCAGCTATTTATAGAGAGAAACAGAGAAATACAGAGAGTTTAATCACCATTTGCATGCCGATTCTCTCACAACTATAAAAAGCCACTCCTTTGTTCTTTTTTAGCATGCAATGTTCATTTACAAGCGAAAACAACTTGAGCTACAGTGCATTTCTTTGAACTGACAGGATGACATTTTTAACACGACAACAAAAGAGTTAACATCTATGCAGTTGTTTACAGCAAAATATTGCCTTCAAGGTGGTCTTTTTGACAAAAAACAGGAATGTTCGGCATACCCATGTACACAAGGCTGAATGCTGCATTGAGTTTGTGAAATAAAACCTTGAACACTGAGAATTTCTGGATTATCTGTAAAAGTTGCTGAAAACAAGTTTTAAGTGAAACATTCAGCGCTGAAAGTCTTGTTTAGCCTAATATGATTATATTAGGAGAAACTGATTTGGGAAATGGAGATGCTGTTGAGTTATGGGAGAAAATGTGATAAACATTTGAGAAATGTCCTGTTAAATAGGAATAATGAGATGATTAACAGCATTAATCACAGAACATTTTCTTTTTTTTTGCACAGCGCAATGGACCAAAAATAGAGCTGACCTCATGACAAAACATTCAGTGCTGATGAACATGAGCTTACAAACACAAAGACTAGGGTGAGAAGAAAAAATAAAATAAAATAAAAATAAAAAGTAATGAGGGTAAGATTGGGCAAAATCAGTTTAGTCTGAATGGATCATATTGGATGATTCTTTAATGCATACTTCAAAAACATATAACATTAGAATACTATTAGACAAAAGTTTAGAATAATTAAGATGTTTTACGTTTGTAAAATGTCTCTTATGCTCACCAAGGCTGCATTTATTTGATAAAAAATACAGCAAAACTGTAATATTGTGAAATAATATTACAATTTAAAAATAACCTTTGATATGTTTTAAATATGTTATAATATATTTTAAAATGTAATTTCATCCCTTGATGCAAAGATTAATTTTCAACATTGTTACTCAAGGCTTCAGTGTCACGTGATCCTTCTGAAATCATTATAATATGCGGATTTGTTGCTCAGGAAACATAATTTATTATTATCAAAGTTGACAATAGTTTTTGCTGCTCCATTGTAGACCGTGAATTCCTACCATTCAAAAGTTTTGGGTAAGTATGAAAATAAATAAATAAATAAATAAATAAAAAATATATATAAATAGTATGCCACATAAAAACAAACACTTGTGGTATTGATACACAAAAATGGACTTTGGCATGCATATGACATGCACGTGTTTGGCGTGCATTTAATACACAGTTTTCATTTACATATGATATATGATGCGAAATTTGTTGGTGTGCATATGATACGCAGTTTTTGCGTACATATGATGCGCATCTACCCCACAACCCTTATTCTACCAACTACCACACTAAAGTCAATTTTGTGTCTATCAATACCACAAGTTTTTGTTTTTATTTAGTGTACTATTTATACACATTTTTATGAGATCGGTTTGATATATATATATATATATATATATATATACAGGTCCTTCTCAAAAAATTAGCATATTGTGATAAAAGTTCATTATTTTCCATAATGTAATGATAAAAATTTAACTTTCATATATTTTAGATTCATTGCACACCAACTGAAATATTTCAGGTCTTTTATTGTTTTAATACTGATGATTTTGACATACAGCTCATGAAAACCCAAAATTCCTATCTCAAAAAATTAGCATATTTCATCCGACCAATAAAAGAAAAGTGTTTTTAATACAAAAAAAAGTCAACCTTCAAATAATTATGTTCAGTTATGCACTCAATACTTGGTCAGGAATCCTTTGCAGAAATGACTGCTTCAATGCGGCGTGGCATGGAGGCAATCAGCCTGTGGCACTGCTGAGGTGTTATGGAGGCCCAGGATGCTTCGATAGCGGCCTTAAGCTCATCCAGAGTGTTGGGTCTTGCGTCTCTCAACTTTCTCTTCACAATATCCCACAGATTCTCTATGGGGTTCAGGTCAGGAGAGTTGGCAGGCCAATTGAGCACAGTAATACCATGGTCAGTAAACCATTTACCAGTGGTTTTGGCACTGTGAGCAGGTGCCAGGTCGTGCTGAAAAACGAAATCTTCATCTCCATAAAGCTTTTCAGCAGATGGAAGCATGAAGTGCTCCAAAATCTCCTGATAGCTAGCTGCATTAACCCTGCCCTTGATAAAACACAGTGGACCAACACCAGCAGCTGACATGGCACCCCAGACCATCACTGACTGTGGGTACTTGACACTGGACTTCAGGCATTTTGGCATTTCCTTCTCCCCAGTCTTCCTCCAGACTCTGGCACCTTGATTTCCGAATGACATGCAAAATTTGCTTTCATCCGAAAAAAGTACTTTGGACCACTGAGCAACAGTCCAGTGCTGCTTCTCTGTAGCCCATTTCCTGCACACGCCTGTGCACGGTGGCTCTGGATGTTTCTACTCCAGACTCAGTCCACTGCTTCTGCAGGTCCCCCAAGGTCTGGAATCGGTCCTTCTCCACAATCTTCCTCAGGGTCCGGTCACCTCTTCTCGTTGTGCAGCGTTTTTTGCCACACTTTTTTCCTTCACACAGACTTCCCACTGAGGTGCCTTGATACAGCACTCTGGGAACAGCCTATTCGTTCAGAAATTTCTTTCTGTGTCTTACCCTCTCACTTGAGGGTGTTAATGATGGCCTTCTGGACAGCAGTCAGGTCGGCAGTCTTACCCATTATTGCGGTTTTGAGTAATGAACCAGGCTGGGAGTTTTTAAAAGCCTCAGGAATCTTTTGCAGGTGTTTAGAGTTAATTAGTTGATTCAGATGATTAGGTTAATAGCTCGTTTAGAGAACCTTTTCATGATATGCTAATTTTTTGAGATAGGAATTTTGGGTTTTCATGAGCTGTATGCCAAAATCATCAGTATTAAAACAATAAAAGACCTGAAATATTTCAGTTGGTGTGCAATGAATCTAAAATATATGAAAGTTTAATTTTTATCATTACATTATGGAAAAATAATGAACTTTTATCACAATATGCTAATTTTTTGAGAAGGACCTGTATATATATATATATATATATACATACATACATACACAGAATATATACACAACCCCAATTCCAGAGAAGGTGGGACATTGTAAAATGCAAGGAAATCAAGAATCTGTGATTTGTCCATTCTCTTTAACTTTTATTTGATTGAAAAAAGTACAAAGAAAAGATTTCCAAAGTTTTCACTTACCAACGTAATTTTATTTTATTTTGTAAATCTGAACAAATTTTGATTTTTATGGCTGCAACACACCAAAAAAGTTGTGAGAAAGGCACATTTAACACTGTGTCACATCAACCTTTTTTTTAATTACAATGGTTTCATTGTTTGGGAATTGAGAATGCTAACTGTTAAGTTTTGCTAGCAAAATATTTGTCCAGTCTCACTTGATACAAGACTTCAGAGGCTCAGCAGTCTGTGACCATCGTTGTCTGATTCTCCTTTTCATGACTGGTCATACATTTTCAACTGGAGACAGATCTGGACTGCAGGTAGGCCAGTCTAGCACATTCACTCTGTCTCTACGAAACCATGCTGTTGTAGCACATGCAGAATGAGAGCTGGCATTTTTTTTGATCTAATAAGCATGGAATTCCCATGAAAGACATCATCATGATGGCAGTATACAGTCACGGCCAAAAGTTTTGGCAGTGACATAATTTTGTGTTTTGCGAAGTTTGCTGCTTCAGTATTTGTAGATTATTTTTCCATGTGTTTCTATGGTATACTGAAAAACAATGATAAGCATATCATACGTTTTAAAGGCTTTTACTGGCAAAAAGATAAATAAAATTTTAATTAGGTTTTTATTTATAAGGAAATATATATATATACATACACACACACACACACACACACACATATAAATACAAATATATATATATATATATATATATACACATATGTATATATATATATATATACACACATACATACATGAATATATTATAATATGAGTCAATATTTACAGTGTTGACCCTTGTTCTTCATAACCTCTGCAATTCGTTCTGGCACGCTTCTGGGCCAAATCATGACTGATGGCTAAGGTTGGGTATCATTTGAATTTGATAGATTCCGATTCTACTTATCGACTCTGATAAAAAAAAAAAAAGACACAATATAAAAAAAAAATTAAGTTAAACATTTAGGTGTCAAACATTTATTCTGCGTTCTGTTGCAGCTGAATAATATGAGCAAAAATCATCAGCCTAAAGAACACTGCAAGAGGAATTTTGCCTATGCTTAAAAAAAAAAAAAAAAAAAAAAAAACACCAACAGCAAAAACAACTAGATTAATATAAATTTAAAATATTAAAGTGTTAAAGAAAAGTAAACAGTCAGTAATAAAATAGGAACAAACAAATCAATTAATAGCATAAATAAATACAACTGAACCAAATTTCAGGTACAGAAACTGTAATTAAAATTTTAAAAACACTGCATAGTTTTCTTTTCATAAATAAAATATAGATTAATTAAAGTTATTAAATATTCAGTCAACATCAGTTAATGATTTTCTTTCATTCTTTGATTAGCATCAATGACAGGCAGCGCGTTTAGCGCAGCTGCTGTCTCTTTAACACCGAACGCACGCAGCACTAAAAATACTGTACATGCGTTTTCTTTCTCATCTGTTTACGTTCACCTAAGACAAAAACGCCTGTGTTTGATGATATACTGACGTAGTTTTCTGCATACTGGTCAATAAATATGAAAGAAGTCAGTTTTAGCCCGGAACAACCTTTTCTACAGTGGAAATACACGGAACGGTCCGAAAATGGACACAAACCGGGAACCCACACCGCTACCACCAACTGCTGTTCTCTGTGCACGCGCTTGCACTTCATGTGCACTGCACGCAAACAGGGTGCAAGTTCTTTCCATTCCTGCAATTAAATCGTTTTAAATCACATTAAAATGTGAACACAGGAATCATTAAGCAGAATCAAAATGCATGCTTCTTATCAAATACCTGGTTCTTGGACATTTGGAACCGGTTCTAAAATGGAACTGGTTTTCAATACCCAACCCTACTGATGGCCATCCATTCTTGACTTATTAGGTCTCGGAGTTGATCACAGTTTGTGGGCTTCTGCTTGTACACTCACCTTTTCAGGACTTACCACAGGTTCCCTTTGGAATTGAAATCCTGGGAGTTGCCTGGCCACAGATCCAAAATTTCAATTTAATAATCTTCAAGCCACTTCTTTAACACTCTTGCCTTGTGACATGGTGCTCCATCATGCTGGAAAATGCACAGATTATCACCAAATTGCTCATGGATCGTTGAAAGAAGTCGCTTTTCCAGGATGTTTTGATACCATTCTTTATTCATGGCAGTGTTTTTGGGCAGAATTATGAGAGAGCCCACTCCTTTGGTTTAAAAGCTAACCCACACATGTATGGTCTCAGGATGTTTCACTGTAGGCAAAACAAAGGACTCATGGTGGCTGTCACGGAGCAACCCCGTGATCATAAATGGACTGTATGCACGTACACCATATCTAGCACACACACATACACTGCATGCATCATTAACATGGTCTGTTTGCCGGCACTGACATCATGTATACACGGACCTGTATAATGCCTGTAGGTATTCGAATGTATTGTGTATTATGTGTTTAAGATAAGTCAGGGTACAATGTGTATTTTGTTCATTACGAATAGTTGATTTATGCACAAAGTGTTGTGTAATATTAGCCGTGACATTTTTCATTCATTTTCATTATAAATAACCACAATACACATATGTCTTTGTTAAAGTCTTTATTTAAGATTAGGTCGCACAGTATAACAAATATAACTTACCTCCTTGTAATATACTAGTGGTCAAACCTGAATTGTTTTAAACCTGAAGTATTTAAGCATGGTGGACACACCGTCTGATTGGGAGAAACCATGTTGGGTATGACATCACTTGGGGGGGGTTCAGTGTACCTGTAAAACAAGGGTTATATTTGTTCATTCATATGTGGTATTTCTATATTGTGATTTGTGGAATTTATATTTGAATAGATGCTGTTTTATATGCATAATGTGATCAGAAGTGCATATGTAAGGAAAGTAAACTTTCCTGTAGATTGGTACATCCTGGGGGTGTGGTCTAGACTATAAAATGGCTGCCAGAGATGTTCATGGGGGTCATCACTTGCCATGGGTTAGGTTCAGGTTGTTTGATTTTGAGGGAACAAGCAATAGATGCTTGTGAAAAAGTACCTTACTGTTGTTGGTCCAACAAAGAGACTTCCAGATAGTGTACTCTTTTATATATGTTTTGTTTTGTTTTGTTTTGTTTTGCTGTGGGATTTACACTATCGCACAATAAATTCACCTCCACTGGAGTTTCCTGTCGCCGTGGTCTTATTATGCCTCCGATTGCGAGTGCCATCCCTAACATATGGTGTCAGAAGTACCAGTCAGTGGCCTAAATAGACTGAAATGCCACCCAAGACAAGAGGACAGCAGACGGCGAACATGGATAGTGAAGATGGACAAACTGCAGCGTGTGGAGCTACAGGAGGAAGTGTTCAACAGGGTACTGAAATCCCTACAACCACAGATAAGACGGCCCTCACAGCTTTGGCAGGCATGTTCCAGACCTTCTTGCAGTACCAGAAGGAAAGAGATGAGAGGCAAGAGAAAGACTTGGTGCGACGAGAACAACAGTTCAAAGTACTTACTCATCAGGTCACGCAAATGCAGATGGACTTAGAGCGGAACAGGTATGGTGGTACATCTGCAGAGCAATCAGCTACTCAGGGACCGGCTCGGGTGCCTCAGCTGCCTCAGCTACAAGAGGTTGATGATATTGAGCAATACTTAACCACTTTTGAGAGAATGGCTGAAGTCTACTTGTGGCGAAAGGAGGATTGAGCTGTTCATCTGATTCCTTTGCTCACAGGGAAAGCAAGGAGTGCATTCGTCGCTATGTCACCAGCCTTGTCTTTAGACTATGATAAAGTTAAAGAGGTGATTCTCAAGAAATATGAAATCAGTCCAGAGACGTATCGACTGAGATTTCGCTCACTAGACACACCAGCTGACGAATCCCCAATGGAATTATATGTTCGGCTGAGGGATTTATTTTCCAAATGGGTGCGGCTTGAAACAAGTAGCAAAATGGACTTGATGCAGACGCTGGTACTAGAGCAGTACATGCGGGTATTGTACCCTGAAGTAAGGACTTGGGTGAAGGAGCGGAATCCTTTGACTGCAGAAGAGGCAGCTAGCTTTGTGGATGCCTACATCACAGCGAGGAAGGGTTCCACTGGTACGTTTCGGTATGCTGGAAGCCTGCAAGCTAACAGAGGTAGGTCTGGGGGGTCAGGGGGTAGTTCGTACTCTCAATTGCAAACCCAGATTGTACATTCCGCTCGACCTAAATCCATACCTACTAAAGTAGCATGCCAATCATCAGTAAAAAATGAGGTGGTTTGTTATAATTGTGCAGAGCCAGGTCACACTAGTCCACATTGTCCTTTGAAAAAGCCAAAATCAGCTCGACTGTGTTATATACCAACCCCTACAGTAGCGCCCAAAGTAGACAAAGAGCCTACTGTTTCTGTTTTGTTAAATGGTAGACCTGTAACAGCCCTGGTAGACACAGGATGTGCACGGACTTTAGTGCAGGCAGAATATGTTCCAAGAGATTCATGGACTGAGGGTACAGTCACAGTCTGTTGTGTACATGGGGACAAATCAGAGTTGCCCACTGCTGAGGTGTACATTGAGATTAACGGTCAGCCTTACTTGATGAAAGTAGGGATTGCTACAACCTTACCTTATCCAGTGTTGCTAGGTGTAGACATGCCCATACTGGCAGACTTGGTGCGGGAAACTGCATGGTGTGGCATTGTTACTAGAGGACATGCCCAAAAGTTAACTCAGCTGTCACAGCCTCAAGATCTTGCACAAAACAACCTGCAGGAAATGCCGTTTTTCACTGATGAAATAGTAGGTGAAACAAAGCCAAGCAAGGAAGACAGGCTAGAAAAGCGGAGAAAATGGGTGTCAGATTTAATCAATACCTCAGAGCATTTTGATTTTGAGTTGGAAGAACCAGAACTTGATGAGGCAGACTTGAACATATCTAATGAACTGGCAAAGCTGCAAAAAGATGATGACACATTGGCAGGATGCTTTGGAAAGGTTGGTAAAGAAACTGCTGTTGGTTTGTTGTGTGGGGAGATGTTTTTGATAAAGCAAGGTATACTTTACAGGCAGTCTAAAGAAGATGGTACACAGTTGGTGGTACCAAAGCTTTATCGCAAACAAGTGGTAGAACTTGGTCATTCTGTTCCATGGTCAGGGCATTTAGGGTTCATGAAAACCCTGATGAGAATTTCAAAGAGGTTCTATTGGCCTGGCATGTATAGCGAGGTGAAGGAATATTGTAAAGCTTGTCCTAAATGTCAGTTTTCAGTGGGCAGAACACCCACTGTAGCACCACTTGTGCCAATTCCTGCAGTCAGTATACCATTTGAGAGAATAGGAGTGGATGTTGTTGGACCAGTAGACAGAAGCCAATAAGGGAACAGATTTATTCGGGTGATTTGTGATTATGCAACCAGTTACCCTGAGGCATATCCCATGAGAGAGGTTACAGCAAATCAAGTTGCAACCGCACTTCTCCATTTTTTTCTCACATGTGGGTATACCTAAAGAAATATTAACTGATCAGGGCACTAATTTCATGAGTCATACCCTGCAGCAGGTCTACCAGTTACTAGGTATTAAGAGAGTTTGTACTACTCCTTACCACCCCCAGACGGACGGTCTGGTAGAGCGATTTAATCAGACCCTAAAGAGCATGCTGAACAAGTTTGTATCTGAGACTGGCAAGGACTGGGATAAATGGTTGCCCTATCTCTTATTTGCTTACCGTGAAGTTCCCCAATCATCCACTGGATTTTCGCCTTTTGAACTGCTTTTTGCCCATCAGGTTAGAGGTCCACTGGATGTGCTGAAGGACAGTTGGGAAGCCAACGACAACGTTCGTAAGCAGAACATCCTCTCATACATCCTTAAAATGAGAGAAAGGCTGCAACGAGTTACCACCATGGCCCAGGAGAACCTGCAACAGTCCCAGTTTAAGCAAAAAGCCTGGTATGACAAGAAAGCAAGAGCAAGAACTTTTCAACCGGGAGAGCAAGTCTTGTTGTTACTTCCAACATCAGACAACAAACTTCTAGCAAAATGGCAAGGTCCGTTCCAGGTAAAAAGGAAAGTTGGTTCAGTGACATATGAGATTGAAATTCCATCGAGACATCAACCTTTGCAGATCTTCCATGTTAACATGCTGAAAAAGTGGCATGAACTAGCTTCCCAGCCAGAACCAAAGGCAAATGCTGAAAATGAGCTGCTGGTAAGAGCGGTCCAGGAGGAGGATGAAGGGGAAGAGCAGTACTTACCTGTTCATCAGGACTATTGTACTTTGGATTTGCAACATCTAAATGTGGATCAGAGGGGACAACTGCTGGAGAGCATCCCTCACCAACTATTCCTGGAGACACCTGGTAAGACAGACCTTGTGCAACATCACATTTACCTTAAAGACAGTAAACCAATTCACCAACATGCTTATAGAGTGCCAGAGAAACTGGTACCCACAATGAAACAGGAGATTGAGACAATGCTGAAACTGGAAGTCATAGAACCGTCATCCAGCGAGTGGAATAATCCCATCGTCCTGGTTCCAAAGAAGGATGGGACGCTTAGATTCTGCTTGGACTTCAGAAAACTCAATGCAGTGAGTAAATTTGACCCGTACCCAATGCCCAGAGTAGATGACTTGATAGAAAAACTTGGTAGCGCAAAGTTTCTTACAACACTGGACTTATGTAAAGGCTATTGGCAAATACCATTGAGCCCAGATAGCAAGGAGTTAACAGCTTTTAAAACTCCTTTTGGACACTACCATTTCCGGGTCCTTCCTTTTGGGCTTCACGGAGCACCTGCTACCTTTCAAAGGATGATTGACCAGATTCTCCAAGGCACTGAGGAGTTTGCAGCAGCATATCTAGATGATATTATTATCTACAGTAAGACCTGGGAGGAGCATCTACAGCATCTGACAGAGGTACTGGAAAGAATAAAATCAGCAGGACTTACCATTCGTCCAGACAAGTGTGCTATAGCCAAAGTGGAAACTACGTACCTGGGATATAAACTAGGACATGGAGTTATTCGTCCTCAAGTCGGGAAGATTGAAGCCATTAAGCATGCTGAGCGACCAACTTCAAAGAAGCAGGTACGTTCTTTTCTGGGCCTAGTTGGATGGTATCGACGTTTCATCCCTCACTTCTCTGCAAGAGCAGTAGTTCTTACTAACCTTACAAAGAAGGATAAACCCAATAAAATTGATTGGACTGCAGAGTGTGAAAGTGCTTTCAAGGATTTGAAAGATGTGTTGTGCAAACAACCTGTGTTGCAGAGTCCAAATTTCGATCAGCCATTTACAGTACAGACTGATGCTTCAGAGTGTGGTTTGGGAGCTGTACTTCTGCAGGGACAATCTGGTGAGTTGCAGCCCATTGCATACATTAGCAGGAAACTACTTCCAAGAGAGACAAGGTACTCAACAGTGGAGAAAGAATGTTTAGCTGTAAAATGGGCATTGGACTCTTTCAGATATTACCTGTTGGGTGGGAAGTTTACCCTAGAGACTGATCATCGGGCCTTAGTTTGGTTGAGCCGCATGAAGGACACAAAGGCCGTATTACACGCTGGTTTTTAGCTATACAACCCTTCGACTTTGAGGTGTTATATCGGACTGGTATTGAGAATTGTGGGGCTGATTTTCTCTCTAGGACACCACAGGAGGTGTCAAAGGGAAGGGGGAGGAAATGTCACGGAGCAACCCCGTGATCATAAATGGACTGTATGCACGTACACCATATCTTGCACACACACATACACTGCATGCATCATTAACATGGTCTGTTTGCCGGCACTGACATCATGTATACACGGACCTGTATAATGCCTGTGGGTATTCGAATGTATTGTGTATTATGTGTTTAAGATAAGTCAGGGTACGATGTGTATTTTGTTCATTACGAATAGTTGATGTATGCACAAGGTGTTGGGTAATATTAGCCGTGACATTTTTCATTCATTTTCATTATAACCACAATACACATATGTCTTTGTTAAAGTCTTTATTTAAGATTAGGTCGCACAGTATAACAAATATAACTTACCTCCTTGTAATATACTAGTGGTCAAACCTGAATTGTTTTAAACCTGAAGTATTTAAGCATGGTGGACACACCGTCTGATTGGGAGAAAACCATGTTGGGTATGACATCACTTGGGGGGGGGGGGGTTCAGTGTACCTGTAAAACAAGGGTTATATTTGTTCATTCATATGTGGTATTTCTATATTGTGATTTGTGGAATTTATATTTGAATAGATGCTGTTTTATATGCATAATGTGATCAGAAGTGCATATGTAAGGAAAGTAAACTTACCTGTAGATTGGTACATCCTGGGGTGTGGTCTAGACTATAAAATGGCTGCCAGAGATGTTCATGGGGGTCATCACTTGCCATGGGTTAGGTTCAGGTTGTTTGATTTTGAGGGAACAAGCAATAGACGCTTGTGTAAAAGTACCTAACTGTTGTTGATCCAACAAAGAGACTTCCAGATAGTGTACTTTTTTTATATATGTTTTGTTTTGTTTTGTTTTGCTGTGGGATTTACACTATCGCACAATAAATTCACCTCCACTGGAGTTTCCTGTCGCCGTGGTCTTATTATGCCTCCGATCGCGAGTGCCATCCCTAACAGTAGCGTTCACCTTTTCTTCTCCGAAATGTTGATTTTCCAGATGTCCCAAACAGTCGGAAGGGAGCTTCATCAGAGAAAATAACTTTTCACCAGTCTTCTGCTGTCCAATCCTTGTACTTCCTGCAGAATTTCAGTCTGTCCTTGACGTTTTTCCTGGAGAGAAGGGGTATCTTTGCTGCCCTTCTTGACACCAGGCCATTGTCCAAAAGTCTTGGCCTCAATGTGCGTGCAGATGCTCTAACACCAACCTGCTGCCATTCCTGAGCAAGCTCTGGACTGCTGGTGACACGATTCCGTAGCTGACTCTTCTGGAGGAGACCGTCCTGCCTCTTGCTGGACACTCTGGTACGTCTTGAAGACTTCTTCACTGCAGTCGAACCTCTCTCCTTGAAGTTGTTGATGATCCAGTAAATGGTTCTTTCAGGTGTTATATTCCTTGTAGCAATTTCCTTGCATGTGAGGCCATTTTGATGCAAAGCGATGATGGCTGCACGTGTTCCTTTGGTGGTAACCATTGCTAACAAGAACACAATGATTGGAAGCACTTCTTCCCTCCTTTTTTAGCAATCAGTCTGCTCTTACAATCTAATTAGTATGATAGTTATTTCACCTGACTAGTACTCATTCACACATTCACATGTGCTGCTGATATGATTAGTCAATTAATGTTAGCTGGTCATTTTGTGTCATTTTTACCCCCAGGGCATCCAAGATGTAGGTGACTTTGTTTATTCAGTAGAACACAAATTATGATTTTTTTTAAACTCCAGACGTTGCAGTCTCTCAGCCGTATAATGCATGACAATGGTAACAAAATCTACGAGAGTAAGAAAAAACATACACAGACAAATCCAAATTAAACCCTGCGGCTTGTGACGATACATTGATGTGTAAAGACACAAAATGATCGGTCTCTGCAAGAAACTGAACAGTATTTTTTAATAATTTTTTACCTCTTATTCACGCAATGTCCGAACTGTTAGAACTCTTGTAAATGCGCATTCACAGCAGCAGGTGCCTGAGACATCTTCTTCTTGCTTGATGGCGGATCGCAGACTTATAAGTGCATTACCGCCCCCTATCTCTCAAATGGACCATTGACACTCTATCTACAATCTCAATTCGGAGTGTCAGTCGGACATTGCGTGAATCAGAGGTAAAAAACGATAAAAAATACTGTTCAGTTTCTTGCACAGACCGATCATTTTGTGTCTTTACACATCTATGTATTGTCACAAGCTGCAGGGTTTAATTTGGATTTGTCTGTGCATGTTTTTTTTTGTATTTATAGATAGATTTATAGATTTTGTTACCATTGCATTGCATTATACGGCTGACAGACTGCAATGGTTGGAGTTAAAAAAAAATCATAATTTGTGTTCTACTGAATAAACAAAGTCACCTACATCTTGGATGCCCTGGGGGTAAGCAGATAAACATCAAATTATCATTTTAGGGTGAACTATCCCTTTAACAGGTTGAAGTGTTGCCAAAGTGATTCCCGTGGGCATTCGAGTCTTCCTGTTTGTGCTGAGGTCAAAGTCTCCTCCTTTTGTTTAGCTGACATTCTGTACTACATTGTTGACTTTTTTTTATACTTTGTTTCTGTGGTACTTTGTTGATTTATTTCTCTATGCAGGTTCATTATAGACAGATAAGACTAAAATCCGAAAATCAGTATCAATATAGGCTGATTGACAGGTGAGTAGGTGGGCCTGTGCCATTGTCTAGGATGCATCAGATGGATTAGCATTTGCATTAAGGTGCAACGAGGTCACATGCATTTCTAACAAATGTGATTTGAGTGGTTGGATCACAGCATGTTTGGACCTATTGGCATCTGTTATTACACTGATCAAGACAGGTGTTTGATGGGTTTATCGTGTAGTTTTGAAAGGTGTTGTACGTTGACAAATTGATGTCACAATATTTTTGTACATGATCATCTGTAATCAACAGATGACATGATTTTCAACAAAGTTTTGGAGGATGGATGGTTTAACCTCTAATCTAATAGATGTGTCAGTCTGATAAATTAAAAATAACATCTCTCTGAGATTTAGCTATGGTCTAAAATACTGATACACTGAACATATTTACATGCAAGTGGGTCAATTAAAATGCCCCGTTATGCCATTTCCAATATTGCCTTTCATGCAGTGTGTTATGTAGCTGTATGTGAATGTAAACAATCTGCAAAGTTGTAGTGCTGAAAGTGCACAATAAATAAAGTTATTTTCTCCCAAAATAAATAATCGACTCTGAACAGCTGAAACGAGTCGTTAGTAATTCGAATCCCACTTCCATGACACTGCAAGTCATGAGGTAACACGTTTGCATAATGATTTATTATCCTGTGACCAAGATGGTGATGCGTACACATCGCGAGGCTTAGCGTCGCTCCAGATTTTGCAGTATTTTCCAACAGGAGCTTTTGGATATTGGTGTGCAGTTTTCCAACAGTTTTATCACCAATCTACGACTCATCCCTGAGATCTCCAGAACACCCGAGGCTACACACTCTACCCAGCCGGGCGGAATGCAGGCGGCGTTGAGATCGTAAACAAAGGCGGGGGTAGTACGGAGGTCTGAGAGCAAAGTTAAAGCTTACACTGCTCTGGCTCTATTTACCCAGCATTTTCCTTGCTAATGTGCGGTCACTGGTGAACAAAATGGACGAGTTACGACTTTGCATCACCCACATTAAGAGACTTTTGGATTGCAATGTCATGGTTTTCACAGAAAAATGGCTACATAGCGACGTACCCAGTACTGCATTTCGTTGCCTTGTACCTTTCATGTGCAATAACAATAAAGTTGAATCTAATCTAATCTAATTAGCAAGTTCATTTTGTAGTTTTATTCATTTGAATAAAGTTGGCCCAAAAAAAAAAAGTTCAAAAAATCAATGTGGAGATTTTGACTACTTAAGTAAAGGCAATAATTTTGTTATGCCTAATGTGAAGGGTGCACTTTCAGTGCCAATTCCAGCTTCAATTCAAAGTGTGATAAGATGTTTGTAGAGAAAAAAAAAAATTCCACATTACTTTCAGTAAGGCCCGATTTAAGAGAAACCAAGGCAAACTAAATAGAAAAGCAGGTGAGCTTTTATTGAGGATCTTGAAAAGCAAAGATAATTCTTCAGTCAGTCAGTCAGTCAGTCAGTGTTAAATCTTAATTCAACATCTACCTGCTGGGAGACAATGTGAAAATATTATGTGTCATTCATTATGGAATACGGGAGCACCTGCACTCATTCTACTTCCATTGTCAGGCTTTACACATATAGACTAATTTGATGAACTGTCACGGTTATCCCATTGTACCAGATTTACCTGCTCCAGCCTTTCAGTGCATGCTCCCCCAAGCAGTAGTAATGATAATAGACAACTTGGACAGAAAGCACTGAAGATCTCTGAGATGAGAAATCACGCTTCTTTGTAAAGGTCACAATAGTTTCGATGAGTCATTCCAGACCAGCTTTGTAGCTGAAAAGACCTCACAGTTTATATGAATAATAAAAAGATATCTATGACCCATTCTACTCTAAGTCGACACCTGCTGTGACAACATGCATCAGGGTTTAGTGCAACTAAAATGATGAGAGACAACATCTAGAGTCAGAGAAAATAAGAATGAAAAATCAATCACTTTATTATCAGATTAGTTGGAGAAAATGTTATGCCTTATTTCCGTCATTTTAAAGGAAATTTTATTTAGCTTCGATGTTTACTTTGCAATTTATTTTCGATATTAAAGAAAATATCCAACATATGCAATATGACAGCTAAATATAAAATGTATGAGATGAAAATGCATGAAATAAATATGTAAATAAATGGATGGACAGATAGACAGATAGATAAATTGCTACTTTGTTGAGAGATCAGGTTGTCAATATAATAATTTATTGACTCTTTGATTCATAGAGTGTAGATTTGGCTATAGACCAAATTAAATAAATTAAATAAAATACAGAATTATGTAGTATGTGTAGTACATGCATGACAAAATGTATTGAATTTGTTGTAATATTACATATGAAAATACATATAACTATATTAAATGCAATTTTCATTCATAAAATAAGTTTTTAATTTTTTTTTTTTTTTAATTAAAACAACAGTTATAGACACTATTTCTAGCATGCAACAGTTTATTAGTGCCAATAAATACTGAAGTAAAAAATGAATGAATGAATGAATAAAAAATAAATAAATAAATAAATAAATAAATGACATGATCATTAAAATAAATGTTAACTGAAATAATACAAAGATTAACACTTATCTTAAGCGTTTTAAAACTTAAAAGACTTATCTCAGGTAATTGCCAAGACAGCAATATCTGATTTTCATTTATTTTAACTTTGTGTACTAAAACAAACAAACAAACAAACAAACAAACACACACAAAAAACAAGTACATAAACTTTTTAAATAACAATTATAATAAAAATGTCAAAACACGTTACAATTACTAAAAATGTAACTAAAAGTAAAATTAAAACTGTTAAAACAGAGATGAAAACTAAATGATATAAATACAACAGACATTAGGTTTGCAACTTGCCAAGTATCTGTGAAAAATCCTAAAATTCATGGAGTTTAAAAATAAATAAATAAATACATACAAAAATAAACAACGCTGAAGCAAAAATTATCTTGTTGACGTTGACAAAACTTCTCTTCAAAATGTCTCAGAGGGCAAAAAGTATTTGACACAGCTGAATTATGATGCCCAGAGTTTGACCTGTCCTCGAGTGCTTCATTCCAAATTGGCTGGCCTGCCCTCACTTGCATGTGCTGGCTGGACCTGTTGCCCTCAGAATGCACTAAACCAGAAACTTCTGACACTAATATCATTTCTGATGAATTATATTCTGCATGATAAATGCAACATGACAATACTGTGTGATAATTATATACAAACATTTGTTGATCAGTATATCATAATAAATTCAAATCACATCCTATTGCATAAAGACAAAAAGAGGTACAAAATAGATAGCCATATCACTTTGATTGGCTGATTACACTGTCAGTGTAATAATGCCCACATCTCATGCTCGCAATCCCACCTGAATGGGTTAAACTGGTGGAAAAGGACTGACTAATTATAAAGCAAACAACTCAGCCACTCAGACATCATCACTTTCAGTCACAACTGAATGGGAATGAACTTGCAATTACTTGAGATCACTGAAAGCTGTAACCTTCTCTCCACTTGGAGCAATGGTCCAAAAAGAAGCTCACTATTGATTATAAATGAATAGTAACTTTGCCTCTTCATTTCAGAAGCTTGCCAACGCTACAGCATACTGAGGGCTGGGCAGACAGTTTATCTTCCTGAACATTCATGGTAAATACTGATCGGGTGAATGATAAATTCAATGCTGAGTGTGACAAATTGTCAAGCACATTTGAGAAAGATTGAATTTAAGAGATCACCTCTATCTCTGTTCTCCCCCTTCCCACAATATGTTTTGTATATTCTGGGCAGGTATCCAGGATTACCAATTACCATGGGCAAAGATAGCAGAGAGGCCTGGCACCCCATGATGAAATATGTTGCTAAAATTAAAATAGGATATTTTTCTGGAAAGTTTGATATATTTCTGTATTGGACATAATTTTGTACTAGCTGCATGCAACCATGAATGAATGAGTATTTCTGAGCTCTTGAGTAGGCTATTTATGAGCTCTTGAAATTAAGTGTAGCCACCTACTGTTTTAACATCCTGAATTTTTAATGGAAGTATTTTCTCATGCAATTCTCTGAGAAGCATAGTATTTAACTGCAAATGTATCAATTAGACATAATGTATATTTTAATATATATTTTAATTATTATTATTATAATTTTTTTTTCCTTATTTTTTATTTATTGTTTTTATATTTTAATATTATTCTGAACATTGACTTATGACTTCTACTGTTCTACTGAAGTGTATGAACAACCTCAGTGTTTATAGTAGGCTTTATATGAAAGGTTTATATTTTTTTTTTTTTTTTTAATCTATTTATATAAGAAATAAATAAATGAGATTCCTAACTGAGCCCTATTACTGAGCTCTATTCTGACAGCAAAGTTGTCACAGGAAAATGATATACAGCATATGCTGCATATAAAAATGTTTCAATCAGCACTGTTGCTGCTTAGTCTGTGTGTGTCTGGTACAGATTGAATGATACATTGTTTTTTTTTTTTTTTTTTTTTTTTTTGTTGTTTTGTTTTTGTTTTTTTAGCATTAATGCAAATTTAACATTAAATAAATAGTTCACTCAGCAATGAAAATTTGCAGAAAATGCAAACACACTCAGGCCATCCAAGATGTAGATAAGTTTGTTTATTCATTAGAGCAGATTTGGAGAACTTTAGCTTTGCATCAGTTACTCACCAATGGATCCTCTGCAGTGAATGGGTGCCATCAGAATGAGTCCAAACAGCTAATAAAAGCATCGCAATAATCCAAAAGTAACTGACATAACTCCAGTCTATCAGTTAGCATCTGGTGAAGCAAAAAGCTGCATGTTTATAAGATAAATATAAAATAATTACATTTTAAACCACATGGCATCCGTTTAAAATAACAGTCCATAATCCATAATAATGCTTCCTCCTAGGGGTGGGCAATATGACCAAAATCTTATATCACGATATGGGTACAATATATATCACAATATAGTTATTTTTTGCTTTAAAGGTTCATATGATGTGATTTCAATTTTTCCTTTCTCTTTGGAGTGTTACAAGCTCTTGGTGCATAAAAAAGATCTGTAAAATTGCAAAGATTAAAGTCTCAAATCCAAAGAGATATTCTTTATAAAAGTTAAGGGTCAACCACACCCCCTAAAATGGCTCGTTCTAACACGCCCCCACATCTCTATGTCACTATGTGGGAAGATTTGCATAAAACCCCACCCAAATGTTCACATAAAGAAAGAAGGCGTACCTTTTATTCTCTCTGTTGCCGCAGCTGCCATGTTGTGGAGTCGCTGTGTGGTTCGTTGAAGTTAAACTTTGTTTGGGCTTCCAAAAGAGGACACGACTAGAAATCAGTGGTTAAGTTGTACAGTATTTCAACACTGTTCCAGAACAGCTCGACCCAAATATTCAGATGTGTGCTGCACATTTTATGGAGAATGAGGACTGTTTCCTGAACCAGTAGCCTGCAATGCGTCTGTGGCACAAAGGCTGTTTCTATAAAGTTGGGCAGTTTATACTTTGCAAGGACAGTCTGGTGCTTCTGACTCACAGCCTGTAAGTACTTTTTTTATATTTAAATAATTTGCCAATGATGATTCAAATGCGAGTTTTGAGCAGTAGACTAGGCTTGTTGTTTGTTGTTTCTCTGATCACAAATGCAGACATGGTTTTATGTTTACGCAGCAACACATAAAAAGACAGTATAAGTCATTATTATCAGTAACTATGTCCCCACTGGATGCAACAAATGCCGCATTTGTAATGGGTTTTATTTGTTTTGTCTCATCTAGTGATGTCCGGATCGCAAATAAATCTTTCTATTAAACTGGATCTTCTTAGTGAATCGGTCGAACCAGTTCACTAAATCTATCTGAATCGTTGGAAAAGGTTTGTGTCTCCAGTACACACTAATCCACAAATAACTTAAGTTATTCGGTTTATAATGCCTTACAATCCCTCTGAACTGATACATATTTTGCATAAATTTCACTGTGTAAATTAAATTCATTCAGTTACAAACGTGATTTAGTCAAGAGCAAGAGCAAGAGTTTTTCTTTCTCTTATTGTTTAACTGACATGCATGACAGACAGAAGAAATATTACACTGCTGTCACATTAAGAGCTGCCTGGATACAATATGCTGTTACACATTTTCTTTCTCAGCTGTTACTTATCAATTACTGTGTTTATGAAGATACTTGCAAAGATATGGGCATTTTGACACATACAAGTGTATTTAACCTTCCAAGGACTACAAAGCGACAAAAATAACTCCCGTGCTCTATGAGCACCATCTTCATGTGTGCATACCTCTCTGACAGGGCTTAGAAACAGTCTCAGACAGTGCACGCATAGCAAAATAACTTCTACTTCGCCAGTGATTGCATTTCAACGGCTTAATATCACTTGTTTTTAAACCACAATGCTTAGTTTTCTTGACCATGTATCACAGCAACGTCACTTGAGCGTGTATCAGTTGTTTGTACTCTCATCTGAACTTGACCCATTCACTTCAGAGAATCCATTGGGGAGCAAGTGACGTGATGCTTAATTTCTCGAAATCTCTTCCAGTGAAGAACTGAACTCATCTTAGATGGCCTGAGAGAATTTGTAATTTTTGGGTTTAATGTTGGTTGGCCTATGACTTCATATGAGCAAACTTTTCTAGTAATAACATTTTTATTGAATCTATCGTTAGAGGCTTGGCATGAGTTGCTTGCTGGTCTGTAGAGAGATTACATGTGTGTGTAGTTTGTTTACTTTTTTCTTTTATGTGCTCTCTTGTGCTTTTGTTGTAGCATACATGATGTATCCTTATTTTGATGGTAACCTTGGTGTGGTATGTTTGTGAAACCTTGGTTATGATGAAATCTCCAGTAAGAGTGCAACCCTTCCACTAACTGGGAAGCAAATCTCATTTCCAATCAGCATTATGGTAAATTCAATCGGTTTTGAACATATTTTTGTATTTATGACTGCCATACCCACTGAGGGTGGGTGAATCATATGACTCATACAGACTTTTAAAAGAAAAGACTAATTTGAGCTGTGTAACAGGCAGAAGTGGCTGTAAACTGATTGTGAATAACCGCTTTTTTTCTTTTAAATTTAAGTATTTTTTTTTTAGATTCAAATAAATAAGTAAATGAATGAATGAATGAATGATGGTTTCAGTAAAGGCACTCAATAAAATAAGTGCTGCAAAAAAATAAATAAACAAATAAACAAATAAATAAATAAAATACAAATTATGCAAATTAATGCAACAACACTCTATACTCATCTCACCCACACACAGAAATATATTCCATTTTATGTCTTTCATTTGGGTTATCAACTAAAACAAAACAAAACAAAACAAAGTTACTTGATATAATATCTATATCTAAGGTTCAGTCTTTTCTGGCTGTTATCACATTAAATAAATTTATTAAAACAAAACAAAACAAACAGACAAATAAATAAATATAATTCATAATTGAATTGATAAAATAATCACACCCATTACATTTATAACAAATATATCATAGACCTATTGATACAATAACACCACATTTTGCTTTTTATAATTTAAATCTTTTCCGCAAATCATCCAGGATGTGATATCCATGTTTTGCATCATTTCATCTTATATAATTTCCAACAAGTTTTGTGCTGCAGTACTGAGTCACACACATTGCATTTGCATGGTTCAGAAATATAAAAATAAATGATTAAACCACTCTCTCATGTGAGATTTTTAACCTCCAGCCAATAATGAAACCATATTGTATGAAGGTTTTAAAAAGCATTTTAGATAAACATAATACGCATGTCAGAACATACACAGTGTAGCGTGAGCTCAAGGCTAAAGGTGTCTGGAGTACTGAAAGCATGTTTATGGAGGGATATGCAGGCAGAGCTCTTCCAGTGGGAGGCCATACTCTTAATGAGTGTAGACAGTCTATACAAGGTTATCTCCCTGGAGAGCGAGAGTGTAAAATGGTTTTCTATCCCTGCAGATGAGTCCCTCGGTTTTCCGTTAGCTTCTCAGATGAGAGTGTACGGTGTGTTTGTGGGTTCATATGTCGGAGTTGGCGATGCTGTATTGGTTTGGGAGGACCTCATGTTTACGTTTGTGGTTTGTGGTGCAATTTAAAGGCAGCTGACTCACACAGCATGCCGGTTCAGAGAGGTCAACCATCCAGTAAATAGTACGCAACCAAATGGGTTGAAACGTGTTAACAACTCTATCCCTGTGTGCAAAAAAAAACATACTTTCCTGCTGCATAGTATTCAAATACAACAGTGTCTTAATAAAGTAAGCAAACATACAAATGCTGAACTGCGCCCACTGAGATTATGAAGCGTGCAACAAGTGCATACTTTTAGGATAATGTGAGGCCACGGGTGCTGAGAAGCCATCAGAAATTGAAAGCCGAAAAGATCTTTTCATTTGTAAATGTTAAGGATACTAAAATGTTTCTAGTGGTTAAAGTGTACTTGGGTCATTGACAAACAAAGATTTCTTTTTAGAACTGATTGATCGTAGGCCTTGTTGATCTAAGCTTACGCACCTCAGTTTTTGAAGGGAAAAAAAAAATGATTATTTGTGGATAGTTTTGTAAATGACTCAGAAACCTAGTTGCAAAAGCTAAATTAATAAGACCTACAATTATTCAGTTTCAAAAAGAAATACCAAACCTGTTCTAATTAAAATAAAATAAGACTGAATCCAGTCTTTGGTAACAAAGTGACAGCCAAGTATGGTGACCCATACTCAGAATTCGTGCTCTGAATTTAGCCATCCATCCAAAGTGCACACACAGCAGTGAACACACACCCGGAGCAGTGGGCAGCCATTTATGCCCGGGGAGCAGTTGGGGGTTTGGTGCCTTGCTCAAGGGCACCTCAGTCGTGGTATTGCCGGCCCGAGACGCGAACCCACAACCTTAGGGTTAGGAGTCAAACTCTCTAACCACTGGGCCACGACTTCCCCATAATATAGCATAACAGTGCAAATTTGGTTATTTTTGACCAGGAACACCAAAAGTGTACCAGGGGACACCATTTTCAACTAAAACAGAAAAGTTTGTGTTTTGGCCATTCACTTACACAACAATAGCATATTGGGAGACTGAAAACACAAACTTTTCGAAATGGGTTTCAAAGTGCAAATTTTTGACCATGATACCATTATTATCTCCATGTACATGTAATTGTGAAAACAGTGATGTCATGTGCGTATGTATTACTGTACACGTTCAGGCTGCATTCCACTCCACTTTTAGACATGCACTTGCAAATTCCCCTAAACACTTCCCATTGGGGGAATCCCTGCTGCCATTTTGAAGTGTGTTCCACTTCGCGAAGTTGACGAGGGAAGTTTATATGGACAGACCCTCTACCCCTCGAATTTGACCGAGGGAGCGAGTCTGCTTCATATGCACACTTCAGGCTACTCCATAGACCACAAGGCAACACGATAATGAGGTTATCGCATATCACTTATCCCCACCCCAAAAAACTCTATAATAATAATTATTATTGTTATTATTTACATTTATAACAGCCCAAGCATACTTATATACATATAGAATTCTGCACCAAACAAATTCTAAAGGGAAAAATGTAAACAGTAAACCAACTGTATAGATGATTCTAAGTGATCAAGGGCTTAGGACATTCCAGTTCAGCCAATTCCAAGGGTTCCGCCAGAAGTGGCCACTCATGCAATGTAATCAATGACATACATCCGCGTAAACGAGACGAAGGGATGTTTGAGAGTGAAAGGCATAATATATATATATATTATATATATATATATATATATATATATATATATATATATATATATATATATATATATATTAGGGCTGTCAAATGATTAATCACGATTAATCACATCCAAAATAAAAGTTTTGTTTACATAATATATGTATGTGTACAGGGTATATTTATTATGTATATATAAATACACACACATAAATTATATATTTAGAAAATATTTACATGTATATACATTTATATATTTATATTCTTATATTTTATATTATATATAAATATATTTAATATATAAACATAACATATTCTTCTTAAATATATACATGCATGTGTGTGTATTTATATATACATAATAAATATACACAGTATACACACATATATTATGTAAACAAAACTTTTTATTTTGGATGTGATTAATCGTGATTAATCATTTGACAGCCCTAATATATATATATATATATATATATATATATATATATATATATATATATATATATATATATATATATATATATATATATATACTGGAACTCAGCCCCAATCTATGGGAATGTGTATGTGTACAGGTGTGTAGTCTTCACAAAGTGACATTGCTAACTACTGGCCTGGCATGAACAATACAGCGTTTTTAGCCTTTTCATGAATTTGTGTAAATGGGGACCATTTGGACAAAGTTGTCACCTCTATGTTAAACTTTTTAAAATATGCAAATCATTTTTGTTTGTTTGTTTTTAGTACAACCATTGTCATGTAAAAGTACCCTTGTTTGTAGTCAATGTCAGGTTCCTGTTTCCTCCAGACTCAGTAGCGTACCGTGGGGTTTCAGTCAAGGCCCTCAGTAAGCAACTGTAAACTACATACCCTTACACATCTATCTTACACATCTCTGTAACAGTTACAGTTAAAAGTAATCCACCAATAGACGGGTCACTATGAACATTCACGTCACTCTAAAATAACAACGTGCCCACAGCAGCAAAACTGTACAAATGCTGGACATCCACACACCACGCCACAGCATTATCAACCATCACATACACCTCCATAACAATGTACATGAATCAATACTCGTCAAATAATAAAGCACTCACCTCTCACATGTAAATAAAGTCTGTACGTCTGTCATTCCATGTCCCTTTACTCGTATTAAAAAAAATAAACATGGCCAAATAACTTGTTGTGCTCTGAGCTATGAGCTTGCCACTCATAGAAGCAAGCTTTGAAATGGCGCACAAAACAGTTGTTAGCGAATTCAGTTTAAGTAGTTCATCCTTCAGTTATTCCTCGTTTGTCTGCAAAAGAGTGCCTTAAAAAAGGGCAAATTGGGCTACTTTAACACTGTTGCCGCGAGATGTTTTTCATGTTTGCTGGTTGAAGCGACCTCAGTGACATGATATTTAGCCCCTGGAATGTGAATTTTACCAGGGGAACCCAGACAAAAACGTGTATTTAACTCCTGGAAAGCAATTTTTTTAATGGGGGACACCTCGAAACATGATTGGATGGGTTTTGTCAAGAAAACCTGGCAACCCTAGCTGGGGGAAGCACTGGGCACGTCGCTGGACCCAGAGGGCATGCTGTCATGGAACGTCAAAATTTGATTGGCTGATGATTCTGTCACTAATGCTCATTACAAATCAGATTTGACGTCTTTGAACAAAAGGGAAGCACTATCTGTAGTGTTTTTATACAGTCTATGTGCTGGCCGCAGACTTTTTTTTATTTATTTTTTTATGTAGGATTCCAGTTCAACCTCAACAAAACTAATCATAGGCCATTTTGTGGACATTACAAAAATGAAAAATGATACATAAATAATGTTAGCTTGTTAGCCCTTGTGTTGTTATGCTGCATTCACGCCATATCATAATTAATGTAATTTCGAAAGGACAACACCTGATGTTCACACCCTTGGACTCGGACATAGAACTATTGCAATATACAGTAAATGCCTAAACATAGTGCTTAATGAATCTAGCCCTCAGAAAACTCCAAGTTCATAAGTTGTAATTACGAGTTCGATGAGGATGTGAACGCTTTTTACAAGTTGGAATATCGTAATTGTGATATGGCATGGACGCACCCTTATGCTCTTGTGTTTCCTTTCATCATTGTGAGGTCTTGTCCATATTGTCCATACATCTGTCACCATTCCTGTTTTCTAGTTTCCAAATTTACAGGTTGATGTTTTTCTTTTGTTTTCTAATAAATCATCTTCGTTTGAATCCAGGGTGCCCCATTCATTACAAGAGCATTCTGAACTTTCTTCAAAGAAAACAGACAAGGTTTTTCGAACTAAGTATCCCTTTAAGGCTTATCATTACAAGTCAAGTCTCTGAAAAATCGCCATTTATTGAGAAACTTTGTGCTGTCAACCACAAGCAAATGCCTGTAAAAGCAAGATAAAATTATACAAAAGCATTTGATAAGGGACACTCCCTTATCAAATAAAAAAATCCATCCATTCCCAGCAGCTGAGCTCCTGGTCACATTTAATGAATCATCTAATCCTCTTCAGCGAGTCCACTTTGGGTACCGAACTGGGTGAGATGCTCGCAGATATCTTCCCTTGCCAGCTTGCACATTCATCACTTCGTCCAGCATCCTCAGAAGCCTGTCGATACACTGCTCTGTTCCCCAAACGGACTCGTCACCTACAGGCCTGAACCCGGCCATGCTGATTTACAGTGTCTGCGTGCCGCTGCTATCTGCCTGTGTTATGATCCGTTCCGCCACGCTCCGGTGGCCACGGCACGCTCCGTCTCGCTTGTAATTCTGTCTAAAACAGCACCTGTGAGGTTCTGCCTCTAAAACATTGGTCTTGGCACTGCTGTGGAGGACTGATACTCAGACACACACAATCTCACACACACAGAGGGAAAGCCAGAGCTGCGTCTGAGCTTGATGAGGCAGAACAGGCAGAACATACATTGTAGATACGGCATAACATACATTGTGATCTGATAGGACTTTTCCAATTACCTGCCACTGGAAGTAAAGCTTTGATTGAAGATGCTTGCTGGGTTTTCTCATCCCTGACACATCCGGTCCTGATGAAATCAGGAGATTGCTTTGTTTTATTGATAACTGACCTTAGCCCCATGCTCTGGACACACAATTTACATTACTTGAAAGTATAAGAAATGGAAGTCTGCGAGGGATGTGTATTGGCAATGCCATGACAATGTTAATTGCTTCAATATGGTAGTTTAAAGAGCTATGTATCTTTGATTAAATCTAAATGTCTGGTTTGTACTGCACACAACCTGTCACATCCCTGCTTTAGAAATACTACGAAAGACTAGAATCCTGCTTAGATCGGTGGTTCTGGTGCGTTGGAGAAAAAAAAAATGTCGCAGGTATTTGCTGTAAATGGAAAGGGGAAGACAAAGACAAATGCAAGCAATAAAATGCAACTAACTATGCATATATGTTACCAAAATAAAATTTGTGGTAACACTTTACCATCTGGTTTTATTTTATGAACATTAAACTACATTAGTTAACTTAACCTGGTGTGCTGAAAATTTTTTACCTGATTTGGTGTTCTCAGTCAAAAATGATCAGCCTTTAAAAAAAAAATGCTCCTAAATTTCTCATTACGCTATACTATCACCAAATCTTGGATTCATTCTTTTTGTCAACTTCTTTTCTTTCAGCAAAGCATTTATTTATTTTTATTTTTTATTTTATTTTATTTTTGCATTCTTTGCATAGTTTTAGGAAGTTGATATACCTTTGTGTGTACAAAGTGAATAAGTACCTTAATGAATATGCATTTGTAAAAGTTTCCCTTTCAGACACAAAATTTATGGGAGTAGAGTATTAAAATGAATCACACAACACAATTTACTAACGTTTGCACTCGTCTGGTAATGTTGTAACGTTGCAAATTACTGGTATTTGCACCATTATTTAACACCCCAAAAAACATGTCTTAAACTATTTTGCGCCTGAAATAGCTGGATTTGTTGTTGCTAGAAGGAGGCACCAGGAGAACAGAGAGCATGGTAAAAGGAAAAGAAGGGATTTTTTCCACACATATTAATTTATTTGGAATGCCAGGAGAACACATTATGCAAATCTGAGCATATCCTTATGCTATTTTGCACTGTGCTTGGTAGATTGTGTTGGTCATTACGGAAATGAGATGTTACGTTTGTGTTCTTTAATTTGTCCATTGTCAGGAAATCACCCACAAAAAAATACAATAAGAATAATTTGAGTAATAAAAATATATAAGAAAAAAAATAAATAAAAATAACTATGTATGCCAATTACAGTACATACCGAGATTGCTAGAAATACAACATTTACACTGATAGACACTCAAACAGTAGTGTTTTCCCATTGTTATCCAATCTAACTGAGTGGGTAGTGCTACGACAATGGTGAATGGTCTTCTTGTTGCGAGCCCCGGCCTACACCAAAAAGGGGCACCGGTGGCTCGCACAGGGCACTGGAATGGACAGGATCCATGGCACTTTGGTAGTGGATCCCAATTCGTCGGTCACCAACATGACGTTGAGAGTGTCCGACTGAAAGGAAACGTCTCGGTTACATATGTAACCCTCGTTCCCTGAAGGAGGGAACGGCGACATCACGTCCCATCGCCACGGCTACTGTACCGCTGAGCGGCCTCCTCAACGAAAACCTGGTATGCATTGCACCTGCTGCCTTTTTATGCTCACGCTGTGATCAGCTGCAATGTGCATTGGCTCGTTTAGTTTACACCCGAAGTAGATTGGTCTCTTGAAGCGAGATCCCAATTCGTCGATCACCGGCGTGACATGTCCGTTCCCTCCTTCCAACCGACACTTTACATTAACAACCCATCAGCCTGCACCATCTAGAGTTTCATGACTGAACTACATATTCATAGAACATGATCATTACTTAATAGCCTAATGTTTTTTGGCATAAAAGTCATAAAATTGGCATAAAATTAATAATTTTGACCCATACAATATATTGTTGGCTATTGCTACAAAAATACTCAAGCGAACTTAAGACTGGTTTTGTGGTCCAGGGTCACATCTACATTAGTAAAATTAAAAGTTGTAGCCGTTAATATTGTTTGACCTGGAGCCAAAGACTCTATAGATATATAAATACGGTTCGCTCATATTACCATAAATGGGAGCACGCACATTTCTATTTCAACTCTATTTGTGCATAAGATACAATATGGGACTGTTGTCAAATTTTGTTGCTGATTATAATTGTTATTTAAATGTGATGACGAAAAGTATTTGAGGTTTAAAAATTTCCCCATTCAAGTAAATAGGACTTAATCTTGGATGCCCAAAATAGCTGCCCGGACACATTTCAAGGATGAGTGCAGATTCAGAGTGAACAGACTTTCCTTGAAATGGACTTTGCCTGAGCTAACATGAACTAACATTGAATGTATGTTGTATTTTAAATAATGTTAATAAAATTGAACGAATCATTGCTCATATGTAATATTAGTTTCTCTTCAGGAACTCGAGCTATGTCAAACGCTATTGGGAACGACTCCAGCGTGAGTGACTCTGAATATCGTGTGCAATCTGTCCAATGGAAGAGAGTGACGTCACGGGCGGGGTGACGTAAGCGACCAGGAAGCTACATATTCATAGAACATGATCATTACTTAATAGCCTAATGTTTTTTGGCATAAAAGTCATAAAATTGGCATAAAATTAATAATTTTGACCCATACAATATATTGTTGGCTATTGCTACAAAAATACTCAAGCGAACTTAAGACTGGTTTTGTGGTCCAGGGTCACATCTACATTAGTAAAATTAAAAGTTGTAGCCGTTAATATTGTTTGACCTGGAGCCAAAGACTCTATAGATATATAAATACGGTTCGCTCATATTACCATAAATGGGAGCACGCACATTTCTATTTCAACTCTATTTGTGCATAAGATACAATATGGGACTGTTGTCAAATTTTGTTGCTGATTATAATTGTTATTTAAATGTGATGACGAAAAGTATTTGAGGTTTAAAAATTTCCCCATTCAAGTAAATAGGACTTAATCTTGGATGCCCAAAATAGCTGCCCGGACACATTTCAAGGATGAGTGCAGATTCAGAGTGAACAGACTTTCCTTGAAATGGACTTTGCCTGAGCTAACATGAACTAACATTGAATGTATGTTGTATTTTAAATAATGTTAATAAAATTGAACGAATCATTGCTCATATGTAATATCAGTTTCTCTTCAGGAACTCGAGCTATGTCAAACGCTATTGGGAACGACTCCAGCGTGAGTGACTCTGAATATCGTGTGCAATCTGTCCAATGGAAGAGAGTGACGTCACGGGCGGGGTGACGTAAGCGACCAGGAAGCTACAAAAGCATGTGCTGCATAGCCGGCATCAGCTTTTTTGTCATTCAGCTAGCGCTCTGTGTGTGTATATGTTCTGAGTCTGTCTTGGAGTTTTATTTAGTGTTGTCTGTCCCAATAAGCTCCATTATGTCTAAGGCAACTGCTAAGACTAAACATAAGGGCGACAGCAGATCATGCTTCAGATTGTGTGTTCCTCCCTGCCCATGCTACATTACGAGCGGGGATACACACAGTCTGTGCATGGTCTGCTTGGGAGAGAAGCATGCTGAGTCATCTGCCAGATCCAGCGCCCAATCCCTAGTTTCTCCCCCCTGGGAGATGGATTGACACTCCACCTATATTCCTCCGAGGAGGTAGATGTGGAGAGTGTCAAAGAGGATTCTCCACCTCAATCGCCCCAGTATGAGGAGCTCTTGAAGATGGTAACTCATGCGGTGGCCAAGCTTAACATCGATTGGCCCACCAAGAAACAATCCAAACTGCAGAGAAGCAAGCTCGATGAACACTTTCTGCGGGCGAGACCACCAACCCCAAGTCGGAGCCTGCCTTTCTTTACCGATCTGCACAGTGAGATCACCAGATCGTGGAACCGGATATTCTCAGCCCACCTCTTCATCCCCGCATCTGACTATTACGGCAATGGGAGAGCACAGTTACAGAGCGATGCCACATGGTGGAGCAGACGCTTTCGAGCTATCTGTCCCCCAGAGCTGCAGCGTCTCTAAAGGCTCCGGCTTTGCATTAAGAGGCTCGCTACCCCTTCGGGGGTCTCTAAAACAGTTAGATCGGTTGCCCCCTGCTGGTGCCCCGCTTCAGGGCACTGATCCAGCTGCCTCTACAACACCAGAGGTCAGTCTTGAGAGACTGATTCCCTTATTAGACTATTTAGCAGCGTGGAAGCTACTGCCAAATGTGTCTAAATGTGTCCTGCACACGGTAGAAAAAGGCTATCGTATTCGGTTCGGCTCTCCACCACCCTCCTCAAGAAAGGGAATCCGGGTTTTACAGCCGGTATTTCATAGTTCCAAAGAAGGATGGAGGGTTGCGTGCGATCATAGATCTGCGTCAGCTGAACCGCTCAGTCATGCGACTGAAGTTCAAAATGTTCACCATCAAGCATGTTGTGTCTCAAATCAGGTCAGAGGACTGGTTTGTCACGATAGATCTCAAAGACGCATACTTCCATGTCTCCATCCTTCCTTAACACAGGAAGTTTCTGAGGTTTGCGAAGCATACCCGAGGTGGTGAAGCAGATATTGAGAGTGTTTGAGATATGGAGAGTGTTTGGCCAGGCTTAGGTGGACCTCTTTGCAACTCAGGAGACATAACAATGTCCCCTCTGGTTTTTTCTAGTTCATCCAGATCCGCTCTGCTCCCGGGAGTTCTGGCGAGAGTACACAGGGATGGGGTTCGGCTGTCATTACTGGCCCCATTCTGGCCGGGCCGAGTATGGTTCTCGGATCTGATCTCACTCCTCGATGGCTCTCAATGGGAGATTCCAGTCAGAAGAGATATACTCTCAAAGGCGTGGGGTACGATAATTCACCCCCCACCCGGAGTTGTGGACACTGTGGGTGTGGCCCCTGAGGGGGCACAGCTCATAGCATCCAGTTTCTCAACCGAGGTTGTTGAGACCATCCTCCAATTCAGAGCTCCCTCAACGAGAAAACTGTATGCCATGAAGTGCAGTCCCATGTGCCCCCCTGTGACTTGGTTGTGGTGTTAGAGGCTCTCTGTAAAGCTCCATTCAAGCTGATTGAGGAGATATCAGATTGTCATCTGACTATAAAGACTGCCTTCCTGTTGGCGATTACTTCTCTAAAGAGAGTTGGAGAACTTCAGGCCTTCTCAGTGGCCCCTACTCATCTTGACTTTGCGTCCTGCATGGACAAAGCATTTTTATACCCTCAAGTGGGTTATGTTCCAAAGGTTCCCTCTGTCACACCACAACAAAAAGTCCTTCCGGGAGCCCGACAAGAAGATGCTTAATTGTATGTGTCCAGTTCGAGCACTGGACACATACGTCCACATAGCTGCCCTGTGGAGAAGGATGGACCAACTGCTCGTGTGCCATGGTCCTCCCAAAAGGGCAGACCCTTAGCTGGTGGATAATTGAGGCTATCAACCTGGCCTATGAGTCCTCTGACCTCCCCTCACCGATGGGAGTCAAGGCTCTTTCCACACGGGGTATGGCGGCCTCCAAGGCCTTCCTAGGAGGTGTATCAATGCAGGACATCTGCAACGCTGTGGGATGGTCCACGCCCTCCACCTTTGTGAGGTTCTATGGCCTTGATATGCAAGCCACTCCTGACTCTTTTGTTCTCTCACCTTAGCAGTGCTCTTCGGATACACACTAGGCAGGAACTTGGAAGTCTGGCAGCGTGGGCACCTCATTCCCCATAGCGTTCAACAGCTCGAGTTCCTGAAGAGGAACGTCTCAGGTTACGCATGTAACCATGGTTCCTTGAGGGAACAAGAAGCTGCATCTCGAAGCCATACATGGCATCCCTGCCAGCGCTTGCTTCACTCCTAGAAGCTGATGCTGGCTGTGCAGCAAATGCATTTATAGCTTCCTGGTTGCTTACGTCACCCTGTCCGTGATGTCATGCTCTTCCAATGGACAGATTGCACATGATATTCAGAGTCGCTCACGCTAGAGGCGTTCCCCATAGCATTTGACGCAGCGTCTCGTTCCCTCGAGGAACCATAGTTACATGCATAACCTGAGACGGAAATGCATTAAATAATGTTAGCTAATGGGACCTTATTGCAAAGTTTTACCAACATTTCTTAAAAAAAAAAAAATGATCCACTTTTAGGAAGGTTTAAGGGCAGTATAAAACCCTTTGCTGCTAAATTTTTTTATGGATCTTTATTATCCACTTTGTGGTCTGAAAGAGCCTTGTGAAGAAAACTTGCATTATAAGTAATCAATATTCTTGAAATTAATGCTTAATTGCTTGCTAGCTCAATAAGAAGAGGAGGCTTTTATGCTTTCTGACATCCCTGATAGTTTAGGCTAATGGAATAACTATATCCCACAGCATGGCTGATGATGAACTGACTGAATGTCCTCCTCAAACTTGATGGATGCAATGCAAAAGCTAATATGAAGTATGTCATCAGTGCATAGCAAATGACACAAATCAATGCCTAGTTTAATAACTTAACAGGTTCTTCCTTGTGTTGACTTTCTGCTTTGTATTTACGCATTACTGTGTGGTCTTTACATGTGAGAGTTATAAAGAAGAAACATGAAGCAGTATTAAAGTGCCTCTATTATGGATTTTTGAAAATGACCTTTCATGCAGTGTAACTTTTTTTTTTTTTTTTTTTTTTTTTTTTTAATGAATGAATGAATTGAATGAATGAATGAATGAATGAAAACATCCTGCAAAGTTTTAAATCTGAAAGTGGACCGTGTATAAAGTTATTGTCTCTCAAAAGAAAGAGTCGACTCTGAATCATTGAAATGAATCATTTTTAAAAGCGAATCCAAAGCCATTTTGTGTTGATGTAAATACAATACAGTAGCATATTGCCCGCCCACTTATTGGTTTTTTTGCATTAGTCTGAATGAAAATGTAAATTCATTCTTTGTCACTAGGTGCCGCTTTTGGAACGGTAAAAATAGCAGTTTCCCCATTAACGTTGTACACAAAGCAGCACTGCGCTCAAAAACGCTGCTTTATCAGGCATTACAGGCATGATGAAATGAAAATGAGACCAATCAGACCAATCACCGCAGATAAGTGTTACACGAAGGAGGGGTTTGGAAAAATTTATCGTTGAGCGAATTGTTTGGGAATCGTTGAGCAAGTAAGTTAAAAATAAATGCATATTATAAGACAATGAAAGTGTTTTTGACCTTGCATGCATGTCAGCCTGTTGTTGGGGTCTCCCAAAACCAAAATATGAACCTTTCATTACCCATAATGGGGCACTTTAAGAGAATTTGCTAAATCCCTGCAAAATTGGTTAATACATTTCTACTGTTATAGTTTATACCTTCATACCCAGCCTGAACTCTCACCAAAGCATTTAATATTAATACTTTCCAGCAGAATCTAAGCTCAAATCCATTTGTTCCAGTGAAACAAACTTTGTCAACTGATAACAATCTTCAGTTACAAATGCAGGCCAGTTGTGTTAAATTAAATGATTAATTTCTAAATATTTAAATCCGACAATGATCACCGCCTTTAAGAGCCCTTGGTAGATTGCATTGACTAGACAGGGCAAGGATCCAATATCATGAACTTAAGAGTGTATGACAAACATTTCTGCCTGTTAGCAAAAAGTTCCCAGAGGTCCCCAAATTTAGACTACTATGCTTGTATGCGGTAAATATGCCAAATGTAATAAATTAAAGCAGTTTCTGCGCCACTATAGTGCAATCTAGCAGAACTATAAATAAAAAGCATATTTTCAAACCTTTCTAAATGACACTTGTGTGGATCATGCCTCCTCCAATTAAAACATCACAAACACAGCACTTAGAGGTCTATAAAAGTGAAGCCTGCTAAAAAAAAAAAAAAAAAAAAAAAAAAAAAAAAAAAAAAAAAAAAAACTGAAAAAATGTTTGAGCTGGTCATCCAGCCTGGTCATACTGTAGCTAGTCAGCAGGCTGTTAGACCAGCAAAAGCCAGCTATTTTTAACTTCACATTTATCTTACCTGTCGAGAAGTAACTCAAGTTTATTGTATCGACTGAAAACCAAATATTCCATTAAATTCCCCCATCTTGTAAAAACACTGCAATGTTTATCCTACTCTTGTTTTACCCTTGTCTGCCTCTTTGGCTTGCACTTCTGTAACGGAATCTGAATTTCGTTTTCCACAACAATTAAATATCCTCTGGCTGAACCTGCTACAGTAGCCACGCAAACTATTGCTATTGGCTGTGCGGAGGTATGCAAATACATAAATAAATATATTTATGAAAATAAATAAATTCAAGAAAACTATATGTGCTTTAAATTGCTTACTTTGGAAAATGGCAAAATAACTATATTCTTATGATAAATGTTCAAATTCATATTAAGATTACTGTTTTGGCAAATCTGAGCCTAGTTTGAGGCATTGTTGAGATCTCTGAAAGAAAAAAAAATCTATTTCAGTATCCATTTGCTCTTCATGTAATCTCATTGCTGTCATGAATAAACAATTAAGATATTAAATTGTGATTTGTCCTGTGGGAGGTAAATAAAAACAATAACACACACATCACTGTCATTATGTATTAGGCTGCTCATTTTGTTGTCTATTACCATAGCTCTCAGTTCCCTAAGTAATAAATGATCTGGAATGGAATGCATGGGCTTGCATAATTTAAAACAATTGATTCCTTTTCACAAAATTAAGAATATTTTCTCGAGTCACCGGCTCAGTACATCTTAATTTCAACAAATCAACTGTGCGTTATGTAAGGTGATTTGCTTAGCACCATTTAATTGGAGTTTTTAAAATTAAATTGGCTCTCTTGAGGCACATTGTTAAGACAAACATCTGAGACAAAGCTGATATTTAAACGAAGCATAATTGAGAGTTCCATTAGGTCGCCAGAGCTATTCTTGCAACTTTTTCTATCAATCTCTGTAAATCATTTTCTGGAGCCATCAAAAATGCCTGTGGAGTGACTGCCAGCCAGTTTCATATCATCATTAATTCTCACATCAAAAATATCTTTCACACTGCACAGTAGGACTTTAATGGGGAAATTCAGAGCATAAGCGAATGAACATAAGCTAACACATTATTTTTAAAATATAAATGTACCTATTACAGCAATGGAATATTGAGGAGCTTTCCGAAAAACTTCACTTGGAGGAAAAATAAATAAATAAAAAAATACATTTAAATGCGATTCTTAACAAGATAGGAGACAGGGAATCTATCTTGTCTCCCTCTGATAAAGAAGTAATTGATGTGTGAGGGATTATGCTGATGCCTGGAAGGGAATTCATTTTGTGATGAATAAGGATTTTGGCTGTTATCGTGTCTTTTCCCCTCTAATTTCCCTTGTAACTAAAGCAGAGCGGACGTGTAGTCATTACTCTCTCAATATTAGAAAGAACTTGGGTGCAGTAGAACTGCAGTGAGCTTTAAAGTACAGTATAAAACAATATTTTTAGATCAACTAAATAATGATTTAAATGATTATTGCACTCTTGTTGGTTTACTTACAATTACAAAGTCCTTGCAATGTTGAGGATCACAACTAATGCATGTAATGTGGATCTTTTTAGAACCATAATAAAGCAGAACTCTTTATAAAGTGGTATGTAAGAGATCTTAATAGTATGCAAGAAATCTTAGCCCTCATGTTGTGCATAAGTTGACACGATTTTGTGACAATTTAGCATAATGAGAGATTTACAAGTAATTTTTAGAGGGCTACTGGTGCTTTACTAGGATTAAAAAAAAAAAAAAAAAAAAAAAACTTCCCTGAAAGTTTCCTTCAGTACCCCAAAATTGTCCTGCAGTACCCAAGTGAAAAATAAATATACTAAAGCGTACTAAAATACATTTATTTAATGCTAAATATAATACAAATACATATTATATACTTAATACAAATACTCTGCAATTGTTCATTTGGTATACTAAACTGATATACTTAAAGGGATAGTTACCCAAAAATGAAAATTCTGGCATTAATTACTCACCCTCATGTTGATCCAAACCCACAAGACCTTCGTTCATCTTTGGAACAAATATTACGATTTTTTGATGAAATCTAAGAGCTCTCTGACCCTCCATAGACAGCAAGGATATTACCATGATCAGTGCACAGAAACATAGAAAGGACATCAGTAAAACAGTCCATGTGACATCGAGGGTTCAACTGTAATTTTACGAAGCTACGAAAATACTTTTTGTGCGCAAAGTAATCAATAATAACATAATTTATTCAACAATTCTTCTCCCCGAGTTATCAACTTCCACCATTTTGGAGAGTGCCCCAGAACATAATCAACGTAATCAGCATTGTTTACATTCGACATGTGCATGCTGTCTCCTGAACGTAAACAACGCTGATTATTATTTTTTTTTTTATTTTTTTTTTTAATTGTGTGGAACTACTGCAAGTATACTTTAGGTACACTTTAAATATATTGAATTTAAAGACTGATATCACACAATCCTCATATAATGGCATTGTGCATTGTGCACAAGGAGTACTCCAAAAAAAAGTTTAAATAAAAATGTTATATCAGTAAGTAAGTAAGTAAATATATATATATTTAAATATATAAATATATTTAAAATGCATTTATTTCATATATATATATATATATATATATATATATATATATATATATATATATACTTGCTTACTGGGGTAGAGCATGGTAATGCCAAAGTTCAATACTTGGGGATGCTGGAACTTCTCAAACATTATATGTATGACTCAGATGTCTTTTCGTATTTTGCTGTGAGTGTTTTCTTGTGCAAATTTAGCTTAATTGTTCCCTGTGGTAGAACGCCAAGGAAAAGATTTAGATGTATAATCTTAATTTACTTAATTAAATTAAGTAATTCAGGGGACCTATTATCACAACTCAATTAAATGCATGGTTGGAGGATAAAAATTCTAAACCTTTTAAGTTGCAAATGTTATTATGATGAGTTTTGTTGTCATAATAATGTTGATAATTACATAATCTTAGTATTGTGTGCAATTTAGACTTTCTTTTTTTTTAATTAAGTTGTACTAACTTATTATTGCTTATAATGATTTAGAAAAATAGGCAGTGAATTTAGTTCCCAGCATGCTTTGCGTAGGATTGGATAAGGAGAGTAAATACAGAAATGAAATGCTATTTTATGTGTTTTTAGTAAAAGGAAAGACCTTTTAATGTGATTATGACTGACATTTAAAGAAGTTCAAGATATGTTGAAGTTGTTATGGTTACCATTATCCTGAAGAGTAGAGCTTGTGGTAAGGTTGTGTGTCGATATGAATATATAGACCATGTGTTTCATGTTGTTCTACTGCACTAATGCACTAATTTTGATTTCATGAGGTCTTTAAGGTGTTTACTAGATATTTATATGTAAATAGGATGCCTACTCTGTAAAGTGTACATGAGTATAAACAGCAGGATGGGAATTGTTAGTCTTGAAGTGAGTTACAATGACCTCAGATAAATGATGAAGAGGCTGATGAGACGTTTCGTGAGCTTATTCAGGAACACACACTGGCACATGACAAACACACTGTAAAAACAGTTTAAAGCAACCAAGCATTTTATCTAGCCATTGCGCCTCTAAATAATACATTACCTCTTCTTTAATTCCTCCTCTCTCTAATTAATGCATCATTAAAAATTTAAATCTGCATGATTCAACAACCAAGGTCTGTGCTTTAGAGGTATTTGAGGTGCTCTCAAAAGAGAGCCTGCAAGAGAACAACAAGAAA